>NC_030817.1:94594644-94913543 GCF_001704415.2 Capra hircus | reverse complement strand
TGATGCCTCTTGAGAAACCTGTATGCAGGTCAGGAAGCAACAGTTAGAACTGGACATGGAACAACAGACTGGTTCCAAATAGGAAAAGGAGTATCAAGGCTGTATATTGTCACCTGCTTATTTAACTTATATGCAGAGTACATCATGAGAAACGCTGGGCTGGAAGAAGCACAAGCTGGAATCAAGATTGCCGGGAGAAATATCAATAACCTCAGATATGCAGATGACACCACCCTTATGGCAGAAAGTGAAGAGGAACTAAAAGCCCTCTTGATGAAAGTGAAAGAGGAGAGTGAAAAAGTTGGCTTAAAGCTCAACATTCAGAAAACGAAGATCATGGCATCTGGTCCCATCACTTCATGGGAAATAGATGGGAAACAGTGGAAACAGTGTCAGACTTTATTTTGGGGGGCTCCAAAATCACTGCAGATGGTGACTGCAGCCATGAAATTAAAAGACGCTTACTCCTTGGAAGAAAAGTTATGACCAACCTAGATAGCATATTCAAAAGCAGAGACATTACTTTGCCACTAAGGTCCATCTAGTCAAGGCTATGGTTTTTCCAGTGATCATGTATGGATGTGAGAGTTGGACTGTGAAGAAAGCTGAGCGCTGAAGAATTGATGCTTTTGAACTGTGGTGTTGGAGAAGACTCTTGAGAGTCCCTTGGACTGCAAGGAGATCCAACCAGTCCATTCTAAGGAGATCAGTCCTGGGTGTTCTTGGAAGGAATGATGCTGAAGCTGAAACTCCAATACTTTGGCCACCTCATGCGAAGAGTTGACTCATTGGAAAAGACTCTGATGCTGGGAGGGATTGGGGGCAGGAGGAGAAGGGGATGACAGAGGATGAGATGGCTGGATGGCATCACGACTGATGGACATGAGTTTGAGTAAACTCCGGAGTTGGTGATGGACAGGGAGGCCTGGCGTGCTGCGATTCATGGGGTCGCAAAGAGTCAGACACGACTGAGCGACTGAACTGAACTGAACTGAAATGGTCTAAGTAACAATGTTGGAAGCTTGTTCTTCCTGGAAGCATATGTCTTTAGATTCAAGAAAAAGGGGTGCTGAAAGTCAATGATCTTACTCACGAACCTACTGTGAACTCTTGGTTCAGACATAAATTCAGAGTGACAAAGAATTTCAAGGCTGATACCTGACACCACCTATATTCTCAGTTCAGTTCAGTTCAGTCGCTCAGTCGTGTCTGACTCTTTGCGACCCATGAATCGCAGCACGCCAGGCCTCCTGTCCATCACCAACTCCCGGAGTTCACTCAGACTCATGTCCATCGAGTCAGTGATGCCATCCAGCCATCTCATCCTCTGTCGTCCCCTTCTCCTCCTGCCCCAATCCCTCCCAGCATCAGGTCTTTTCCAATGAGTCAACTCTTCGCATGAGGTGGCCAAAGTATGGAGTTTCAGCTTCAGCATCATCCTTCCAAAGAAATCCCAGGACTGATCTCCTTTAGAATGGACTGGTTGGATCTCCTTGCAGTCCAAGGGACTCTCAAGAGTCTTCTCCAACACCACAGTTCAAAAGCATCAATTCTTCGGCGCTCAGCCTTTCTTCACAGTCCAACTCTCACATCCATACATGACCACAGGAAAAACCATAGCCTTGACTAGACGGACCTTTGTTGGCAAAGTAATATCTCTGCTTTTTAATATGCTATCTAGTTTGGTCATAACTTTTCTTCCAAGGAGTAAAGTGTCTTTAATCTCATGGCTGCAGTCACCATCTGCAGTGATTTTGGAGCCCCAAAAAATAAAGTCTATCACTGTTTCCACTGTTTTCCCCATCTATTTGCCATGAAGTGGTGGGACCAGATGCCACAATCTTCATTTTCTGAATGTTGAGCTTTAAGCCAACTTTTTCACTCTCCACTTTCACTTTCATCAAGAGGCTTTTTAGTTCCTCTTCACTTTCTGCCATAAGGGTGGTATCTTCTGCATATCTGAGGTTATTGGTATTTCTCCAGCAATCTTGATTCCAGCTTGTGGTTCTTCCAGCCCAGCATTTCTCATGATGTACTCTGCAGAGAAGTTAAATAAGCAGGGTGACAATATACAGCCTTGATGTACTCTTTTTCCTATTTGGAACCAGTCTGTTGTTCCATGTCCAGTTCTAAACTGTTGCTTCCTGACCTACATATAGGTTCTCAAGAGGCAGGTCAGGTGGTCTGGTAAATTCCCATCTCTTGAAGAATTTTCCTGATAAGTAAAGTAGGATAAAAATTGAATTTATCAATCTGACAACTGTAACAGTTGCAGGTTAAGCAGAAAGCTGGGGTGGGGGGGGTGGATCTGATTGGAGTATTAAAAAAAAAAAAGAATGGGTAAAGAAGCAATGGAGACTATGAATCCAGACACTTTTTTGAAGAGTTTTGCTTTGAAGGAGAGTGAAAAATAGAACAAAATATTGGTGGAGGTTGAGAGAGCTTGTTAGTATAGGAGAAATGGGCTTCCCCGATAGCTCAGCTGGCAAAGAATCTGCCTGCAATGCAGGAGATCCCAGTTCAGTTCCTGGGTTGGGAAGATCCCCTGTAGAAGGAAAGTCTACCACTTCAGTATTCTAGCCTGGAGAATTCCATGGACTGTATTGTCCATGGAGTTGCAAAGAGTCGGACATGACTGAGCGACTTTCACTCACTCACTCAGGAGAAACAGCAGCGTGTCTATTTGTTGAGGGGTTGATCCAAGAAGGGAAATTCTGATGATGCAATGGGGAGTGAAGTGTGAAGCCACCTGCTGGAAAGCCATCACTGAGTGGAAGAGAGAAGTGGAGAGCTAGCATGGAATGTGGAGAGAATGCCAGGGATAAGAAAGAGGACAATTCATCTGTTGTACCAGGAAGAAAAAGAACAGATGATGAATAAAAGGATGGATGGATGGATAGGTGTATAGATAGAAGGTAGGTTGGCAGATGTACAGATAGACAGTTGAGGCAGGTACAAAGTCACATGGTTAAGTAGATGTGGTGAATGTTATTAGAAATTTTCTTTGCATTGCTTCAATTTTCTCAACAAAATAAAAATCAGGCCCTTCTTTGGTGGGGAAGCACTATTAGAGGCTTAAGGAGAGAGGAGAAGATACAACATGGTATTGGGAGAGCAGGAGAATGAACAGGTCTGAAAAGGACACAAAGATTGCTTGGTATCCCACATAGCTGCTTGGGGTTTGTGGTCATCCCTGGATGAGAGGGCTGGCATGATTAGCGGTTTTATCTTCAGCCACATTTGCTGCTGGAGTGCAGACTTGAAATAGTGGAGAGCTGGAAGCAACCAACTTTGCATTCCTGTCATACAGCTACATTGCAAATTGCAAGGGACTGAAGGTATGTGCAACACAGTGCTTAGAATGTCAGACCATGGAATATAAACTGGGTAGGGAGAAATGTAAGGGACATGAGGAGGGATTGGACTGAAGGTTCTGGTGGGGTCTGGTTGGACATGAAGTACTCAAGCTAGAGAGACAGGAAGCAGCATTCAGAGAGTGGGCTAGCAGGAAACAGACATTATGGGTGAGAGCATAGTTCCTGGTGATGACAACAGGGCATGCCCGTGGCAATAAGAAAATGAGGTGGCACAGGGGACAGGAGCATGGTGATGAGCAGGTGATACACTGAGGGGCCAGTGTATCGGAAGGGTGGTCTAACTGACTGTCTGGCAGTTCATACCATGTACCAAGCACTTAAGGGACAAATTTCCTGTTTGGGAGTAGATCACAATCTGATGGGAAAGTGAGAGACATGAAGAATTTTTGACAAAGAAAATGTGATATCACATATATATATAATACAACTATATATATAGTATCATGTTGTTGTATATGTCAGCCAGAGAAAGACAAGTACTGTATGATCTCACTTATATGTAGATTCTAAAAAACTCCCTGAACTCATAGCTACAGGGAGTAGAATGGTGGCTGCCAGAGGCAGGGGGTATAGAAGTGGTGAAATTGGTCAAAAGGTAAAAGAAAAAAGGATAATACGGTGATATGTTCTGGGTTCTCTTGGAAAAGTGGAAGATCCGGCAATAGGATCTGGCCGACCTCAGGCTGAAATAAGAAAAACACAAGCAGAAAAGATCTTATCCCAAAGAAGTCACTCAGTAAATGCCTGTCAAAGGCAGACAGAGAAGGAAGGAGGAAGACAAGATGTTTCCTTGGCAGAACTACCAGAGTTTGATAACAAACAGAATTTAGGGAGCAGAGAATAAGTTAAAATGCTTCTGAGATATCATGCCTGGGCACTTGAATGGAATTGAGTTCAGTAAATGCTGAATGGAGACTGTTAGTTATGCTGATGTAATTCAGACAGTTAGAGTGTTGAAATATTAGAGCTCAGTGTGTGAATTAATGGCTCTGTTGATGGATCCCATAGCTGGAAAATCCATTTCAAAATGCCTGGGCTGAGAGAGACATTCAGAGTCTACTTAATTTTCATTTCCACAAACAAAAGTGTACTTTAGGAAAAGGTTGTACCCTAGAAAACCTTAAGTTTTCAAACTGGTCCACAAACATACAGAAAGTGTTAAGAGTTTGTTGAAAAATAATGAGAGAATTTCCTGGCATCCCTACCAGTCATCCTTACCTTGAATCTCAGGAGAAGGATATTTCTGTCTGAAAAAAGCAGGTTTTTCTCTTATTTCTCAGATACTACGCACTCAGAGAGCAACAGAGGAGTTACTCAACTTCAGTTTTATCAGCTGAAGACTGCCCCGGTATCTTAGACTGAGGGATAAGAGGAAAAGCAAATTGCTTCAAAAAGTAAGCTCAGGTCAGAAGGGGAAGCATGCAGAGATTTGGGGGTTTGAAGTGAATATAAGGAATTCAATGTTTCTTGAGACCTTTACTCTGCAGAGAGTACTTGTAATTTAATCCAAGAGTGACAGTGAGCGGAACTGATGGGAAGAGCCATAGCATCTTATGACCCCATCAGATGAAGTTAGCATGAATAGTCTAAAGCTGAAGGCCAAGTTTAAACGCCAGTCCCTCATAACAATTCACCTATCATTTTCTAAACTGGTGTTTCATTTCAAGTTTCTATTCTTTGTACCAGCTTGTTCCTTCTGCGTAGGAAGACCTTTCTGCTCTTCTTTAATTAATAAAGGAACTTTTTATGTTAAGGCTCATTTGCCCCCTAGCAGGATTACAATTAGGAGCTACTTCTTTTGTGTACATCTCTATTCTAGAATCCATTTCACTCTATGGGAATTATTTATTTGTGGATGTTTTCTTTACTCTAACTCAAGTATTTATTGAATAAATAATTGAATGTCTACATTATACTAAATACTTTGCGAAGAAGTGAAAAATTCTGTCAATTTCCCAAAGGATTTAGTGAGCACAATTTGGAGCAACTACCCACCTGACAAGAACTAATCGGATTTTCTAGCGAATTTTTCACTTTTAAAGCATCTGATTGACAAATGATAGCCATGGCTCCATGGAACAGTTTTCTTCTCTTCCTGCATAGCTCAGTTGGTAAAGAATCCGCCTGTAACGTGGGAGAACTGGGTTCGATCCCTGGGTTGGGAAGATCCCCTAGAGAAGGGAAAAGCTACCCACTCCAGTATGCTGGCCTGGAGAATTTCATGGACTGTACAGTCCATGGGGTCACAAAGAGTAGGACACAGCTAAGCAACTTTGACTTTCACTTTTCTTTCTCTTAAAAAAAAAAATATATATATATATATACAGGCTTTTTAATAGATGTAAACAAAACCTAAAGGACCCAGCTCTTCCTTGACCCTTTAGGCCATGGTGAGGAGTCAGCAATAAAACCTCCAAAGGGTGCTTTCTTCTCATTCATTTCTGCAACTATACATCACCGCATTTTTAATGGGAAGAAGGATTTCAGCCCAGCTACTCAAATGGGGGTGCTGCCTCTACCCATTCCTTTTGTCACTTCACAGTTTATCAGGAAGAAGGACCCACTAACTTGATTGTTCAGAGTATGAAATATTAAGGGGCTGTGATTGCTAGTAATCAGACTTACATTTTCCTTCTTAACTATTTCAGGATAGTTAAGAAAACTCACACCCTTCTCTTCTGAGAAATGTTCTTGCTTAATTTTTTTGATAAAATTCTAACACTTTGTTGAGACTAGTGTTTTGTTTTGTTTTGTTTTTGGCTGTGCCACGCAGCATGTGTGATCTTAGTTCCTTGACCAGGGATCAAACCTGTACCCCTGCAGTGGAAGCATGGACTCTTAACCACTGGACCATCAGGGAAGCCTGAGACTCTAATTTTATGTAGCACAGACCTCTATTTTAGGGAAGGAGTGGTGATGTCTTTATCAAAAACTGGTAGCTTGCCTCTATTATTCTTCTACCGTACTAAAGGAATTATCCAATGCAATTAGATAAGAAGAATCAACGCAAAGCACAAGAATGGGAAAATAAGTCTCCTTATTTTCAGATGATATAATAGTATACCTGGAAAATTCCAGATAACCAATGATTTAAAAAGCTAACTCAAGCAATAAAATAATTCAGTGAAATAGCAAAATAGAGTTGACATACAGAACTCAATAGCCTTTACTGAGAGGATTCTGAGAAGCTGGTACAGGAGGAAGCACCAAGAATCTGTCTCCCCACCTATGCAATAATTGCATTAGCTGAATGTGTCTGATAGAACTATTTCGGAACTCTAAAGATTAAAGATTTGAAACTTCCAGGAAAATTTTTGAGCAGTTAATTTCAGTCAATTTCAGCTCTTAGCACAGCAGTAGCTGCCCAGTTCATAGCCTTCGGCCCCATGGCAGGCAGTTGTGACTGTGGGAGCCGGTGTGGATGAAAGGACCCTTCCTCCTAATAATATGGGGAATCTGCGCTCTGATTGCTGATTGCTACTTTGGCACAGACGTGCAGACAGAAAGGCAAGTGGCCACTGTTCCTGCCCCTTCCTCATTGTTTCAAGCCCCTCTCCCTCTGCTTAAAGTGACTTCGAAGGTATATAAAGGGAAAGTGCTTTCTTCCCCTCCCCTCCCCACCCACTCCATTTTTCTATATTTCCCCTTCTGGGAACCAGACAATGAATCCGGGGCATTCAAAAGTAACCACATACATGAAGGTTATTAGAAAGTCACTGCATGCCCAGGAAAGGTGCAAGCTCAGAGAATATATGAGAAGGTCTTAAGTCTATACCTAACACTCAATCTTGGCCCAGCGGCAGTTTACATCAATCACAAAAACGAAAGCACAACCAACTGTGGGGAGAGGTCAGAGGAAGGAACCTAATTTCCAGAGTTATTGCGTTTATTTCAAATAGCCAGTTTTCAACAACAAAAAACAAAACCAGACAAAAAAAACAAAAATCAAGCCAACAGAAATTGTCCCTGACAAAAACACCTGATGGCAGATCTACAAACACCTTCCCGTTATTTTAAAGAAGCTCAAAGAACTAAAGGAAGGCAGAGAAAATCAAGAAAAGGATGCATGACCAAAACAGAAGTATCAGCAAAGACATAGGAAACCTGGTCCCCCCCCCCATTATACTGAAAAATGGAGCTGAAAAATACAATAACTGAAATGAAATATTCACTGATAGGACTGGAAAGCAGATTTTAGGAGATGGAAAAGAGAATCAGCAAAAAGGGAAGAAAGGACAATATGAATTACCGAATCCGAGGAACAGAAAGTAAACAAGATTTTTTTTAAAAAGGGAGGGGGGCAAAATCTAAAGGAACTATAAGGCCATATCAACCAAAATAACATGCGCATTGTCGGAGTCCCAGAAAAAGAAGAGACTATTTGAAGAAATAAGGGTCAACATGTCCCAAATTTAAGATATGAATATAAACATTTAAGAAACTAAAAACAAAAACTCAGATAAACATTTAAGAAACTAAAAACAAAAACTCAGAGTAGGATGAACTCAAAGAGACCCAAAACAAAGATACATTATAGACAATTAAAAGATAAAGACAAAGAGAGAATCCTGAAAGCAACAAGACACAACTCATTGCATACAAGGAATTCTCAATAAGACTGACAGCAGATTTCTCACCAGAAACTTTGAAGGCCAGAAAGACATATTCAAAGTGCTAAAAGAAATAAGAATCCTGTATCTATAGCAAAATTGTCCTTCAAAAGTTGGGAAGGAATTAAAATATTAATATTTTCAGATAAATACAAGCTGAGAGAGTTCATAACCACTAGATCTGCCCTGCAAAAAATGCTAAGGGGAGTCTTGCAGGTGGAAATGAAAACTAGCCAGTATCTTTATTTCTTGTTATATAAAGAAACAAATATTTTAATAAAAGTGAACACATGAGCAATTATAATTGCTATTATTACAACAAGTATTTATAACTCTACCTTTTGTCTTCTACATAATTTAATACTGATTCACTAAAAATTAATACTTTTAAAATTATAGTATTAATGTACACAAACAATAAATAAAATGACATGTAGTCAGAGAGCCCAATTTGAAATGTAACTAAGATTAAGTACTTGGGAATAAATATAACAAGAAATTTATTACACACATACACACAGATTAAATACTCCTGAAAAACACAATAATCTTTACAGTGGGACAGCAAATCCATACGCAGAGTAACTATCCCAGAAAAAACAAACCACTGCCCTTTTATGATGGAATCTGTCCAGTGTAATCAATCTTCCACAAGGTAAGGGACCCTAGGGAATGGTGTCATATCAAAGGCTCAGTTGACTTCTTCTGTGGGTAGATTTGGCATTCTGTAGTATCTACAGCCAGATCAGCCTTGATAAATGGAAGCCTTTGTCTTTGTCAAGCACATACGTCATCCCCATCACTGCCACCTTGACCATTTGCTGCATGAGTCCATTGGCCAATGGTAGGAGGCTGACTGATGTCCACAGAGCTTTCTGCTGAGGTCACCCTTTGGTAAGCATTCACACAACATACAAATATCTTTGCATTCTGTGCCCATTAGAAGTTCATCCACATACTTCTTCTCCAGACTTGCCACTAACTTTCTAATCATGTCCCTTCCATGTTACCAACCATGTCACCAAACTTTTAGCCACAGCACCCAAGACAACATAGACCTAGATCTCCTGCCGTGTCTCCTCTCGTACAAAATTAACAATCTGACGCGTTGGTCACATTTCTGTAAGACATCAAGACAACGTCTCATGTGTCAAAAAGAGGATTTCTCTTTACCACTCTGCCTCAAATCCACCCCAGAACAGAGCTATACCACTGTTCCTGTCTACTTTTGGGTGGTATCTTCACATCATGTCAGTCATTTGTTTTCTTCTTTCTCAGAAAACTGCAACTTGCCATAGGGAACTTGCCATAAGTTCATAGGTAAAGACTGGTGATGAAGAGGAGACGATGTAGCAGGAATACAGGCTATGGGCATCTGAGCCTCTTTCTCATGTACTTTATTTTTATTTGAACTTGGTCCCATAGATATCATTTCACTTGATGTAAACACTGACAGTTTGATGCTGCTCTGAACCCCAACTTTATGGCTTTACAAGTTAGATAATACTCAGTTCATAATGAGCAGCTCAGTCCACATGGTGACAGGGTCAAATATTCAGTCTCTAATAAGGCCTAGCAACAAGCCTGAAGCTGTTTCTCAAAAGAATAGTTATTCATGGAAGATACTGAGTCTTGGCTCAAAAATACTCAGGTCTGCAGTATTCACCTTATAGGGGTATTCCAAAGGCTACCCTAACAGCATTTCTAATTGGATACTGTGCGGACCCTAGTTGACACCAGGTCATACAGTTCAAGAGGCAGAGCAGCTTGTACGGCAGCTCATGCCAGCTGCAGAATTTTCTTTTGTTGGGATCCCTTTCAAGGCACTCAGTAAAGGGACTCAAATTACATACATGTTGCCTCCAAAATCCAAAGTATCCTCTTGGGCTTTGTATCTTTTACTTAGTAGTAGGAAGGACCAGGTCAGCAACTTGTTCTTTCGAAGATGTATATTGACAGGTCCTAGACCACTGAACTAGAAATTTCACCAAGGTAGGGAGACCCTGAAGCTTTGTGGAATGTCTTTCCTATCCTCTTACGTACAAGGGTCACTAATGCATTTAAAGCAGCTGCTACTTCCTGCTCACCAGATCCACTCAGCGTAATGCTATCACGGTGTCCTGTAGAAGGAAAAGGTAATCAAACTCTCTGAAGACTCCAGTATAATTTACTAGAGACTTGATATATCCCTGAGTTAGGACAGTGAATGTGTATTGCTGTCTTTGCTAAATGAAAGTAAATTGCCTCTGATGGTCTTTACCAACAGATAATGAGAAACAAACATTTGCCAATCAATAACTGTATACAAGGTGCCAGAAGAGGTAATGATTTGCTTCAGCAACAAAACCATATTTGGAACAGCATCTGCAATTGGAGTCACCACTTAATTAATTTTTTAACGAATATCTGCCATTGTCTGATCTGTCTTCTATACCGAAGGTGAGTTGAATGAGGATATGACAGGAATCCACTCCGGCATCTTTCATGACCTCGATGGAGGCACTAATCTCTGCAATCCTTCCAGGATTTTGATACATGTATCAATAAAGTTTGATATTTTCATTGGTAGACAGTCCTGTTGGCTTCCACTTGGTCTTTCCTATCACAACAGCCCTTGCTCTGTGGGTTGCATAACCCATGTAGAGATTATACGAGTTACTCAGTACATATATGGCAACTCTGCATTTCAGAACAGGAAGCGAAGTGACCATGTGGTGGGTTCTGGGGCCCAGTAGGTACACAGTGGAATAGATATGAGCCAAAACATCGCTAATCACCCGATCTCTGGCTGGTGAACTGCAGCTATGTTTGAGGTCTTCAACAATGTCAGTTCAGAGGAAATTTCAAATCATCATTGAAAAGCATAATTATTTCCCCTTCCCCAATCTAGTCATCCTGGTAAATATCACAGATTCCTTTGGGGAAGACTGGGGAGGAAGGTTAGGAATATACATTTTGGTGGTGAAGCAGAGGCCTCTTCAAGGGGATCCAGGCTCCTCTTCATCCAAAGAGTTTTGTGTCTATACATTGGCTGAAGTCTGGGAACTGACTGAAGGTTCATAATTTTCTGTTTTGATTCCCCAAGGTCTCAGTCATTAAATCTAGAGCTTCTCTGCTTGTTCAGATCAAGTAAGACTTGGGTAGGCTGCCCACCTCTTTTAGTTTCAGAGGCGCCATGGTCAACTAGCTGATGTCGAAAATCTGTGATTCAGACTGCTCTGACGAGTGTTTTGGTTCTGTCCATACCTCTAGCCGTGCCCAGTTGTCTATGGTGATTAAGTGCCACCTCTTGGTCCCTACCACCACCCTACATCCTGTGATCCCTACTGCACTGGAGACCCCATTCAGTGGCAGCACTTCCTTTGGTAATTTCTGACTTTCAGAAAAAAGAGCAATCACAGAGAACTTCAAGGTTTCCAGGGTTTCCCTACATGAATCTTTTCTTCACATGGTGAGAAGTGTGTTCTCTGAACTCTCCTGGTGAGTATGAGTAACTCTTCAATGATAAACACATTCTTGCCTTCCAATATTCCTAAGCTTTTGGGTAACTTCCTGTACAGTATAGCAAGGAAGTTCTCTCATTTTCAACTTTGTTTAATCTGGGCTATTTGGGAGTCCATAGTTCAGTCAACCCACCAAGCAAAATATCAGAGCTGCTCCTAGTCCCTCAAACTAAACACTGAATTTGTTATTAATGCCTAATATTGATTGACTCAACCTGATCCAATTTCATATTCCTTCCACTTTGATCTTACACCCTCAAGATCTCACTTATGTTCCATCCATATAACTTGGCAAAATCACAGCAATCATTTGGTATGTATCACACCTCATCATAGACCCTACTTTCTACCTCACCCTTTGGGGGTCTGCTGGAACTTAAGCTTGGTTATAGATCTAGATACAAGGAGAGATTGGGGGGTGGGTAGGTCCTGAGGAAAATCAGTAGTGCCCTACAAGATAACTGCCTCAGACTGTGGGGGAAGGGTTGATCCTAACAGTAAAGATGGTTCAACAGAATTTAGACATTCAGGTTCCAGCTTCATTGGACTAAGTCCCCTGATTTTAATAAAAGAGCCCCCGTGAAATTGATAAATTAATTTACATTGTAAATGAGCTGCTCACAGGACTAAATGTTAGGTCTGGTTTTCAGAAATCCTGGCCATGAGGGTTCAGGACAAAACTACATTCAGGACAGTCACAGAAAATTTGCACTTAGATATTAAACACTTGCCCATCCATTCTTATTCTATGCTTAGGGCTCACTAGGGAATCCTGTTTGCAATAAGGATGCTTGACAGCCAAGCTGTTGGCACTCTTATTTCCCAATAACTCACATTTACTTCTCACAAGTGTGGTATCATAGTGGATTCTCAGTATAGACAGATTCAACCCACTTATGGGATTCAGCCTGTAGATGATTCATCAGAGCCTGGAGGCGATGACTCACAGGGCAGTCTCTGAGAGAGATGATAGGAAGTGGCTGTGAGCTGCCCTTTCATATGCTTGTGACGTTTTCTGCTTTTGAAAATATGTTTGCATCAATTATATCTCTAGAATTTGATTCAAGAGAATAAAAACCCCACTAAAATCAAGTGTCCCTAAATTTAAAATTAAGACAGCAGTTAAGAGGTGATGACTGTTCTAAGCCACTGCATTTGGAGGTAGAGAAAACCATTCCAGAGTCTATTGTTAGAATCCTTTGTGCCCAGGGAATACAGAAGGATTAGGAAGGAAAGGTTGTGCAGCTTGTGCAAAGTTATAAAGCAAATGGGATTTAAGCCTTGGCCCCCAAATCCTGCCCCTGTGCCCTATGAACCACTTCATACATTGCACACACACTCTATGTTACACATTACACACTCCCACTCTGTCCCATCTGACCATCGACCTTCACCAGTCACCAGTCTCCTAAAAGATGGAGCTGCACATAAATTTCAGAAATAAGCAATATAAGTAAATCCCAGGATAAGCTGCTGAGGATAGCTGTTATAATACAGGCTAAGTCAGAGCAAGTGAAATAGCTTTCAAAAAAAAAGAATCCACATGCCCCTGGGAGACATTTATTTGGGGAAAGTGCAGTAATTGAGAATGTTAAATCTCTCTGTCTTAATAAACACAGTATCTATACATTAAAGATATCTCTGTATTAAATATCCATGTCTCAAATTATTCCACTATCTAGATGCTTTTGTGATATTTATGAGGAGCTGATGTCTTAGAGGTCTGTCATAATTCCTGATTAGGTAAACCTTATAGTGTTCATTGGGCATTTTGACACTCAATGAGACCAGTTGAGACTTGGTGACCAATCAGTTTTTTTAAAGATAATTTGGTCTGATTAGCATATAACTGGCCAAGTGTTGAGTGAGAAAGCATTGCCTGGCTCTCATGAGAATGAGGTAAGTGTTCATCCAGAACTTTTTGGTTGGAGGTGTTGGTCTCAGCCATGCACACCTACCTGATGCCAGAAAGGGCAACAGGATTCTCTTACGCCACAGTGATCGGTGTCTCCATTGAAGGCTCCATTTAAGATGAAAATATGCAAGTCATGGGAGATTAAGGAGAAAAAAACATGAATATAAGCCCCAAGGACCTAAAATTATGCCATAATGTCTTTCATTATCATCATTCTACATTAATACGCCTTCAGGGTTTTAGGTGACAGTGTTTCTGCCTGGGGTCAGCGGGGCTGGAGTTTCCATGGGGACTCACCTACTTTGTATAGAAACGTGACTCTACCAGAGGAGAGGAAGGCTCTCGTTTTGACAGGATGATCGGCAACACCTAAGAGATGTAGGCTTTTCAGAGCAGAGAAGCCCGCAGGCCCTCATTTGTATGTTTCCTCCCTTGCCCATCCTGTTATGGAAAGGGGGCTGGTGAGGCTGCAGAGTCTCATCTGACAGCCACAGAGCGGGCGCTTGTCTCCTCTGTGCAGACGGGCTCGTTAGCCTGGTATACATTCCATGGAGAAAGAGACATTTGGGGGCTTGCGAGTTCCATTTAGCATCATTTCTTTGATAGGCAATTTGCCAAACCCTAACAAAATTAAAAAGCAGAAGATTAAATCAAACCCAGCGATTCCACTTTTAGTAACTAATCCTAGCTGGATAAGCAGACTCTTAAACAAACACAACACATACTGTGCCATTGATTGAAATATAAGAAGTCTGGACCTAAATGTTCAACTTCAGAGACTGGTTAGGCGAAATCAATTCATTCACACTTTGGAATCCTATGAATTATAATTATTTTATGTGTGAAATAGAGTGATCTCCAAAGGATATTGCTTTGTAAAAAAAAAAAAATAGAAAAACTGTATCACACTGTATTATACCTTCCAATTGGTAGAAGGTCACAGGTATGTATAGGACTTCAACTAATAGAAAATGAATATTCCTTTTTTTATTGAAGTATAGTTGATTTACAATGTTCTATTAGTTTCTGGTGTACAACAAAGTAACTGTTGTACTGAATATAGTTGCCTGTACTATACAGTAAGACCTTGTGTTTATCTAGTTTATTTATTTTGTTACCTGTATTATATCTCAGCTTTTATTTTACCTTTAAAATGTAAGTATATGTGTATCAGAATATACACGTGGAATCTTCTGCACGTGTAGAATCTCGCTGCAGGGCAATCCAAAATCTGAAGAAGGGAGTCAGGAGGAGAAACACTTTTGACTGGGTATGAAGCAGGGAGAAGCTGGGCTGCAAGGCAATTGCAACTGAGGCCAGAGCTGATGGATCCTGGCAGAGATCAGGACCTGCTGTGGTCCATTCAGTTTATCCCAGAATGAGGCCAACTGGGGAGGCCTTTATATTCCGGTGTCTGCCAGTCATTTGGCATGAGTGTTCCTGCAAGGACCACCAGCCCACAGCAAAGGGCCACTCCAGCGACAGATGAGGTCTGAATGGTCAATATCCACTCCGGCAGCCCCAGCCAGGCCACTGTCACCGTCGTTTAATTTGGCCTTGTCTTTCAGTGGATTATATGAATCCCAAACTACTTTGCTTTTCTGCTGAGTTCGAGGGGTGGACAGGTCTAAACACCAAAGTATCGTTCCAGGAAGGCTAACAAGCTCGGCACGAGGGAGCAGAACGTGGTGCCGACTCAGTTCTGGTCACACCCACCTGTGCGGCCTGAGTCAAGCGGCTGAACTTCTCTGGCCCTCAGTGCTATGATCAGAGCACAGAGAGACCGTGCTGGTTTACTGCCCAGCTCCCAGCCCTCCCCGTTTGCTGTGATTCCCTAGAATAGTCCGTTATTCTGGGACAGTACACCATACTGACATCAATTGTGTTTTCAGAATGGTGTCCATACATTTCTGCCCAAATAAATAAAAATGCAAACGCAACTGAGCCATTTATCAGAGCAACAAAGTCAGCTGTCAAGAGCATGGCCATGGGCTGTGATGTCGTCTCAGCTGGCTGCTTTACCTGTCTGTTGGGTTCCTGGGAAATCTGGAAAGTTCTAAGAAGTATCCCAGTTGGTGGAATGTTCATGAATAGCAGGACATCAACTAACAGAAAGTAAATATTTCTTTCTTGGGAATCAATGAAGTAAAAATTTATTTATTTTTAAATATTTTATATTGGACTATAGTTGATTTGATAACTCACTTGGTAAAGAATCTGCCTACAATGCAGGAGACCCTGGTTTGATTGCTGGGTCAAGAAGATCCCCTGAAGAAGGGAGAGGCTACCCACTCCAGTATTGTGGCCTAGAGCATTCCATGGACTATTCCATGGGGTCGCAAAGAGTCAGACATGACTGGGTGACTTTCACTCTTTCACACATGTATCTGCTCTTTTTCAAATTATTTTCCTACATAGCTTATTACAAAGGATTGAGCATAGTTCCATGTGCTATATAGCAGGCCCTTGTTGGTTATCTATTTTATAAGTGACAGTGATTGCATGCTAATCCCAACCTCCTAATTTATCCCTCCTTCCACCTTTCCCCTTTGGTAACTATAAGTTTATTTGCTAAGTCTGTGAGTCTGTTTCTGTCTTGTAAGTAAGTTCATTTGAATCATTTTTTGGATCCCACATATAGGTGATATTATATGATATTTGTCTTTCTCTGACTTACTTCACCTAGTATGATAATCTCTATGTCCTCCATGAATAGGACATCTGCTAACGGAAAATGAATATTCCTTATTTTATTGAAGCATAGTTGCTTTATTATGTTGTCTTAGTTTATGGAGTGCAGCAAAGTGCTTCAGTTACAAGTATACTTTTTCATATATGTATATATATGTATATTCTCTTTCATATTCTTTTTCACTTTGATATAAGATATTGACTATAGTTCCCTTGCTATACAGCAGGATCTTGCTGTTTTTGTATCTGCTAATCCCAATCTCCTAATTTCTGCCCCCTGCCACTTTTCCCCTTTTATTGTCACCCTGCTTATTCAACTTCCACGCAGAGCACGTCATGAGAAACGCTGGGCTGGAGGAAGCACAAGCTGGAATCCAGATTGCCGGGAGAAACATCAATAACCTCAGATATGCAGAAGACACCACCCTTATGGCAGAAAGTGAAGAGGAACTAAAGAGCCTCTTGATGATAGTGAAAGAGGAGAGTGAAAAGGCTGGCCTAAAGCTCAACATTCAGAAGACGAAGATCATGGCATCCGGTCCCATCACTTCATGGCAAATAGATGGGGAAACAGTGGAAACGGTGTCAGACTTTATTTTTGGGGGGCTCCAAAATCACTGCAGATGGTGACTGCAGCCATGAAATTAAAAGACGCTTACTCCTTGGGAGAAAAGTTATGACCAACCTAGATAGCATATTCAAAAGCAGAGACATTACTTTGCCAACAAAGCTCTGTCTAGTCAAGGCTATGGATTTTCCAGTGGTCATGTATGGATGTGAGAGTTGGACTGTGAAGAAGACTTAGCGCCGAAGAATTGATGCTTTTGAACTGTGGTGTTGGAGAAGACTCTTGAGAGTCCCTTGGACTGCAAGGAGATCCAACCAGTCCATTCTAAAGGAATTCAGTCCTGGGTGTTCTTTGGAAGGACTGATGCTAAAGCTGACACTCCAATACTTTGGCCACCCCATATGAAGAGTTGACTCATTGGAAAAGACTCTGATGCTGGGAGGGATTGGGGGCAGGAGGAGAAGGGGACGACAGAGGATGAGATGGCTGGATGGCATCACTGACTCGGACATGAGTCTGAGTGAACTCTGGGAGTTGGTGATGGACAGGGAGGCCTGGCGTGCTGCGATTCATGGGGTCGCAAAGAGTCGGACACGACTGAGCGACTGAACTGAATAAGCAATGCTAAGCTTCTTTTCATGTGTTTATTAGCCATCTTTGTAGAAATGTCTGTTTAGGTCTTCTGCCCATTTTTTGATTGTTTTTCTGGTATTGAGCTGTGTGAACCTCTTGTATACTTTAGAGATTAATCCTTTGCCAGTTGTTTCATTCACTATTATTTTCTCCCATTCTGAGGGTTACCATTTCACCTTGTTTATAGTTTCCTTTTCTATGCAAAAGCTAGAGCCTATTATACAGAGTGAAGCAGGTCAGAAGGAGAAAAACAAGCATCATATATTAATGCATATATATGGAATCTAGAACAGTGGTACCGATTAATCTATTTGCAGGGCAGCAATGGAGACACAGACACAGAGAACAGACTTGTGGGCACAGTGGGGGATGGAAAGGGTGGGATGAGCTGAAAGAGTAATATTGAAACATATACATATACCAATTATAAAATAGATAGCGAGTGAGAATTTGCTCTATGATGCAGGGAGCTCAAACCCAGTGCTCTCTGACAACCTAGAAGAGTGGGATGGGGTGGGAGGTGGGAGAAGGTTCAGGAGGGAGGGGACATCTGTGTACCTGTGGCTGACTGACGCTGATGTATGGCAGAAACCAACACAATATTGTAAAGCAGCTATCCTCCAATTAAAAAAATGTTTAATCAGTTTTAGGACTATTAGGAATAGGACCTCCTACCCTGGCTGGCTCTGTGAGCTTGTGAAGGCCATAAGGCAAATGGGGCTGATCTCTCCTGTCTTTCTGAACTCACTCCCCAGTCTGGATTTAATGGCATTTCTGGGTCTTATGGTTAGAGGTCCACATCTGACTCATTGTTCCTTCCTCCACTTGGCATTTTGGTCTCTCTAGAAATATTTTTTTTTCAATCTGTGATTTAGACTTTTTTCTTTTAATAGAACTCATTTTAGCCTCACCATAGCCAAGGAGGATTGTAATGGATGTCAGCCAGGACCGAGAAATAGCATCTTTAATAGACAAGGATGCTGTAGTTCTGGTCTTTAAAATTTAAATCTACTACACATGGAGTTTGCTGACCTAATGAAAAGCGGTGACCGCAGAAGCAAACCTTCTTAGTGAAGAAACAGCACTAACAAGATTAACCAACAGTAAACTTCTCCAGTGAAACGTTTATTTCGAGGGTTTTCTATGGAATAGTTTTGATCAGTGAGAAAAAAGAAATCAAGACCAACTTCCTTTCCTGCTGGTCACTCAACAGCTCCTAGTAACACCAGGCCTCTTGTTAGAGAAGTAGCTGATACCAGATAAACAAGCTGATACTTGCTGAGCCAGGGAACACGGAAGTGCTCAGAGATACAGGACCAGGTCAAAGGACATGGGAGATGGCTTGAAAAGCTTCCACTGATCATATTTGGAATAATTTGAGCAACACAAATGAAAGTAATGGTTTTTACTATACTAACTTTTTAAAAACCCAAGACTCCATGGTGTCATTGGTAGAATTTCCAAAAAGACTACCAGAAAGTATAGTTGATGTACAATGCCGTGTTAGTTTCAGGTAAACAGCAAAGTGATTCAGTTCATATATTTATATTTATACACACACACACACGTGTGTGTTACCATATATATATATATTCTTTTTCAGATTATTTTCCTTTTTCAGTTCACTCAGTCGTGTCTGACTCTTTGCAACCCCATGAACCACGGCATGCCAGGCCTCCCTGTCCATCACCAACTCCCAAACCCATATCCACTGAGTCGGTGATGCCATCCAATCATCTCATCCTCTGTCATCCCCTTCTCCTCCTGCCTTTAATCTTTCCCAGCATCAGGGTCTTTTCAAATGAGTCAGCTCTTCACATCAGGTGGCCAAAGTACTGGAGTTTCAGCTTCAGCATCAGTCCTTCCAGTGAATATTCAGGACTGATTTCTTTTAGGATGGACTGGTTGGGTCTCCTTGCAGTCCAAGGGACTCTCAAGAGTCTTCTCCAACTCCACAGTTCAAAAGCAACAATTCTTTGGCACTCAGGTTTCTTTATGGTCCAACTCTCCCAACCATACATGACTACTGGAAAAACCATAGCCTTGACTAGAAGGACCTTCATTGACAAAGTAATATCTCTGCTTCTGAATATGCTGTCTAGGTTGGTCATAACTTTCCTTCCAAGGAGTAAACATCTTTTAATTTCATGGCTGCAATCACCATCTGCAGTGATTTTGGATCCCAGAAAAAATAAAGTCAGCCACTGTTTCCACAGTTTCCCCATCTATTTGCCATGAAGTGATGGGACCAGATGCCATGATCTTAGTTTTCTGAATGTTGAGATTTAAGCCAACTTTTTCACTCTCCTCCTTCACTTTCATCAAGAGGCCCTTTAGTTCTCCTTCACTTTCTGCCATAAAGGTGGTGTCATCTTCATATCTGAGGTTATTGATATTTCTCCAGGCAATCTTGATCCCAGTTCGTGCTTCCTCCAGCCCAGCGTTTCTCATGATGTACTCTGTATATAAGTTAAATAAGCAGGGTGACACTACAGCCTTGACGTACTCCTTTTCCTATTTGGAACCAGTCTGTTGTTCCATGTCCAGTTCTAACTATTGCTTCCTGACCTGCATACGGATTTCTCAAGAGGCAGGTCAGGTGGTCTGGTATTCAGTTCTCTTTCAGAATTTTCCAGTTTATTGTGATCCACACAATCAAAGACTTTGGCCTAGTCAATAAAGCAGAAATAGATGTTTTCCTGGAACTCTCTTGCTTTTCTGATGATCGAGCAGATTGAGTATAATTTCCTAAGCTATACAGTAAATCCTTGTTGGTTATCTATTTTATATATAGTAGTGGGTATCTGTTAATTCAAAACTCTTAATTTATCCCTAACCCTTCTTTCCCCTTTGGCAACCATAAGTTTGTTTTCTATATTTGCAAGTCTATTTCTGTCTTCTAAGTAAGTTCATTTGTGTGATTTTTTTCAAGATTCTACATATAAGTGATACCATATGGTATTTACCTGTGTCTGACTCACTTCACTTAGTATGATAGTCTCTACCTAGATAGTCTAGATAATCTCTAGATACCCAAATAATATAGATCCTCTCTAGATCACCGAGATCCTCGCTAGATCACCAAGATCCTCGCTAGATCACCGAGATCCTCTCTAGATCACCGAGATCCTCCTAGATCACCGAGATCCTCTTTGCCTAGATCACAGGTCCACCCGTGTTGCTGCAGGTAGCATTATTTCATCTTTATGGCTGAGTAGTATTCCAGTAGTATCCCTGGTGGCTCAGATGGTAAAAGCATCTGCCTACAATGCAGGAGACCCGGGTTCAATCCCTGGGTTGGGAAGGTCCCCTGGAGAAGGAAATGGCAACCCACTCCAGTACTCTTGCCTGGAAAATCCCATGGACAGAGGAGCTGTCCATGGGGTCGCAAAGAGTCGGACATGACTGAGCGACTTCACTTCACTTCAGTATTCCATTGTATATATACCACATTTTTGTCTATTCCTCTGTTCATGGACATTTAAGTTGCTTCCATTTCTTGGCTATTGTAACTAGTGTTGTGAACACTGGGGGGCATGTATTGAGATTATCCTGTGAAAACACACACGCCTCTCTGATGGAATTAGATTAAAGAAAGAAGACAACTGATCTGTCATCAGCCTTCTGTGTTTGGCAAGGTTATCCCTTCCAGCCACATGCTCAAGCTAGGATTTTGGCAACTGCAAGAAAATAGAAGGCCTAATTGAGGTGGAAACTGGCCGAGGCCAAAGCAGGTCATTCCAAGATACAAGAACAGTGACCCTGTGATGAGTGTCTGCTCTTTACAGCCCCCGAGCTCTGTCCCCTGACCCTGGAGGAGTCACTGTGTGAGGGAGGCAGACAGACCTGTAACTGAGCCAGGGGAGAGAGCAAGAACCGCTGAGAGGAGTGGGGTGCAGGTCCTCTGACTCTACTCGCTCTTCAGAGGCCTCCTCCTGTCCCCGTGATGGGGCTGGGGCAGGGGTGGGGGGTGTGCAGAGAGCACTGGACCGTGAGCCAGAGGAGCCCTGACTCTGAGCCGCTCCACCTCTCAGACAGAGGCTGGCTCTCGGGGGCTCTCGGGTGGAACTGACCCCAGGTGGGTTTGCTTTGCCCTGCACCTATTTTTAAAAATTTTTTTAATTGGAGAAAAATTGCTTTACAACGTTGTGTTACTTTCTGCTGTACAACAAAGTGAATCAGTTATATGTATACCTACATCCCCTCCCTCCCACCACCTCCCCATCCCACCCTCTAGGTCACCACAGAGCACCGAATTGAGCTCCGTGTGCTATAGCGCAGGCTCCCATGAGCTACTTGACACACAGTAGTACGTGTGTGTATATATCTATATGGACGTGCTGTGCTGTGCTAAGTCGCTTTAGTCATGTCCGATTCTTTGCAATCCTATGGACCACAGCCTGCTAGGTTCCTCTGTCCATGGGATTCTCCAGACAAGAATACTGGAGTGGGTGGCCATTCCCTTATGCAGGGGATCTTCCCGACCCAGGGACTGAACCTGTGTCTTTTATCTCTCCTGCACTGGCAGGCGGGACAGTAGAGGAAATGCAGGAGATGCCAGAGCAGGGGCTGCAGGAGGCCCGGGTTCAGTCCCTGGATCAGGAAGATCCCCTGGAGGAGGGCATGACAACCCACTCCAGTATTCTTGCTTGGAGAAGCCCATGGACAGAGGAGCCTGGCAGACTATAGTCCATGGGGTTGCAAAGAGCTGGACACAACTGAAGCGACTTAGCACTGGAGTTCATATGTCAATCCTGATCTCCCAATTCATCCCATCCTCCCCTTTCCCATTGTGCCCACAAGTCCATTCTTTATGTCTGCATCTCTATTCCTGCCCTACAAATAGGTTCATCAGCACCATCTTTCTAGATTCCACAAATATGTTTTAATATAAGAATTTGTTTTCTCTTTCTGACTTCCTTCACTCTCATGACAGGCTCTAGGTTCATCCACACCTTGACTCTACTACTCCTGCTCCCAGGGCATCTCTCCTTGTTGCCTCTAAGTAAAACAGACCAAAGGTCTTCTCTGCCTTGAGGCTAGCTTGGGGCAAGCAGAAACCCAGGGCCTCGGCCACAGCAGACACCCGCTCAGTGACACGTTGTCTTTGCCTCTGATGTCTGTTTCTTTTGAAAGGCCCCAAGGCTGATGGGTCCTCTTTCTTGACCCACTAAGCTATGATTTCATAGCCCATAGCTCCTGTGATTCCTTTGTGTCAAGGGTTTGCCTCAGCTGTCTTATTAAATATGGAAAACATCTGGCTTTTAGCAAAAATCCCCCCATCTGGAAAATACTGGTCAAGAGTCTAATTAAGTATGTCAATGACAAATTGCTCTCACGGGAAGTATTTAGGACGAGTAGATAATTGGGATGTCTTGGCCTTGCCTTCTTGTTTACTTATCCCAGCAGGGATGGGGAGGCAGGCTTCCACCCTGCCCCTGCCCCAGCCCAGCTAACCCCAGGCCATGCTGCCACAGGAATGTCAGCCCCTGGAGCAAGAAACTACCCCTCGGTTGAGAAATGAGGATGGACACAGCATTTGAAATCTCCTCTCTTAAAGCCACACAAACATACTCCACTATTGGAACCTCTACCTTGACATTTTCTGTCAGGTCCACATCTTAACTGAAGATGAGGCTCAAAGGAGACTATTTCATTTCTTTCTTGGACTTTGCTCCTTCTTTCTTCACAGAGCCCCAGACATCAGAGGAAATGGAGTCCCTGCCCATCCTCTAGGTAATATTTCCAACTTCTAAAACATGAAGCTTAAAGCGCTTTCAATACTATACACCTCCCCTCAAGGGAGGGATTTTCTCCTCCCTTTATTAAGAAATTAATAAAGGGCTTTGAGAATCTTTCATCCCCATGAAGCTTCAGGAAGCCCTGCATCTCCTCATCCCAGATCCTGTCAACCCCCTGAACCCAGATGGCTCCCATGCCATTGACATGAAGACGGTGACAATGCAGAATTTTTGTTTGGGTTGTATGCCCCACCTTCTTGCTCCTTGGAAGAAAAGCTATGACCAACCTAGACAGCATATTCAAAGCAGAGACATTACTTGGCCAGCCAAGGTCCGTCTAGTCAAAGCTGTGGTTTTTCCTGTGGTCATGTATGGGTGTGAGAGTTGGACCACACAGAAGGCTGAGCACCAAAGAATTGATGCTTTTGAACTGTGGTGTTGGAGAAGACTCTTGAGAGTCCCTTGGACTGCAAGGAGATCCAACCAGTTCATCCTAAAGGAAATCAGTCCTGAATATTGGTTGGAAGGAGTGATGTTGAAGCTGAAACTGCAATACTGTGGCCACCTGAGGCAAAGAACTGACTCAGTGGAAAAGACCCTGATGCTGGGAGGGATTGGGGGCAGGAGGAGAAGGGGACCACAGGGGATGAGATGATTGGATGGCATCACCGACTCAATGGACATGAGTTTGAGCGGGCTCTGGGAGTGGGTGATGGACAGGGAAGCCTGGTGTGCTGCAGTCCATGGGGTCGCAAAGAGGCAGACATGACTGAGCAACTGAACTGAACTGAAACTGCTTCACTGAAGTACGTAAGTGTAATTGTCGTAGGCGTGGGTTCAGGCTTTAGCTGTGTCCTCCTCTTTGTGATCCCGAGGACAGCAGCTCACCTGGCTCCTCTGTCCATGGGATTCTCCAGGCGAGATTTCTCGAGTAGGTAGCCATTTCCTCCTCCAGGGGAGCTTCCCAACACAGAGCTCAAACCTGCATCCCCCGTGACTCCTGCATTGCAGGCGTATTTTTACCACTGAGCCACCGGGGAAGGCCTGTAATTGGCATATAAACAATGATGTGCTGTGCTGTGCTTAGTCACTCAGTTGTGTCCGACTCTTTGCCACCCCATGGACTGTAGCCCACCAGGCTCCTCTGTCCACGTGGATTCTCCAGACAAGTATACTGGAGTGGGTTGCCATGCCCTCCTCCAGGGGATCTTCCCAACCCAGAGATCAAACTCAGGTCTCCCTCACTGCAGCCGGATTCTTTACCATCTGAGCCGCCAGGGAAGCCCATAAATGATGACAGGTTGAAGGAAAACAGTAAAGCTCTATCTGATCAGCCGTGCCAGGCATGTCCCACAGAGCAGAGTGACTCAGAGACAGAGGAGGGAAGAGCATTTCTAAATACAGGTTGGGGAAAACTGGGACTGATGGTACTATTAGCTCCACACACTCTTCATCACTCACTCTCCTCTCCATGACCTAAAGCAGATGGAATCTAAGATACCATGTTGCAGTAGAGAAAAGTATATAAAAAACAGAACCATAGTGAATTTATTTCAAATAATAAATGTTCAAGCACAAGACAAAATGTATCATAAAAGGAAGGACCGTGGCAATTAGATGAATCGAAAATACTGAGTCCAGGGGCTTCCCTGGTGGTCCAGGGGCTAAGACTCCACACTCCCAGTGCAGAGGTGTGGGTTCGATCCCTGGTCAGGGAACCACATCCCACATGCCACCACTAAAGAGCCCGCATGCTGCGAAGGTGAATCCTAAAAAAATAATCCATAATTTAATGTAGGATCATTGAAGGGACAGAGGAGACTATTGAAAGAGCTCACGATGACAAGAGCTGGAACAATCGGAACCACATAATACAGGAGTTGTTGTTCAGTCGTTCGGCCTGTCCAAACCTTGCAACCCCATGGACTGCAGCACACCAGGTTTCCCTGTCCTTCACCGTCTCCTGTCCATCGAGTCGGTGATGCCATCCAAACACCTTGTCTTCTGTTGTCCCCTTCTCCTCCTGCCTTCAATCTTTCTCAGCATCAGTCTTTTCCAATGAGTCCATTCTTTGCATCAGGTAGCCAAAGTATTGGAACTTCGGCTTCAGCATCAGTCCCTCCAGTGAACACCCAGGACTGATCTCCTTTAGGATGGACTGGTTGGATATCCTTGCAGTCCAGTGGACTTTCAAGAGTCTTCTCCAACACCACAGTTCAAAAGCATCAATTCTTCAGTGCTCAGCTTTCTTCACAATCCAACTCTCACATCCATACATGACCACAGGAAAAACCATAGCCTTGACTAGACAGACCTTAGTTGGCAAAGTAATGTCTCTGCTTTTGAATATGCTATCTAAGTTAGCTTTTCTTCCAAGCAACAGGTGTCTTTTAATTTCATGGCTGAAGTCACCATCTGCAGTGATTTTGGAGCCCAAAAAAATAGTCTGTCACTGTTTCCACTGTTTCCCCATCTATTTGCCATGAAGTGATGGGACCAGATGCCATGATCTTAGTTTTCTGAATGCTGAGTTTTAAGCCAGCTTTTTCACTCTCCTCTTTCACCTTCATCAAGAGGCTCTTTAGTTCTTCTTTGCTTTCTGCCATAAGGGTGGTATCATCTGCATATCTGAGGTTATCGATATTTCTCCCGGAAATCTTGATTCCAGCTTGTGCTTCATCCAGCCCAGCATTTTTCATGACATATTCTGCATATAAGCTAAATAAGCAGGGTGACAATATACAGCCTTAACATACTTCTTCCCCGATTTGGAACCAGTTTGTTACTCTATGTCCAGTTCTAACTGTTGCTTCTTGACCTGCATGTAGATTTCTCAGGAGGCAGGTAAGGTGGTCTGGTATTTCCATCTCTTTAAGAATTTTCCACAGTTTGTTGTGATCCACACAGTCAAAGACTTTGGTGTAGTCAATAAAGCAAAATTAGGTGTTTTTCTGGAACTCTTGTTTTTTTTATGATCCAGCGGATGTTGGCGATTTCATCTCTGATTCCTCTGCCTTTTCTAAATCCAGCTTGAACATCTGAAAGTTCACGGTTCATGTACTGTTGAAGCCTGGCTTGGAAAATTTTGAGCTTTACTTTGTTAGCATGCGAGATGAGCGCAATTGTGCGATAGTTTGAGCATTCTTTGGCATTGCCCTTCTTTGCAATTGGAATGAAAACTGACCTTTTCCAGTCCTGTGGCCACTGCTGAGTTTTCCAAATTTGCTGGCATATTGAGTGCAGCACTTTCACAGCATCATCTCTGAGAATTTGAAATAGCTCAACTGGAATTCCATCACCTCCACTAGCTTTGTTCATATAACAAAGTATTAAACAAGTATTACAGAACTATACGTATTAGAGAACCACGGATCTGTATGTATTAGAGAACCGCAAATCTGTACATATTAGAGAACTGTGAATCAGAATTATAATGTGGCATCACCTCACACACGTCAGAAAGGTCCGAAGAGAAAACCTCTACAATAAATGCTGGAGCGGGAATGGAGGCAAAGAACCCTCCTAGCTGTTGGTGGGAATGAAAGTCAGGAAATCCACGAAGGAGAACAGGACAAAGGGCCATGAAAAACTAGGCAGACAAGTGCCATAGGACCAGCAGCCCCACTCCTGGGCACAGATCCAGAGAAAACCATGGTTTTAAAAGACAGGGGTCTGCCAGTGTTCATGGCAGCACCTTGTGCAACAGCCAAGACACGGATGAAGCCTAAGTGGGTAAGGACAGGGGACGGCACACAGGACGGGGCACTGGCACACGGAGAAGCCCCGCTCAGCCATGAAGAGGGCGGCGCCACGTCCAGCAGCAAGGAAGGAAGGAGAGTCGCTCACACCAAGCGAAGTAAGACAAAGGGAGACAAGTAGCATAGGCTATCTCTTGGAGGTGGATGCTAAAAAGGGATACAAATGAACTTCTTGACCAAACAGAAACAGGCTTACAACACGGCAAAGCACATTCTGGTTACCAAACGTGAAAGGGGGCGGGCAAAGGGAATGGAAAGCTGGAGATGAACATGCACCCAAGACTCTTCGCAAAACAATCAACAAGAACCCGCTGTAGGACAGGGACCCCTAATCAGCACTGCACAATAAACTACACGGGAAGAGAACCCGAGAAAGGACACGCACACAACTCGGCATAATTGAGCCATGTTGCTGTTCACCTGAAGCACACACACCCTGCAACGTTGTAAGTCACCCCTACACCGATACAAAATGCAAACTATAAAAGAGAATGCCGACTCTATTCCCTTCGGGCCTTAGTGACGTGGGCTGCTGCCACAGCCCCCAAGCCTTGGGTCCCTTGGATGGACTGTCTTGGGGCTGAGGGAGCTGGGGAGGACGTGCCAGCCAATGGGACGAGCCCTGCCCCATGGACCTGGTGAGCCTGTTCCCCTCTACACCGGCCCATGACCTCCAGATCCTGGCGGGTCCTCCTGCACTGAAACTACACCTACTGCGCCCAGAGGACGTGGAGCTTCTGGGCTGGAAGAGCTTTGGAAAGCCCCTGGGCTCCATGTCTCCAGGTGTTTGGGTTCCCACCTCCAGCTTCCTTCCTTGGGGTCACCCCACCTATGATGAAAGCACCCTTCACAGAGTGGTGTTGCAGGAATTGGGATGTGTCCAGGGGATAGGGGAAAGGAAGGAAGAAGGAATGGGAGGCAAGCCTTGGGTGTTTCTTCTGGCACATTCCATTCTAATTGACAATCCAGGGACACGACTTTCCCTAAGGCTCTGGTTCCTCCAGTAACCGGGGCAGGGGCATAAAGCCACGCTGCCACCTTGTGGCCATTTCCCATAACAACAACTTTGAAAGCTTTGCTCACAGGCACTAAATATTCACAAGGCCTGTGTGCTCTAAGTAAAAACACCGGCCCTCAAGAAATGTCCTAGGGAAGGTCAACAGAAAAATATTAAAAACAGACCAGGTGTTCAAGAAACCAATTTGAATAAGTAAGCTTAACTCACACTGTTTAAAAAAATCATGTGCAAAGATGTCAACATGCCTCAACATGAGAGAAATGCAAGTCAAAATTTCAAGGAGGTATCGCCTCACACCAATCAGAATGGCCATAGATGGAAACTCTACAAACAAGAAATGCTGGAGCGGGTCTAGAGCATAGGGAACCCGCCTGCACGGATGCTGGGAATGGAAATTGGGAGCAGCCACTGGAGGACACCAGGCAGCTTCCTTAGCAATGAAAATGAGAATGCAATTCGGATGCTCCTTAACACCATACACAAAAATAAACTCCAAATAGATTAAAGATCTAAATAAAAGGACAGATACTATGAAACTCTTGAGGAAAAGAGCACACGCCTTGACATCAAATGCAGCAAGTTCTTTTTTGATCCACCTCGTAGAATCATGAAAATAAAGCAAAAACAAACAAACGGGATCTAATAAACATTAAAAGCATCTGCACAGCAAAGGAAACCATCAGTGAAAGAAAAAGACAATCCTCAGAATGGAAAAAAAATTCTTGCAAACAAAGATACCTAGAGGGAATTTCTCTTCAACACATACAAACCACTAGCACAACTCAATATCAAAAAACAAACAACCCAATAAAAAATCAGCCAAAGAATAAATGCACATTTCTCCAAAGAAGTTACAGAGATGGCCATAAAGCACATGAAACGATGCTCAGCATCACTAGTTCTCAGAGAAAGGCAAATCAAACGTACAATGAAGTGTCACCTCACATTGATCAGAATAGCCACAGTGAAAACCCTACCATAAAGTCTGCAGGGGTGTGGAGAAAAGGAGGGGCGTGTTGGGGGGAGTGTCCGTCAGTACACCCACTAGGGAGAACATTATGAAGGTTCTTCAAAAACAAAACATAGCAGTCCCCAGTGACTCAGCATTCCCACACCTAGACGGAGACCCAGAGGAAACCAAAATTTAAAAAGACACCTGCACCCAGCGATCAGGGCAGCACTAGGTATGATAACCAAGACACGGAAGCAACTGAAGTGTACAAGGACAGATGGACGAAGGCAGAAACTGGGATACGTGTACACAGCACAGTATCACTCAGACAGAAAGGAGGACGAGGCAACGCCATTTCCAGTTACCGGGAGGAAACTAGAGAGAGTCATCCCAAGTGACGTGAGATGGAGAATGACAAGTATAGGCTATCACTCCCTGCGGAATCTAAACATGGATAGAAATAAACTTCTTTACGAAGGAGAGACAGCCTCATAGACTTGGAAAAGAAACTCAAGTTTACCAAAAGAGAAAGGCGGAGGGGCAGGGACTAATTAGCTGCTTCAGATCAATATATATATACACCTTAAAACAGAGGCTAAAGGGCTCATAATACTCCCAAGTCCGAGAGGGCTGTAAATGACACCTGCCCTCAAGAAATGTCCCAGGGTAAATCATCGGAAAAAAATTCCAAACAGGGCCAACTTTCAAGAAGCCAGATTGAAGAGGCAAATTGTTCTCACAAGATGTAAAATAATAAAAGCACATGGAAGGACAGTCCACATCAGCAATTATTAAATCAGTGCAGACAAAACTACGAGGCCTCACCTCACACTGGTCACAATGGCCATCACTGAAAAGATCTACAAAGAACAATTACTGGAGAAAATATACAGCCAATAAAATCCTCCCTCGGTCTTGGCAGGAATGTAAATGGTGAGGCCACGATGGAAACAGCATGGAGGTTCCTAGAAACACTAGACACAGAGGTATCATATGACCCTGCAATCCCATTCCTTGCTTAGGTCCAGAGAAAATCACCATTCAAAGTGACTCGTGCACCACAGCCAAGATACAGAATCCACCAAGACGTCCATCGACAGGAAAACGCAGACTGTGAGGTACAGCTACACAGTGGAATGCCACTCAGCCATTAAACAGAATGAAACGCTGATGCTGGCAGCAGCGTGGGCACACCAAGAAACTATCATACCATAAATACTTTTCAGAGAGGAAAGGACAAGTATCCTAAGATATCACGTACAGATTGAATCTGTAAGTTCAGACCAATGAACTAATTTATGAAACAGAAACAGACTCACAGGCTGAGAAAATCAAATTATGACTATCAAAGGAAAGGGGCAGATAAATTAAGAGTTTGGGAAGAAAATATACACGCTAATATATATCAAGTTGAAAAAGAAAAAGGACCTGCCGAATAGAACTGGGGGTCTACTGAACAAACTGTACTAATGGATATGAGGAAAAGACAGAAAGAATAGGCATCCATCTATGCATAACTGGATCAAGTGCACGTGCACCTAAAACAAGCGAAACATTGTGAATCAACTCTGCCCCAACATAAAATAACAACAGATTACAAATTAAATTACATGAGCTCGGTGTAGAGGAAACCAGACAGTGGGGACCCTGTGAGGTAGGTTTATGACATGCTACGACGTTAACATCGGAGAAGGCAACGGCACCCCACTCCAGCACTCTTGCCTGGAAAATCCCATGGACAGAGGAGCCTGGTGGGCTGCAGTCCATGGGGTCACACAGAGTCGGACACAACTGAAGTGACTTAACAGTAACAGTAGCATGCCGTTACCATGCCACCACCAAAGGTTCCCTTTCACTCGGAGGAACAGAGCAGCAACTCACTCAAGGGTGCCTGACCTCGTGTGATTGTGACAATATGAAGAGAAGAAAAAGCACCACAGGTTAGTCAGGGCAGCACCTCAATTCAGATGTCAGAGGGGACAAGAGGCACTGCGGTAAAGAGCACACGTGGGGTCTGCGGGTACAGGATCAGACCGTGTGGATGGGGAGAGACCCACACAACCCCAGACCCTACAACAGCAGGCACAGGTCCACCGTCTCCAGGGTGACCCCCCCCAAGACCCTGTATCTGGGGTCACATGCCCACCGTCTCCAGGGTGACCCCCTCCAGACCCTGCACTTGGGGTCACACGCCCACCGTCTCCACTGTGAGCCCCTCCAGACCCGCACCTGGGGTCACATGCCCAGAGTCTCCAGGGTGACCCCCTCCCAGACCCTACCTGCAGTCACATGTCCACCGTCTCCAGGGTGACCCCCTCCAGACCCTGCACCTGGGGACATATGTCCACCATCTCCAGGGTGACCCCCTCCAGACCCTGAACCTGGGGTCACTTGTCCACAGTCTCCAGGGTGAGCCCCTCCAGACCCTACCTGGGGTCACATGTCCACTGTCTCCAGGGTGACCCCCCCAAGACCCTGTATCTGGGGTCACATGCCCACAGTCTCCAGGGTGACCCCCTCCAGACCCTGCACTTGGGGTCACACGCCCACCGTCTCCACTGTGAGCCCCTCCAGACCCGCACCTGGGGTCACATGCCCAGAGTCTCCAGGGTGACCCCCTCCCAGACCCTACCTGCAGTCACATGTCCACCGTCTCCAGGGTGACCCCCTCCAGACCCTGCACCTGGGGACATATGTCCACCATCTCCAGGGTGACCCCCTCCAGACCCTGAACCTGGGTCACTTGTCCACAGTCTCCAGGGTGAGCCCCTCCAGACCCTGAACCTGGGGTCACATGCCCACCATCTCCAGGGTGACCCCCTTCAGACCCTGCACCTGGGGACACATGTCCACCATCTCCAGGGTGACCCCCTCCAGACCCTGCACCTGGGGTCACATGCCCACCATCTCCAGGGTGACCCCCTCCAGACCCTGCACCTTTGGTGGCAAGACCCTTGGTTAGGACACCAGGTCTCTGCTGGTTGGGCCCCTACAGTGGAAAGGAGTGAGTTCCTGTAAGCTCCTGGCCTGGCAGATAGAGGTCTCAGTCTCCTCCCCCCGACTTGTCCCAGAGAAGTCCTCCTCTTTCCCTTCGGTTCTCTGATATTAACTGTTGTTACAGCTGTCAGGGTAACGTTGAACACACTACCTTGGTGCTGGCAGTCTCGGTCTTTTGTTGTCCTGCTGAGGTGCCGCGAAAACACGCCAGGCGCTGGGCTGGAGACGAGGGGCAGGTCTGGTCTCTGCTGAGCATGGACGCTCTGCTGGAAAGAGAGCACAGCAGCAACCTCACCTGCTGCCCACTGGCTTTTTGCCTGACCCATGTGCCCTGCAATCAATTGCCCAGATACACCTGCTCCCTTCTTGCCAGGCTCGTGGTGAATTGGAATAATTACCAGGTAGCTCACCTGAGGAGTCTCCAGGAGCCCCACGCATGGGGAACCTCACAGTGGTAACGAGGGAGTAGACACTGCTGCTGCTGCTGCTGAGTCGCTTCAGTCGTGTCCGACTCTGTGCGACCCCATAGACGGCAGCCCACCAGGCTCCCCTGTCCCTGGGATTCTCCAGGCAAGAACACTGGAGTGGGTTGCCGTTTCCGTCTCCAATGCATGAAAGTGAAAAGTGAAAGTGAAGTCGCTCAGTCGTGTCCGACTCTTCGCGACCCCATGGACTGCAGCCCACCAGGCTCCTCCATCCATGGAATTTTCCAGGCAAGAGTACTGGAGTAGGGTGCCATCGCCTTCTCCGGGAATAGACACAGGCCTGTATAAATGATACTGCAAAGCATTAATTCTTAAACACAAGTGGAGCTCACATGTATTCTTCCCTTTTTCTTAATTTTGTGTATATGGTCTCCCTCTGCATGTGATTCTGACCCATGCAGACGGGGTGAGGCTCACACAGCCCCCAGACCCCCCTCCATCTGGGGCCACACATCCCCTCGGTCAGGACGCCATGGCTGTGGTCAGCAGGACCCCAATATGTAAACAAGCCAGGTCCATCTAGTCAAAGCTATGGCTTGTCCAGTGGTCATGTATGGAGGTGAGAGTCGGACCATATCGAGCACCGAAGAACTGATGCTTTCAAACTGTGGTGCTGGAGAAGACTCTTGAGAGAACTTGGACGGCAAGGAGATCAAAGCAGTCAATCCTAAAGGAAATCAACTGTAAATGTTCATTGGAAGGACTGATGCTGAAGCTGGAGCTCCAATACTTTGGCCACCTGATGCGAAGAGCTGACTCACTGGAAAAGACCCTGATGCTGGGAGAGACTGAAGGCAGGAGAAGGGGACAACAGAGGCTGAGATGGTTGGATGGCATCACCGACTCCATGGGCATGAGTTTGAGCAAGCTCCAGGAGATGGTGGAGGACAGGGAAGCCTGGCGTGCTGCAGTCCAAGGGGTCACAAAGAGTTGGACACGACTGAGCGTCTGAACAACCACAACCAGGCAGCCTACCTGAGGTGTCTCGATGAGCCCTCATCTAAACACAATCAGTGTAGACAGCACTTGGAGAGGTCTCAATCTGCCATGTAGACAGAACTTGGCCAGGTTCAAAGTAGCTTAGGTCTGCGCTCCCAGGAGCCACGGTCACACCCCCGGGGTCTCTCATCGCTGGACAGGGGCTCACCTGCACGTGGGAACCAAGGATGTACCTTTCTTGAAGAAGAGATCATCCCTGGGCTCCACACTTCACCCACGTCAGGAAACAGAACAAAAGCTTCATCAGTAAACATCTCAAGGGGCAGAACAAAGCTGTGAGCAGGTTCTGCGCCACGTGGTGGTCAGGGCCTGGGAGAACCAGGAACCTCGAGAGCAGCCCGGGGTCCTGCAAGGACAGACCGGAAGTGGCCCGGCTGCAGCGTCCCGGGCTTCCAGCAGGAGGCGCTGCCCCGGTGGCCCAGGAAGGACCGTCCTGCAGGGTCCAGCGGAGACAGCGGGTCCGTATCCTCATAGTCAGTTAGGGGGTGGAGTGCGCTCAGGTCCTGCTTCTCCGCAGGGTGGTGGGGAGGGAGGCTGACACCTCCTAGGCTCTCACCCAGATGACTTCATGCCGGGGCTGACGCCCGCCCGCACGCACCGCGCTGCATCCTAGCGGGAATGCGGGAAGAGGCGGCACATAGACGCCACCAGAGCAGAGAACACGGGGAGCTCCCACCTGCACCCGCCTGCCCGCGTCGGGCCCCAAGCCCCCAGCCCACGACCCACTACCAGCCCCTCCACCCCCCGCACACATATGCGCTGCACACCTACACACACCATGCACCCAAACAGCGCATGTCAGCAAGCAGTTGCGCGCGCACACACGCATAGCACACACACGGGCAATAAAATGAATATCCTAAAGCATTTGTTCACAAATACAGGTGAAGCTCACATACATTCTTCCCTTCTTCTGAGATTTGCTGGATTTCAAAATAAAAAAATTTACAAAGTAGGTAATGGTGAATGACTTTTGGATCCTGGGACTTTCTGAAGCTATTCCACAAATATGACAAGGCATGAGAGATGAATGTAGATATTCCACGCGACCCTCGCAGAAGAACAGACAAGCAGACCACGGCCCATCCACACAATGAATGTTGTCCAGCCTGAAAGGAAGGCAGTTCTGACACAGCCTACAGCGCGGATGAAGCCTGAAGGCATTATGCTCAGTGACATAAGCCAGACACAGAAGAACAAATGTTTGAGTCCACTCATACAGGGTCCCAGAGCAGTCGGCTCCATAGACACAGAAAGCAGGGTTGTAGGCAGCGGGAGGGGACGGGGACTCTCAGTTTTGCAAGATAGAAGTAGCGACTGCGCAAGAGGCGTGCACACAGCATGCACCGCGGCAGCATTTGGGCAGCTGAGACACGGAAGCAACCGAACGCACATGGACAGGCGGATGAAGGAAGAAGTCACACACGCATAGAACGGAAGATGATTCAGCCATGAAAAAATAGCAATGCCATTCACAGGGGTAATCTAGAACAATCAAAGATTAATCTAGGATAATCATAGTGAGTGAAGTACTTCAGAAGGAGAAACTGGTATCAATGAGCTATTTTATAAAAGCGAAATACACACACAGTCTTAGGAAACGCACATGGTTACAGAAGGGGAGTTGTGGGTGGAAGGGATAAATTAGGAGGTTGGGATTAATTTATACTCACAAATGCATGTAGAATATAGAATCAAATGGACCTACTTTAGAAAGAGTGGTGTACTACACACTCTATAATAACATGTATGTGAAAAAAACAAAGATGAATCACTATGTGTATGGGGATCACTGATGAAGAATCTTCACACCTACAAACACAACACTGTGAGTCAGCTAGCCTCCAAAAGAAGTAAACATTAAGTTTTTTAAACAACAACAACAAGGATTAATGAGACACAGGTTTCTGGCATGTGCCAGAAGAAGCTATGTACTAGGAGTAACCCTACGGCTCTGGTTATTCTAGAACAGGAATGCTGCTGCTGCTGCTAAGTCACTTCAGTCGTGTTCGACTCTGTGCGACCCCATAGACGGCAGCCCACCAGGCTCCCCTGTCCCTGGGATTCTCCAGGCAAGAACACTGGAGTGGGTTGCCATTTCCTTCTCCAATGCATGAAAGTGAAAAGTGAAAGTGAAGTCGCTCAGTCGTGTCCGACTCCTAGCCACCCCATGGACTGCAGCCTTCCAGGCTCCTCCATCCATGAGATTTTCCAGGCAAAAGTACTGGAGTGGGGTGCTAGGGCACGAGAAATCCTGTCTCCTCGTAAACACTTATGGTGCTGATGAGATGTAAATGCTAAGAATCCCTGTGGAGAGGAGTACGGAACTGCCTTGGATAATCTTTGGTAAGACAAACCTTGATTCCAGCCCAGGTCTCAGGAGGACTTAGAGCAAGCCCTGCTCAGCGCTCCCTCCTCATCAGCACCAACAAGGGCAGGAGGGGCCTGGACAGCAGCTCCGCCCGAGGCGGGCAAACAGCCTCACTGAGGGACACATGGCTCCGCCTCGGCAGGCGGTTAACGAGGCTTCCTGCGCAGGACAAAGGGCTCCTTAACTCCAAATTCATTTTGCACAGAGAAGAGGAAAAAATCAGACATAAACTATAAACTAAATCAAGTGTCTTTATTTTTTAACTGAAATATAAAAAGTGAAGGATAGTGCTCGCTTCGGCAGCACGTATAGTAAAATTGGAACGATGCAGAAAAGATTAGCAGGGCTTGCTCTAAGTGACCCTCAGCAAGGGTGACATGCAAATTTGTGAAGCGTTCCATGTTTAAAAATTTTTAAAGTGAAGGATAAAAGCAGTAAAAATGACACTTGAAGTGAATAAACTACAAACTAAACAAACCCTGTATTCTGACTTATATATAAAAAAGAGGAGGAGGATGGAAGCAACACAGATTACTGTTAGATGAGCAGCCCTTGGCTATGTGGGTACCACCCAAGTTCTCCAGTAAATTCCACCGCCCGACTCGGCTGCAGACACCATCCAGGAACCAGAGCTGCTCTTTCCATCACACCAGGAGGAGCCTTCTTTGTCCCCAGGGCATGTACAGAACCCAAGGCCATGCCTTTAGGCACCTCTTCTGCCAAGCTCCAAGCAGAAGGCTCATCCTGAGTTGTGTTCTTCATCTTCTCCTGCAGGTTAATGGTGGGAAAATGAGGCAAAGGAAGCGCCTAGAACTTGAGCGCCTCCCTTTTCTGCAGCTGTTTTATTTTCTTCTCTTTCTGTAAGTGACTTTTCTGAATCGAAAGAGAAAGGGCATATTTCCACGGTTCTCCTCACCGGTATTTTGGGCTTAACAGGTACTGTCATGGGGCAATTGTTGAGCTCTTATCACTACTGGCTGCTCCTCTCCTCATCTTCTTGGGTGGGTTGGGGGTTCTCTTCCGAACAAAGGCAGGTGACCTGGGGACAGTGGTTGGAATTTCTTTCTTACGGAGAACACCCACAACACCTAACAAGATGTGATAAGGTCAAGGCTTCGCACAAATTTAAAGTGTTTATCCTCCAATACCCTCTTTGCTTTTTGCTTTTCGCTGCTTGTTTCTCCGTTTCAAAATCAAAGCCAAAATCAAAAGCATGGCAGGTGGCTTCTCTGGCTAGTTTCTTAGGGAAAATGCACCCCCTGTAAAGAACTTCAGAATCCAGTTTCCACGCTTTAACTTTGTGGAGCCCTGCGTCTACAGGATTACCTTTCTTGGATTTTGCATTGGTTTCCAACACCCCCACCACCTCTTGCATTTTTATTCTCTTCTCAGTACTTTTTAGGATCTTCTGTATATGGAAAAAAGAACCTGAAAAAGAAAAGGTATGCATTTATACATGACTGAATTAAGTTCCTGTGTACCTTATACAAACACAACATTGGAAATCAACTGTATTCCAGGATAAGATCAAAACGAAATCGCACAGAAAGAAAAAGAAAAAAGAAAGGTGCATGAAGAAATGCTGCCACCTGGTGGCCGCTTTCCGTAACAACAAAGCGGAAAGCTGTGCTGATGGGCACTTAACATTCAGAAGGCCGGTGGGGCTGTGAGTTAAACAACTCCTGCCTTCAAGGACTGTTCCAGGAGTGTTCGTTAAAACACAGGGCAGACATTCAAAAGTCAGTTGCTAGATGTTTCACTCATACCCTTAAAAAACACACAGGAAATGCTGTCAACCTTGCTAAATATTAGAGAAATCCAAATCAAAACTACAATGAGGTATCAACTCACATTGGTCAGAATGGCCATTGTCAAACACTCTACAAAGAACCAAGGCTGGAGAGGGTGTGGAGAAATGAGAACCCTCCTCCATCTATGCTGGAATGACAATTCGAAACAGCCACTATGGAGACAGTGTGTGTGCGTGCTAAATCACTTCAGTCGTGTCCGACTCTTTCGACCCCGTGGACTGTAGCCTGCCAGGCTCCTCTGTCCATGGGATTACACAGAACTTTGCAGGTAGTCTGAATATCAAAAGATTCAGTTCAGTTCAGTTCAGTCGCTCAGTCGTGTCCGACTCTTTGCGACCCCATGAATCGCAGCACGCCAGGCCTCCCTGTCCATCACCATCTCCCGGAGTTCACTCAGACTCACGTCCATCGAGTCCGGGATGCCATCCAGCCATCTCATCCTGGGTTGTCCCCTTCTCCTCCTGCCCCCAATCCCTCCCAGCATCAGAGTCTTTTCAAATGAGTCAACTTTTCTCATGAGGTGGCCAAAGTACTGGAGTTTCAGCTTCAGCATCATTCCCTCCAAAGAAATCCCAAGGTTGATCTCCTTCAAAATGGACTGGTTGGATCTCCTTGCAGTCCAAGGGACTCTCAAGAGTCTTCTCCAACACCACAGTTCAAAAATACTGTTAAAGAAAACCAGGTATCCTGAGTCAAGGAATTTGGTGCTTTTCTGGGGGAGGGCAGAATATGAGCATACAAGGACCAGTTTCCTATCCTAAAAAATCCCCTGGCGGTGGCTGGTAATAATTTTCCCTGAGACGGCGTGGACACACCTCCTAAATGACCTTCACAAATTTCCTTCCTAAACCGTAGCACGCTTGTCGACCTGTGTACCAAGCAATCGCTGCTGCCTGCGTATTCCAGGCCCCTGTGGGTCCATGCCCCTCCTAGTCCCTCCCAGGGAGGTGATCAGGCCCCCTGTTTCACCCTGCCGGGTGGGTTCCTCCTCACCTGAGCGCTCAGTTCCCTTGCTGCCATTCATTACCTGCCAAAGAGAAGAAACTGGGTGTTGAAAGGCTGAATTCTTCCAGAGGGGCGAGGCGCCTTCCCCCTGCTAGGAGATTCAAGCCACAAAGCCTCGGAGTGGCCTCAAATGAGACCTGTCTCCTCAAAGTGAGGAGTTTCCCGGCCAATGCACCAAATGTTGTAGCCACGCGTTGCGGGAAACAAACTCACTCAGGACAATGCAGATAGTGGAGTGCAGTTCATTACACCGGCGGGCCCAAGGCAGAGTCTCCTCTTAGCCAAGGACCCCGACCAGCATTTGGGAAAATCTTTTATACCCCATGTGTACGTGTCTGAACCCACCACTCCAAATTCCTTGAGACTTACATAAACCAAGGAAAATACAATCCCAATAACCCCATCATTCACCTGCTATGTGCTCATGTGCTCAAACAGTCAAACAATTGGCCAATAATCAATAAACCCGAGGTTACACTCCGATAGATACAGAAAAATGTATGGCCTGTCTGGAGGAAGGGGTGATGGTGTATGTTTTCTCTTAGGCGACGAGTAACCTAGATACGATCTTCAAGGTTCCCCTGTCTGGAGGGGGTCTTACCCTCCTGTTGTTTTTTCCCGTAGGCACTAAACACAGAGCTCAGAGTCCGCTGGAAAGGTGGCCGAGCATGATCAGCACGGACAGGCCTAAGATGGAGTCCAGGCCCTATGAATTCCTTCTTCACACTCACTATTAAATCAATGCAAATCAAATCTACACTGAGGAACCCCCTCCCACCGCTCAAGATGGCCATCATCAGAAAGATTTCCGAAGAATGAATGCGGCCGAGGATGTAGGGAAACAGGATCCTCCTGCACTCTGAGCTGGGATGCACAAGGGTGCAGCCACCAGGGAGAACAGCACGGAGGTTCCTGAGAAAAGGAGACAGAGGAGCCGCGGGGTCCTGCAGCCCCACTTCTGGGCCCCTATCTGGAGAGTGTCACAACTTGAAATGACGCACGCACCCCTGTTTTCAGGGAAGCACTGTTTACAATAGCCAAGATATAACGTCCACCAAAATGTCCAGCGAAAGGAACACGGGGGGTCCAGCTGTACACTGGATTACTCCTCGGGCTCTGGGAGTGGAATCAGAAAGGGAGAAGGTGGGCCTCTGGCCAGCACCTGGTTGGAAGAAGGGAGACTGGCCCCGAGGGCAGGGTTCCCTGAGGTCTGCGGACCCCAGTGCCCTGATGGGCTTCATCCCCAGGGGGGACGTGGGCAGGGCCTGAGCCCCTGTGATGCCGCCACAGCGGCACTGTGCTCAGAGGTCTCCCGAGAGTGTCTCAGACTCTGACCCCGTGTTTCACAAAGGAACGAGAGAATGAAGCTCTGCTCCTGAGCACCAGTCCTTCCAGCTCTGAGTTGCTTCCAGCAGGACCACCATCATCTGCATGGGGCTGGCTGTGACCCACCTGCCCCCTCCTGGCCTTTCCTCTTCCTTCCAGGGAGGATTCCAGTGACATTTCCAGCCTGGACCCCTCCCCAGGCCAGATGCACCTGTCCATCCTCTGCCTCCCCACCTCACCCTGGGGGCTAACAGACCCCTGGAGGACTGCGATCCTGCTGCTCCCCACGCCCAGGAGGCAGCCCCACCTTCCCCGGCTGCTGAGCCCAGACACGCAGTGTAAGCGAGCAGGAGCTTCTGGGGCCTTCGCAGGGAGTGCTGCAGCTCCTCTCTGAAGTATGGAGGTGACGGTTTCTGATGCACACTCCCTGAGTTGTTCTACAGATGCCAAAACCCCCCGAACGGAAGACGTTAACTACTGATGAGCATGAACACATAGCCCTCTGAAGAGCATCTCAGGCGGGTACGGGGCTTGATACTAAACGCTGTTCTGCCCCTCCTACAGTCTTGTTGGGGCTTCTCCTCTGCCTTTGGCCATGGCGTATCTTGTTTTGATGGGGTTCAACATTCTCCTTTCGATGGTTGTTCAGCAGCGAGTTGCAATTTTGGAGTTCTCTCAGGAGAAGATGAGCGCACGCCCTACTTCGCCATCTTGTTATTGGTGGTTGGCCTATTGTTCGCCAAATAGACTTGTTCTATTCTTCCAAGACAATAAAGTTTTTTTTTTAATCTTTTGTTTGAAAAAAATCAGTTTTTCCAGTATAGTGAAGGACAGGGAGACCTGGTCTGCTGCAGTCCATGGGGTTGCACAGAGTCAGACGGAGTGGCTGACAATAACGGCAAAGGAATATCCGCTTCCCTCCTTTCTTCCCGCCTGCCTGCCATGAATGCAGAGATATCTGTATCTCTGGGAGATAATCCACAATGATTATCTCCTTCCCTCCTCATTTACTGAGGCTCTGACACTTTGCCCACCTGATGAGAAAAACTGACTCATTGGAAAAGACCCTGATGCTGGGAAAGACTGAAGGTGGGAGGAGAAGGGGACGACAGAGGATGAGATGGTGGGATGGCATCACTGACTCGATGGACTCGATGGAGTCTGAGCAAGCTCTGAATCACTGACTTGATGGACATGAGGTTGAGCAGGCTCGGAGTTGGTGATGGACAGGGAGGCCTGGCTGCTGCAGCCCATGGGGTCGCAAAGAGTCTCGGACACGGCCGAGCGAATGAACTGAACTGAACTGAACTTTCTCATATACACAGAAAGCTCAGCACTCTGATTGAAAATCTATGGCAAAAAAAAAGAGTAGAGATACTCCACAGATACGTAATACCCCAATTAGGTGGCTATACACAGACAACAATTCCTACGTTGTATTTTGTCTATAGCACACGATGTTAAAGAAAAGGGAAGAAACGCAGTCCTGGAAGCTGAGCAGGCTTGGGTCCTACTGCTGGGTTGGGGTGGGGTTGATGCAATGAAGAGCCCTGGTGCCCTTCACTGACCTTTTCTTTGTTTTTTTTTAGTTCTACCAGTTTATTGATACCACCCATCCACCTCCACCCTCTGCGCGCATGCTCAGCCATGTAACCCCATGGACTGCAGCCCGCCAGGCTCCTCTGTCCATGGACTTTTCCAGGCAAGAATACCGGAGCAGATTGCCATTTCGTTCTCCATTCACCGACCCTTTTTAAAAATCCACTGTCTGTTATGTTCTGGTTGCCACCAGAGTCCCATGTGATATCAAAGCCTGGAGGAATTTGAAGGCAAGATTCAGCTAGCTCCAACCTCTCCTGGGGTTCCCAGCTCAAGCCTCTTACCTGAGAGTGCAGCCTCCTAGCCGCTCAGCACACTCAACAGGCAGTGGATCTGGAAGGGATTAGTATGGACAGAGTGTCTCTCTGATGCTTTAAGGGGGAAAAGCAGTGAGACTCAAGCCGTTAAGTGTTTGTTCAGGTACATTCCACTCTATTTCACAGTGGTAGGAAGCATACTTTCCCCTAAGGCTCTAGCTGCCACAGGAAACAGATTTTTTTCCCCTAGATTTTAAAGTCATTCAGTCATGTCTGACTCTTTGTGACCCCATGGAATATACAGTCCATGGAATTCTGTAGGCCAGAATACTAGAGTGGGGAGCCTTTCCCTTCTCCAGGGGATCCTCCCAACTCAGGGATCAAACCCAGGTCTCCCGCATTGCAGGTGGATTCTTTACCAGCTGAGCCACAAAGGAAGCCCAAGAATACTGGAGTAGGTAGCCTATCCCTTTTCCAGAGGATCTTCCTGACCCAGGAATCGAACCAGAGTCTCCTGCATTGCAGGCAGATTCTTTGCCAACTGAGCTACCAGGGAAAGGAGGCGGGCATGGAAAAGTGCTGCCACCTTGTGGACATTCTCTGTAACTACAATGTGACCACCTGAGCTCACTGCTGCTGCTGCTGCTAAGTTGCTTCAGACGTGTCCGACTCTGTGTGACCCCATAGATGGCAGCCCACCAGGCTCTGCCGTCCCTGGGATTCTCCAGGCAAGAACACTGGAGTGGGTTGCCACTTCCTTCTCCAATGCATGAAAGTGAAAAGTGAAAGTGAAGTCGCTCAGTCGTGCTCACTGCCACCTCTTAATTCATAAGGCCTGCGGTTTTCTTAAGGACAACTCCTCAGGTAATGTCCTGGAATGGAAATTGCAGAAAAATATTCCAAATATTCCTGACTTTCAGGAAGCCAATTGCCAAAGGTAAATTTTCCTCAAATCTTTGCCACAGGACAAGATGCTCAGTTCAGCTCAGCTCAGTCACTCAGTTGTGTCCAACTCTTTGCCACCCCATGGACTGTAGCACGCCAGGCTTCCCTGTCCATCACCAACTCCTGGAGCTTACTCAAACTCATGTCCATTGAGTCGGTGATGCCATCCAACCATCTCATCCTCTGTCATCCCCTTCTCCTCCCACCTTCAATCTTTCCCAGCATCAGGGTCTTTTCCGGTGAGTCAACTCTTCACATCAGGTGGCCAGAAGTTTCAGCTTCAGCATCAGTCCTTCCAATGAATATTCAGGACTGATTTTATTTAAGATTGACTAGTTGGATGTCCTTGCAGTCCAGGGGACTCTCAAGAGTCTTCTCCAACACCACAGTTCAAAAGCATCAATTCTTCGGTGCTCAGCTTTCTTTACAGTCCAGCTCTCACATCCATACATGACTACTGGAAAAACAATAGCTTTGACTAGATGGACCTTTGTTGGCAAAGTAATGTCTCTGCTTTTTAATATGCTATCTAGGTTGGTCATAACTTTTCTTCCAAGGAGTAAGTGTCTTTTAATTTCCTGGCTGCAATCACCATCTGCAGTGATTTTGGAGCCCAAAAAAATTAAGTCTGACACTGTTTCCACTGTTTTCCCATCTATTTCCCATGAAGTGATGGGACCGAATGCCATGATCTTAGTTTTCTGAATGTTCAGCTTTAAGCCAGCTTTTTCACTCTCCTCTTTCACTTTCATCAAGAGGCTCTTTAGTTCTTCTTTACTTTCTACCATAAGGGTGGTGTCATCTGCATATCTGAGGTTACTGATATTCCTCCTGGCAATCTTGATTCCAGCTTGTGCTTCATCCAGCCTGGCATTTCTCATGATGTACTCTGCATACAAGTTAAATAAGCAGGGTGACAATATACAGACTTGACATACTCCTTTCCTAATTTGGAACCAGTCTGTTGTTCCATGTCCAGTTCTAACTGTTGCTTCCTGACCTGCATACAGATTTCTCAGGAGGCAGGTCAGGTGGTCTGGTATTCCCATCTCTTTCAGAATTTTCCACAGTTTGTTGTGGTCCACACAGTCAAAGGCTTTGGCATAGTCAATAAAGCAAAAGTAGATGTTTTTCTGGAACTCTCTTGCTTTTTCGATGATCTAGCAGATGTTGGCAATTTGATCTCTGGTTCTTCTGCCTTTTCTAAATCCACCTTGAACATCTGGAAGTTCGCGGTCCATGTACTGTTGAAGCCTGGCTTGGAGAATTTTGAGCATTACTTTCAGCATCCCTAATTGCTGTAGGGATGTCAACAAAATGACAGTGAGATATTAAAACCCACCAGTCACAACAGACATCCTCACAAGCCTGCAAACGGCGGGGGGGGGTGGGAGGGGGAGGCCTGGAGACAAAAGAAGCCCCCTTATCTGTGGCAGCAGCCAGTGTAACGGGCAGTCTCCAGATGACTGGAAAAAAACTGAAGGGGAACAAAGCCTACGATATGCATTCCCACACGGGGGCCTACATCCGCCCAAGAAAACCACCGATGAAAGGCACGTGCACTCCAGGGAACACTACTGCAGCACTACACCCAGCAGCCAAGACGCACAGCCAGCAAACTCTCCACCGAGAGCGGAAAGCTCAAGCAAGACGCGGCACCCATATGCAGTGGACTGTTCCTCACTCACAGGAAGCTGGCGCTGAAATTAGGGAGTTAGGACCCTGGTAACCGCAGGGATGCTCCTTGGAGGATCACACACTAAGGTCAGTCAGGCAGGCAGATGAAGACTGTAGTGCAGGAGGTACCTTCCAGGCAAAGCAAAAATGACATAAAACGCAACAAGTTTACAATCCAAAAAGAGATTCTGAGAATTCAAAGCCAAACAAAGGATTCCAGAAACAAAAAAAAAGTGAAGGGCCCAGAATGAATTAGGGTTTGCAGACTAATATAAACATAGAAAGCTGAATCTGTGATAGACAACCCACAAGGATTACTCTCTTCCTTTCTTCCTTCCTTCCACATGTATGAAAATCTGTATCGCTACCTATACACAGGAATCTATATCTCTAAGAGATAATCTACAGCAATCCCTTTGTTCCTTTCTCTGCTGTATACACAGAAAAGTGTATCTGAGATAAATAATTCACAAGGACCTGATGCTCAGCACTCTGTTCAACCTTCTATGGCAAAAATTCCAAGAAAAGGATATCCCATGGATAAATAACACCTGAATTGGGTGGCTGTACACTGAGGCCAACTTTGCAGATCCGCTATACTCCAGCATAACGTCAGCATAATGTTAAGGACAGAAAAGCGGCCCCTACCCTGTTATCTCCGACCTCTCTGACTTGGGCTGCTATCCCATTCCTGGAGTCTGGGCAGCCTTGCATCCCATGGCTGCCCCAGGGTGGTGTCAACATGCCAGGCTAGGTGCCCTTAGTTGAACTCCCTCTTAAACCTATACTGTCCTCTCTGGGACCAGAGTGCCTGACGCACCCGAAGGATGGTGCTCTGACCCTCTGGCCTCAAGGACCTTTGAGGGAAAGCCACCTGTCCTGAGTGTCCAGCTCAAGCCTCCTTCCTGCCAGTGCATCCTTCTAGGCACCTGAGCACCTTCTGTTGCATGCTATGGCCCGGGTTGAAATGTGCCTGCAAACAAGGCGTGAAACTTTAGGGGAGGAAATAATGAGACAAAACCGAGGCACACTCCACTCTGTTTCACAGCCAGAAGCTGACTTGCTAAGGCTCTGGTTGCCGCAGTAACCAAAGCTGGGCGTAAAGAACTGCTGCCGACTTGTGGACGTTTCCTGTAACTACAACTTCACCACCACAGCTTACTTCAGTTTAGCAGCTCAGTCGACTCTGCGACCCCATGGACTGCAGCATATCAAGACATCCCCGCTTGGGTGGCAGCTACCGGGGCACAGTGGGCTGCGGGCCTTTGGGACACACCAGAGAGTAACCCTGGCCAGAGCTCCTCAGCTGTTCCCACAGCCACTCGCCTGTTCACAGAGGGTTTGAGGAGAAAGAAATGAGAAAGCCCAAGAGGAAGCCTTAGAGGAGGCAGTGAGTACCAGATGTCTGTGCGTTACCAAAGTAAGCAGAATAAACCAAAACCTAGCCAGCCGGAAAGTCACGTTAACATGACTTTCCAGTCCCATCAAACCAGTGACCTTCCTCCCAAGTGCCTTATAAACGTGAGTTTCCCTTCACAGGGAGAACAGCCCTAATTGGAGTTAAGGCCCCCAGATGGAAGTCAAAGCTCCCCAGATTGGACAAGGTCAAAAAACGTCCCAATGGGACCCTGATGTCAAGCTGTTCTGGGGAAAAGGTTATTTGAACGTTTAATTAATAAAGGAAAGAAGTATCTATCACAGAGTCAATCAACTGGGCTCCTGTAAGGGAAATTAGAACTGGATGTCTCATGTTCGAGGGAGCCTGTGGGCCTGCTCATTATCAGAGTGTTCCTCACCTTTGTACAGTGCTTCTGACTGCCAGATTGCTTAATTAGAAGCAGTTGCTCTTCAGATCTTAACAAATCTAGTATGCACCCCCAAAGATCTTCCCTTCTGGATAGGTGAAATATTTCCCATGTTTATAAGCTTCATAACACCAAAACACAAAAGACACAGGCAAAGTCCAGCAAAAACAGCACAGATTCATTACAGCATCAGTGTGTACAGATGAACCGACTCTCTCATCAGGTAAATAAGTTACCCTACAAAACAAATGAACTAATTCCAACTAGGCTACACACCCCCACAAGAACTAGCTCCCCAATGACCTGGTTCCAAGTGAGCCAATTCCCAAATCAGGTAAACAAATTCACCCTGCAAAACAAACGAGCTAATTCCAACTACGGTGGGCTTGCCCCAAGAGAACCAGTTCCCACATGAGCCAGTTCAGGGTAGAGTCCAGTATCACCTTGCCTCTCCAACAGGGTACCCCAAACAAATTTGAATAAGGAAACAGAACAGGCTCCATCTTAAAAGCAGGACTCCGTCTTGGGCTGGACTGTGGACTTTGAGCTATATGCCCAGTATCTACGGAAACGCCATACTGACTGGAAAACCAGGCCCCCAGAAGGAAGAGCCCCAGGACTCTCCGTTACCTAAAAGAATACCCTAATTACCTGTGTAACCGAATAGAATCATAAATTCTATTATGCTTATTGTGGTACTACGGCAAGCCTATCGATAATTGTCCACTGCTAACTACCTAGGCTTAAGGCTTATGAATCATGGGTTAACTTTGACTGTAGCTTTCTTTTTCCTTTGTTCAGACTCGTTTCAGGGAATTTTGGGGAGGTGGGTTTGGGCACGTATGCTTAGGGTATGTAAGGTTTTCACAAAAACTGGTTGGGGTCCTTGGCTAAGAGAAGACGCTGCCTTGGGCCCGCCAGTGTAATAAAAGGCACTCCACTCTCTGCATTGTCCTTCTGAGCGAGTTTGTTTCCCGGAACACATGGCCACAACAGATTGACTTGTCCCACAAAGGAAAAGCATAAATTGATAACAGAAAATGTTCCCAGTGTGCACACTGCAGTGACTTGCCCTCCAAAACCGAGCCCATGAGCTCCTAACACAGAAGGGCACACGAGACCAGCAAACCGGGCGAATCTGCTATTGGATCGGGCAGATGTGCCCTACAAATGATGCTCACTCCTTGGAAAAGTTATGACCAACCTGGATAGCATATTGAAAACCAGAGACATTACTTTACCAACAAAGGTCCGTCTAGTCAAGGCTATGGTTTTTCCAGTGGTCATGTATGGATGTGAGAGTTGGACTATAAAGAAAGATGAGTGCTAAAGAGTTGATGCTTTTGAACTGTGGTGTTGGAGAAGACTCTTGAGAGTCCCTTGGACTGCAAGGAGATCCAACCAGTCCATTCTGAAGGAGATCAGTCCTGGGTTTTCTTTGGAAGAAATGATGTTGAAGCTGAAACTCCAGTACTTTGGCCACCTCATGCGAAGAGTTGACTCATTGGAAAAGACTCTGATGCTGGGAGGGATTGGGGGCAGGAGGAGAAGGGGACGACCGAGGATGAGATGGCTGGATGGCATCACGGACTTGATGGACGTGAGTCTGAGTGAACTCCGGGAGATGGTGATGGACAGGGAGGCCTGGCGTGCTGCGATTCATGGGGTCGCAGAGTCAGACACGACTGAGCGACTGAAGTGAACTGAACTGAACCCTACAAATGAAATCGAGTCCATCAGCTCTTGGAAGTTTGTCAGTTCCTTGTTTCAACTGCCAAGCACTGGGGGCAGCCAGTGCCACTACAGTGAATCTTTAAGGAAATACCCTCAGGACAAACGGTCCCAGTATTCTCAGATCAGGGCCGCTAGCCACCAGCAGCAAGGCACCTGCCTGGCCAGGACAAAATATTACTGAGTCCAAGCTTGCTCACCACACAGCAGGCCAATGAATCTCAGAGATGAGGGGATGAGGCAAGGAAGAGACTTTATTCAAAGCCAGTTGACCAAGATGATGGCAGGCTAGTGTCTCAAAATAACTATCTTGTCAAGGCCTGGTTGCCAGGTTCTTTTATGGATCAGAGATGCACAGGGGAGGGGGTTGGGGTGGGAGAGGTGAGGAAACAAAGTGAAGCTATTCAGTCCTTGCAAATGTCCCCTAGAATGGGGCAAGCCTCAGGCAGTTGCACTCCCTCACAGCCTTCACAGTTGGGCACCTCAGGCTATCTCCCACAGGCAGGCCATTAGGTACTTTTGACTGGAAAAAGTCAGTTTTCATTCCAATCCCTAAGAAAGGCAATGCCAAAGAATGCTCAAATTACCGCACAATTGCACTCATCTCACAGGCTAGTAAAGTAATGCTCAAAATTCTCCAAGCCAGGCTTCAGTAATGCATGAACTGTGAACTTCCAGATGTTCAAGCTGGTTTTAGAAAAGGCAGAGGAACCAGAGATCAAATTGCCAACATCTACTGGATCATCGAAAAAGCAAGAGAGTTCCAGAAAAACTCTATTTCTGCTTTATTGACTATGTGGATCACAATAAACTGTGGAAAATTCTGAAAGAGATGGGAATACCAGACCACCTGACCTGCCTCTTGAGAAATCTGTATTCAGGTCAGGAAGAAACAGTTAGAACTGGATATGGAACAACAGACTGGTTGCAAATTGGGAGTAGTACATAAAGGCTGTATATTGTCACCCTGCTTATTTAACTCATATGTAGAGTACATCATGAGAAACACTGGGCTGGATGAAGCACAAGCTGGAATCAAGATTGCCAGGAGAAATATCAATAACCTCAGATATGCAGATGACACCACCCTTATGGTAGAAAGTGAAGAAGAATCAAAGAGCTTCTTGATGAAAGTGAAAGAGGAGAGTGAAAAAGCTGGCTTAACACTCAACATTCAGAAAACAAAGATCATGGCATCCAGTCCCATCACTTCATGGCAAATAGATGGAGAACCAGTAGAAACAGTGGCAAACATTTTATTTTGGGGGGCACTAAAATCACTACAGATGGTGACTGCAGCCATGAAATTTAAAGACACTTACTCCTTGCAAGAAAAGTTATGACCAACCTAGATAGCATATTAAAAAGTAGAGACATTATTTTGCCAACAAAGGTCCATCTAGTCAAGGCTATGGTTTTTCCAGTGGTCATGTATGGATATGAGAGTTGGACAATGAGGAAAGCTGAGCACCGAAGAATAGATTCTTTTGAACTGTGGTATTAGAGAAGACTCTTGAGAGTCCCTTGGACAGCAAGGAGATCCAAGCAGTCCATCCTAAAGGAGATCAGTCCTGGGTGTTCATTGGTAGGACTGATGTTGAAGCTGAAACTCCAATACTTTGGCCACCTGATGCGAAGAGCTGACTCTTTGGAAAAGACCCTGATGCTGGGAAAGATTGAGGGCAGGAGGAGAAGGGGACAACGGAGAATGAGATGGTTGGATGGCATCACCAACTCAACAGACATGAGTTTGGGTGGACTCCGGGAGTTGGTGATGGACAGGGGAACCTGGCATGCTGCAGTCCATGGGATCACAAAGAGTGGGACACAACTGAGCGACTGAACTGAACTGATAATAACAAAAAAGAGTTAAAGTCTCAGAAGCAGGTTCAATGTAAATTTAAAGTTAACCCTTCTCTGTTACACTCTGTTCAGGTTGGTGATAGTCCTTTGAATTATGTCTTTTTCTTAATGTATGATTCTCTGGTTGAAGGTCAGGAGGCATCTGATCTTTATCCAAAGATAGATTAGTGAGATAAGTTTTAGGAACAAACTTAGAGTGTCCCTTGAGAGCTCAAGTAAATTTAACAATATAACACAAGAGCAAAGAACTAACTGGGAAGTGAGCTTTGGGAAATACAAACCTTAATTCACAAAACTGGAAATTAATATTTAGTGAAACAAAAAAAAATTTTTTTCATTGTGGGGGCATTAATCTTGCAGCCTGAGAAGGCTTTATTCCATGGAATAAAAATGAGGTTCATCATGGGGCCAGGAAAAGCCAAGTATCCCTGACTATTTGATTTCAACAAGTTATTCACTTAGCCAAAATAACTGTTAAGGGAAGAACAATGATGGAAACTGCTCACACTGATGGAAACCGTCCACAATGACAGAAACCGCCAGACACCATCTAACCATATAACCACCTGCATGAATTGTTTTACGACAGGAGGTCCTGGTAAGGAACACGGAACTAATTAGTCACCACCAACCAGAAGAGCTCGGGAATGGTCAAAAGGTGACATCATATGTCCTACCACTTCCCAGAATCCTCCTCGCTGACATCTAGCTTGGCTGAGCGATGACTGCACAGCCAAGAATGACTCTGAGTCAGAATGTTTGGCCAAAGACAAGGCGGAAACTAATCCTATCACCATAAAACCTGAGACTGCAAGCCACCTGGCAGAGCAGTCCTCCTGGGTTCCCTTACCCTGCTGCTCTCCACCCAAGCACCCTTTGCCAATAAAGTGTCTTGCTTTGTCAGCACATGTGTCTCCCGAGACAATTCACTTCTGAATGTTAGACAAGAGCCTCATTTGGGCCCTGGAAAGGGTTGAGTCGCCTTCCTGCAACAAAACCATGGAAGATTTCAAAGGCAGTACATCTTAGTATAACTTGTACTATGGATGAAATTCTTTTCTTGGATTCCACTTTCCACAAAACTTCTTTTTACTTTCTGTATCTTTTCCCATTCAGAAACAGTCACCTGTAAGCCAAACTTACAACTCCTGTCCCTACCTTCCTCCTTTTTTTTTTTTTTTTTTTGGCTTTAAATCCAAGGCAAGGAGGGCTGTGTATTTCAAGAACATGATAAGAGTTAACATCAAGGGGGTTTTTTTGTTTTTCTTTAAGGCAAGTTTTTAACAAGCTACCTCGTCTTACTTGCATATGCAAAAATAAGTGATTTTGTAATTTCAAAAGAAATTTTGTCTTAGCCAATTTTCTCCAGAGTCTAAAGAATATTGTGGCCACACTGTCTTTTCTCTTTCAGTGTTCTTAATATTGATATTACCTTTCAGAAGTAGAGATACTTCATATATAATATATACACAGACATAAAGAGGCAGACTAGAGTTCTCGTTGTTTTTGCTCAGTCGCTGGTCATGTCCAACTCTTTGTGACCCCATGAACTGCAGCAAGCCAGGCTTCCCTGTTCTTCACCATCTCCTGGAGCTTGCTCAAACTCATGTCCATTAGGTCAGTGATGCCATCCAACCATCTCATCCTCTGTCATCCTCTTCTCCTCCTGACTTCAATCTTTCCCAGCATCAGGGTCTTCTCTAATGAGTCAGCTCTTCTTTGCCAGAGAATGCTCAAACTGCCGCACAATTGCACTGATCTCACATGCTAGTAAAGTAATGCTCAAAATTCTCCAAACCAGGCTTCAGACAATACATGAACCATGAACTTCCAGATGTTCAAGCTGGTTTTAGAAAAGGCAGAGGAACCAGACATCAAATTGCCAACATCCACTGGATCATGGAAAAAGCAAGAGAGTTCCAGAAAAACATCTATTTCTGCATTATAGACTATGCCAAAGCCTTCGACTGTGTGCATCACAATAAACTGTGGAGAATTCTGAAAGAGATGGGAATACCAGACCACCCAACCTGCCTCTTGAGAAATCTGTGTACAGGTCAGGAAGTGACAGTTAGAACTGGACATGGAACAACAGACTGATTCCAGATAGGAAAAGGAGTACATCAAGGCTATATATTGTCACCCTGCTTATTTAACTTCTATGCAGAGTACATCATGAGAAACTCTCAGCTCGATGAAGCACAAGTTGGAATCAAGATTGCCGGGAGAAATATCAATAACCTCAGATATGCAGATGACACCACCCTTATGGCAGAAAGTGAAGAAGAACTAAAGAGCCTCTTGATGAAAGTGAAAGAGGAAAGTGAAAAAGTTGGCTTAAAATTCAGAAAACAAAGATCATGGCATCAGGTCCCATCACTTCATGCCAAATAGACGGAGAAACAGTGGAAACAGTGAGAGATTTTATTTGGGGGCAGCTCCAAAATCACTGCAGATGGTGACTGCAGCCATGAAATAAAAAGACCCTTACTCCTTGGAAGAAAAGTTATGACCAACCTAGATAGCATATTCGAAAGCAGAGACAATACTTTGCCAACGAAGTTCTATCTAATCAAGGCTTATGGTTTTTCCAGTAGTCATGTATGGATGTGAGATTTGGACTATAAAGAAAGCTGAGCACCGAAGAATTGATGCTTTTGAACTGTGGAGTTGGAGAAGACTCTTGAGAGTCCCTTGGACTGCAAGGAGATGCAACCAGTCCATCCTAAAGGAAATCAGTCCTGAATGTTCATTGGAAGGACTGATGTTGAAGCTGAAACTCCAATACTTTGGCCGCCTGATGCGAAGAGCTGACTCATTGGAAAAGACCCTGATGCTGGGAAAGATTGAAGGCAGGAGGAGAAGGGGACAACAGAGGATAAGATGGCTGGATGGCATCACCAACTCAATGGACATCAGTTTGAGTAAAGTCCAGGAGTTGGTGATGGGACAGGGAGGCCTGGTGTGCTGCAGTCCATGGGGTCGCAAAGAGTCAGACATGACTGAGCAACTGAACTGAACAAAACTGCGCTCTGGGAAAAACCCAGGAGAACTGGCCTTCAGACAATCAGATGTTTTTGGGTAAAGATTTTATGAGCCCAAATTCTTGCATGTTCTCGTACCTAGAGAAACACTGACGTCATGAACCAGCGTCTGATCCTGGTTCTCCTGGTAGCCCCTGAGCAGCTTTTCTACTTCTTTTAATCATGTACTTTTAACTTCCTTGTTAAGTTTGTTTCTTCTAGAATACAACTAATCTCCAAGTGGTAGTACGACAAGAATATTCTCTGACCAACACCAGACGATGCTGAAACAAGTCACCTTACCATTCCATGGACTCTCATCTCCCTCCGTAAATGCACCCTGACAGAGAGCAGGCAAAGAGAACCCAGAGCCCCACAACACCCCTGTATAGCCTGAGAAGTCAGAGTGATCATCACCCCTTTTGCTTTGATACTGGGTTCCCAAATGCCTGAGAAAGGAAATAGAAAGATAGTTAGACATGAGCAGGGTATCAAAAGGGACCAAAGAGTTGGCCCTAAAAATAAAGAGGGAAGATTGTGGTGACCCAAGCAGATAAAACCAAGGAGGGTCTTGGAATGCAGGAACAGAAAAACCTGACTCTTATCATTCTCTCCCCCATATTACAACTATTAACAGATTTCAGGTCCTTCTGAGCAGTACCTGTCTCCCCTCCTACCCCTTACAGGGAGAAGGTATTAGCCTTACTATTCCCCACATACGTGCCTCATCCAATCAGCAAATGACTGCAAGACCCCTGTCCCATTCTTTGTACCCTGGGTATAAAAGTGTACTAAGGAGCCCTGTTCAACATCGGTTCTCCCTTGAGCTAGCAGCTCCCATCATGCCAGATTCTAACAGCGTCTCCCATTCTAATAAACTTTATTTCCCTCTCATGTCTGGAAATTCTTTTCCAACCCATGCCTGGACCATGACACATCTTCTGTATTATTGGATTTGGTTTGCTAATATTTTGTTGAGGATTTTTGCATGTATGTTTGTCAAAGGTGTTGGCCTGTAATTTTCTTATTTTGTGGTGTCTTTGTCTGGTTTTGGTGTCAGGATGATGGTGGCTTTGTGAGATGAATTTGGGAATATACCCTCCTAACTGCCTTAGAAGAGTTTCAGAAGGATAGATAGAAGTCCTTTGTATGCCTGGTAGAATTCCCCTATGAATTAGACTGGGTTAGACTTTTCTTTGCTGAGAGTTTTGTTTTGCTTTGTTTTGTTTTAATTACAGATTGAGATACTCTTCTGGTGGTCAGGTCAAATGGTCTAATTATGCTTGACTTGTAGTCTGTGTAAGTTTCTAGAAATTTTTTCATTTTCTAAGTTGCCCAATTTGTTGGCGTAGTCAAAGAAAATGTTGTGGAGTGTGTTTTTTTTTTTTTTTTTTTCAGATTTTCATGGTATCTGTTATGTATCCTTTCATTTCTCATTTTATCTGGGTCCTTTCTCTTTTTTGTAAATCTGGCTAAAAATGGATAATTTTAACATTTAAAATAGTGCATGGTCTCTTTGATCTCTTCTTTTCTCTCGGATTTTCATTTCTTTTGTTCATGTTGTGCTACGTTTTTTCTTTTGCTAATGCTTTTATTTGGTAGGTTAAGTTGTTTGAGTATTTTTTTATTTTATTTCTTGAAGGTCTATATTGCTATGAACTTCCCGCTTAAAACTAATTTGGCAGAGTCTAGTAAATTATATAGATTGTGTTTTCATTTTCATTTGTCTGAGGCATTTCAGTTCTTTTTTGATCTCACTGTTGACACATCGATTCTTTCCAGAAGTATGTTTAGTCTCTACATGTTTGTGCTTTTTCAGTTTGTTTCTTCCATTGATGTAACAGGCAGGAAAATGCTTAATATAAGTTTTATCCCCTTATATTTATTGAGGTTTATTTCTTGACCTAGTAAATCTATCCTGGAAAATATTCCATGTGCACTTCAAAGAAACTGAAATTCTGCTTCGTAGATGGTATGACCTAAGGGTATCAAGTAAGTCCAACTGATGTATTGTATCATTTAAGACTATGATTGACTTATTTGTTTTTACTATCTTATCTGTCTTTCTTTTTATTGTCACTGGGCTGAATGCAGAGTTCCAGAGAATAGCAAGAAGAGATAAGAAAGCCTCCTTCTTTTCAATGAAAAGAAATAGAGGGAAAGAACAGAATGGGAAAGACTAGAGATCTCTTCAAGAAAATTAGAGATACCAGGGAACATTTCATGCAAAGATGGGCTCGATAAAGGACAGAAATGGTCTGGACCTAACAGAGGCAGAAATTAAGACGAGGTGGCAAGAATACATGGAAGAACTGTACAAAAAAGTTCTTCACGACCCAGATAATCATGATGGTGTGATCACTCATCTAGAGCCAGACATCCTGGAATATGAAGTCAAGTGGGCCTTAGAAAGCATCACTATGAACAAAGCTAGTGGAGGTGATGGAATTCCAGTTGAGCTGTTTCAAATCCTGAAAGATGATGCTGTGAAAGTGCTGCACTCAATATGCCAGCAAATTTGGAAAACTCAGCAGTGGCCACAGGACTGGAAAAGGTCAGTTTTCATTCCAATCCCAAAGAAAGGCAATGCCAAAGAATGCTCAAACTACCGCACAATTGCACTCATCTCACATGCTAGTAAAGTAATGCTCAAAATTCTCCAAGCCAGGCTTCAGCAATACGTGAACTGTGAACTTCCTGATGTTCAAGCTGGTTTTAGAAAAGGCAGAGGAACTGGAGATCAAATTGCCAACACCCGCTGGATCATGGAAAAAGCAAGAGAGTTCCAGAAAAACATCTATTTCTGCTTTATTGACTATGCCAAAGCCTTTGACTGTGTGGATCACAGTAAACTGTGGAAAATTCTGAGAGAGATGGGCATACCAGACCACCTGACCTGCCTCCTGAGATATCTGTATGCAGGTCAGGAAGCAGCAGTTAGAACTGGACATGGAACAACAGACTGGTTCCAAATAGGAAAAGGAGTACGTCAAGGCTGTATATTGTCACCCTGCTCATTTAACTTATATGCAGAGTACATCATGAGAAACACTGGACTGGAAGAAACACAAGCTGGAATCAAGATTGCCAGGAGAAATATCAATAACCTCAGATATGCAGATGACACCACCCTTATGGCAGAAAGTGAAGAGGAGCTAAAAAGCCTCTTGATGAAAGTGAAAGAGGAGAGCGAAAAAGTTGGCCAAAAGCTCATCATTCAGAAAACAAAGATCATGGCATCTGGTCCCATCACTTCATGGGAAATAGATGGGGAAACAGTGGAAACAGTGTCAGACTTTATTTTTGGGGGCTCCAAAATCACTGCAGATGGTGATTGCAGCCATGAAATTAAAAGACGCTTACTCCTTGGAAGAAAAGTTATGACCAACCTAGATAGCATATTCAAAAGCAGAGACATTACTTTGCTGACTAAGGTCCATCTAGTCAAGGCTATGGTTTTTCCAGTAGTCATGTATGGATGTGAGAGTTGGACTGTGAAGAAGGCTGAGCACCAAAGAACTGATGCTTTTGAACTGTGATGTTGGAGAAGACTCTTGAGAGTCCCTTGGACTGCAAGGAGATCCAACCAGTCCATTCTGAAGGAGATCAGCCTTGGGATTTCTTTGGAAGGAATGATGCTAAAGCTGAAGCTCCAGTACTTTGGCCACCTCATGCGAAGAGTTGACTCATTGGAAAAGACTCTGATGCTGGGAGGGATTGGGGGCAGGAGAAGAAGGGGACGACAGAGGATGAGATGGCTGGATGACATCACTGACTCAATGGACGTGAGTCTGAGTGAACTCTGGCTGTTGGTGATGGACAGGGAGGCCTGGCGTGCTGTGATTCATGGGGTCACTGTCCATGAAGTGTTGGAAACGACTGAGCGACTGAACTGTTATCAATCTCTGTCTTCATGTCTACTAATATTTGTCTTATGTATGTTGTTGATGTTTAATTTTATGTGTGTCTGACTCTTTGCCACCCCAGGGACTGTAGCCTGCCAGGCTCCTCTGTCTATGGGATTTCCCAGGCAAGAATACTGGAGCGGGTTGCCATTTCCTCCTCCAGGGGATCTTCTCAACCCAGGGATTGAAGATTCTTTCTGCTAGTGCAGGAGATGTGGGTTCAATCCCTGGGTTAAGAAGATCCCCTGGAGGAGGAAATGGCAACCCACTCCAGTATTCTTGCCTGGGAAATCCCATAGACAGAGGAGCCTGGCAGGCTACAGTCCCTGGGGTGGCAAAGAGTCAGGCACTCTTGGAAGTCAGGGGTGGCTGTCGAGAGGAGCCACCCTGCGTCCGAGGCCAGGGGAGGCGCCCGAGGCCAGGGGAGGCAGCTGGGAGGAGCAACCCCACATCCAAGGAGCAGTGGCTGCCTGGGCGCAGGAGGGCCTAGAGGAGCCATTCCACGCTGAAAGTCAGGAAGGGCGGCAGTGAGGAGATACCCCTCATCCAAGGTAAGGAGCAGTGGCTGCGCTTTGCTGGAGCAGCCGTGAAGAGATACCCCATGCCCAAGGTAAGAGAAACCCAAGTAAGATGGTAGGTGTTGCAAGAGGGCATCAGAGGGCAGACACGCTGAAACCATAATCACAGAAAACTAGCTAATCTAATCACACTAGGACCACAGCCTTGTCTAACTCAATGAAACTAAGCCATGCCCGCAGGGCAACCCAAGATGGGCGGGTCATGGTGGAGAGGTCTGACAGAATGTGGTCCGCTGGAGAAGGGAATGGCAAGCCACTTCAGTATTCTTGCCTTGAGAACCCCATGAACAGTATGAAAAGGCAAAATGATAGGATACTGAAAGAGGAACTCCCCAGATCAGTAGGTGCCCAATATGCTACTGGAGATCAGTGGAGAAATAACTCCAGAAAGAATGAAGGGATGGAGCCACAGCAAAAACAATACCCAGCTGTGGATGTGACTGGTGACAGAAGCAAGGTCTGATGCTGTAAAGAGCAATATTGCATAGGAACCTGGAATGTCAGGTCCATGAATCAAGGCAAATTGGAAGTGGTCAAACAAGAGAGGGCAAGAGTGAACATCGACATTCTAGGAATCGGCTAACTAAAATGGACTGGAATGGGTGAATTTAACTCAGATGACCATTATATCTACTACTGCGGGCAGTACTTCCTTAGAAGTAATGGAGTAGCCATCATGGTCAACAAAAGAGTCCAAAATGCAGTACTTGGATGCAATCTCAAAAATGACAGAATGATCTCTGTTCGTCTCCAAGGCAAACCATTCAATATCACTGTAATCCAAGTCTATGCCCCAACCAGTAACATTGAAGAAGCTGAAATTGAACGGTTCTATGAAGACCTACAAGACCTTTTAGAACTAACACCGATAAAAGATGTCCTTTTCATTAAAGGGGACTGGAATGCAAAAGTAGGAAGTCAAGAAACACCTGGAGTAACAGGAAAATTTGGCCTTGGAATGAGGAATGAAGCAGGGCAAAGACTAACAGAGTTCTGCCAAGAAAATGCACTGGTCATAGCAAACACCCTCTTCCAACAACACAAGAGAAGACTCTACACATGGACATCATCAGATGGTCAACACCGAAATCAGATTGATTATATTCCTTGCAGCCAAAGACGGAGAAGCTCTATACAGTCAACAGAAACAAGACCAGGAGCTGACTGTGGCTCAGAACATGAACTCCTTATTACCAAATTCAGACTCAAATTGAAGAAAGTAGGGAAAACCACTAGACCATTCAGGTATGACCTAAATCAAATCCCTTATGATTATACAGTGGAAGTGAGAAATGGATTTAAGGGCCTAGATCTGATAGAGTACCTGATGAACTATGGAATGAGGTTTGTGACGTTGTACAGGAGACAGGGATCAAGACCATCCCCGTGGAAAAGAAATGCAAAAAATCATAATGGCTGTCTGGGGAGGCCTTACAAATAGCTTTGAAAAGAAGAGAAGTGAAAAGCAAAGGAGAAAAGGAAAGATATAAGCATCTGAATGCAGAGTTCCAAAGAATAGCAAGAAGAGATAAGAACGCCTTCCTCAGTGATCAATGCAAAGAAATAGAGGAAAAGAACAGAATGGGAAAGACTAGAGATCTCTTCAAGAAAATTAGAGATACCAAGGGAACATTTCATGCAAAGATGGGCTCGATAAAGGACAGAAATGGTCTGGACCTAACAGAGGCAGAAGATATTAAGAAGAGGTGGCAAGAATACACGGAAGAACTGTACAAAAAAGTTCTTCACGACCCAGATAATCATGATGGTGTGATCACTCATCTAGAGCCAGACATCCTGGAATGTGAAGTCAAGCGGGCCTTAGAAACATCACTATGAACAAAGCTAGTGGAGGTGATGGAATTCCAGTTGAGCTGTTTCAAATCCTGAAAGATGATGCTGTGAAAGTGCTGCACTCAATATGCCAGCAAATTTGGAAAACTCAGCAGTGGCCACAGGACTGGAAAAAGTCAGTTTTCATTCCAATCCCAAAGAAAGGCAATGCCAAAGAATGCTCAAACTACCGCACAATTGCACTCATCTCACATGCTAGTAAAGTAATGCTCAAAATTCTCCAAGCCAGGCTTCAGCAATACGTGAACCGTGAACTTCCTGATGTTCAAGCTGGTTTTAGAAAAGGCAGAGGAACTGGAGATCAAATTGCCAACACCCGCTGGATCATGGAAAAAGCAAGAGAGTTCCAGAAAAACATCTATTTCTGCTTTATTGACTATGCCAAAGCCTTTGACTGTGTGGATCACAGTAAACTGTGGAAAATTCTGAGAGAGATGGGCATACCAGACCACCTGACCTGCCTCCTGAGATATCTGTATGCAGGTCAGGAAGCAGCAGTTAGAACTGGACATGGAACAACAGACTGGTTCCAAATAGGAAAAGGAGTACGTCAAGGCTGTATATTGTCACCCTGCTCATTTAACTTATATGCAGAGTACATCATGAGAAACACTGGACTGGAAGAAACACAAGCTGGAATCAAGATTGCTGGGAGAAATATCAATAACCTCAGATATGCAGATGACACCACCCTTATGGCAGAAAGTGAAGAGGAGCTAAAAAGCCTCTTGATGAAAGTGAAAGAGGAGAGCGAAAAAGTTGGCCTAAATCTGAACATTCAGAAACGAAGATCATGGCATCTGGTCCCATCACTTCATGGGAAATAGATGGGGCAACAGTGGAAACAGTGTCAGACTTTATTTTTGGGGGCTCCAAAATCACTGCAGATGGTGACTGCAGCCATGAAATTAAAAGACGCTTACTCCTTGGAAGAAAAGTTATGACCAACCTCGATAGTATATTCAAAAGCAGAGACATTACTTTGCCGACTAAGCTCCATCTAGTCAAGGCTATGGTTTTTCCAGTAGTCATGTATGGATGTGAGAGTTGGACTGTGAAGAAGGCTGAGCGCCGAAGAACTGATGCTTTTGAACTGTGGTGTTGGAAAAGACTCTTGAGAGTCCCTTGGACTGCAAGGAGATCCAACCAGTCCATTCTGAAGGAGATCAGCCCTGGGTGTTCTTTGGAAGGAATGATGCTAAAGCTGAAACTCCAGTACTTTGGTCACCTCATGTGAAGAATTGACTCATTGGAAAAGACTCTGATGCTGAGAGGGATTGGGGGCAGGAGGAGAAGGGGACGACAGAGGATGAGATGGCTGGATGGCATCACGGACTCGATGGACGTGAGTCTGAGTGAACTCTGGGCGTTGGTGATGGACAGGGAGGCCTGGTGTGCTGCGATTCATGTGGTCTCTGTCGATGAAGAGTCGGGCACAACTGAGCAACTGAACTGAACTGATGTTAACAAACACTCTTTTCTTGCACTGACCCTCCAACCATTATATGATGCTGGTTTTGCCTTTTTGTCCTTTGGTTTAAAGTCTGTTTTGTCTGACAGGAGTATTGCTACCCCTGCTTCTTGCATGAAATCTTCTCTATCCTCACAGTTTCTGTCTCTGTGTATCTTTCACCATGAAATGAGTCTCTTATAGGCAGCCTACTGAAGGGTCTTGTTGTTTTTTTTTTAATTCAGTGAGACACCCTATGTCTTTTTGCTTTCCAAAGCTATTTTTAGCCACTAAAGAGCATATGCTTATTTACTGACCGTAATTCAGTGTATATAAAATGACTAAATTCCACAACTCTTGCTAGTTGTAAGTAACGGCAGAATGTGTTGAATAATGTTGATTCCAATTGTGAATGCATTGATGCATATTTTAATACGATTGGCTTACCTGTAAATAAAATATTGTTACTGAAGGTGAAAGAACGTTATTAACCCAGGCCTCCTGCATTGCAAGCAGATTCTTTACCATCTGAGTCACCAGGGAAGCCCAAAGAATATAAAACAGTATCAAAGTTTGGGCTTCCCAGGTGGTGCTAGTGGTAAGGAACCCACCTGCCAATTCAGGAGATCTAAGAGACGTGGGTCTGATCCCTTTGTCTGGAAGATCCCCTGGAGAAGGGAATGGCAAATAGTTCCAGTATTCTTGGCTGGAGAATCCCATGGACAGAGGAGCCTGGTGGGCTACAGTCCATAAATTCGCAAAGAGTTGGACATGACTGAAGAGACTTAACACACAATATCAAAGTTAAAGCATATAATGATTTGGGTATTTGGGGGAAGTTTTCTTTTTAATTTAATTTTTCATATTCAGATATAGTTTATTATCAATGTTACGTTAGCTCAGGTCTACATCTACTATATCCATCTGTTTCAGATTTGTTCCTCATGTAGATAATCTCAGAATATTGAGTTGAGTTCCCTGTGCTATACAGTAGGTCCTTGTTGATGATCTATTTATATATAGTACTATATATGTATGTTAATTTCAAACTCCTAATTTATCCCTCCCCTGTGTGCCTTGCCCATTTGGGAACCACTAGTTTATTTCCAAAATCTGTGGAAAATCCCACAGACAGAGGAGCCTGGTGGGCTACAGTTCATGGAGTTGCAAAGAATCAGACACAACTTAGCAACTAAACAAGAAAAACAATTACAACCTTTATTTACTCCTAAATGATATTTTTAGAGGAAGTAAGAAGCTATAGTTCGGTTAATTTCCTAACACACACTGGATTTTTACCACAACCAATTATTCATTCAAGTGGGCAGTAACTTTTCTAGTTGCCATTGGACAAAAATCAAAGCATATTTTAAAATACACATTAATCTGTCTGTGTTTAAAGGACTGCCCTTTTAAGGAAATTTAACATTTTATTTACCTTAATAGTATGTCAGAAGCATTTATTTTAAAGCTATGATTTCTAAGATTTTATATATAATTACATACATGTATGCAGAGGAGATTAGATAGATAACAAATAGATGATAGATAGACATGATAAATAGATGATAGGCAGAGACAGAGGAGGAGAGAGTGAGGGCAGGGTGGGGGGACAGGAAGAGAGAACTGGCAACCCCAAGGCTTGGCTGTGCTGTAAGCTGCAGAGAACAGTATGTCAGTTATCTGTAAAGCTCCTGATTCTCACTTTTAAGTAGTAAACTAGCTTTGTAGTTGTTTCCAATTCTTGCTATATTTCCTTAGACACACATTTTTAGGCTACAATGGAGTTACTAATGGACGAAATCCCATTTCAGCTCACACCTGCCACCAGCCTGAAGTACCAGCCCACGAACACGCTGAGAGCCGTCAACCTCCCCACCTTTGACTGCACCTTGGTGTACACCTGCCATCTGGCGTTCTTCCTCTCAGGTGGACCTGAGCACAGCACATGTAAAGCAGACGTGAAATGGACAGGGAAGGCCCCTGTCTATAAAAGTAAGTCCCTGGTGAGAAGTGGGAGTGGGTCTCTGCAGAGCAGGTGAGTGTCAGTTGCCCACCAAGCTCATGTCCAGGTGGAAGACCCCCAAGTAGTAACCTCTTAGAGGCGCTGTCCTTCACCCCACCCCAGCCCAAAGTCCAGCTCCATGCTTGCTGTTTGTGAGCTGTGTGTGTGAATATGTGTGCAGTCTGTTGGGGGCAGAGGTGGCACAGGCTAATGAGAGGTGCCGATCTCATTATTTGCAAGTCACATTTTAAGTCAAAGAGAAGCCCACTAGGAGTTAAAAGGACAATAAAATGCAGTGTGTCTTTGGAAAATGTGTTTTATAATGAAAATGGGCAAATATCACCAGTGTTGGTGAATATATAACATAGGTCTGTTTTTTTGAGACCACAGCTGTTTAGTGGTAGGATATAAGTTTATGTGTCCCTGCCATTGGTTCTGCTTTTTAAACTTACAAAAATGATGAATACCAGAATGATGCACCAGTGACCCACAAAGTTGTGTATTTATGAATAAAAGGAACACCGAGTCAGAGCCGACAGCAAGACATCTTCAGCTTCACCACCAAACCACACTTAGACCTGATAGCTGAGCAGCAGAAACAGACATGAGAGACTGTGACACAGTCCGTGCCTTTCGCGGTAGCTTCTTGAAGCTTCTTTTAGTTCTCACTTTTGAAAGAAACAATTCTCCTTCTGTGAGTTAGAATTCCCCAGGAAATACATCTCTGCCCTCAGGACTCCCCCTGAAACCCACTTCTGCCCTCAGAATTCCAACAGACACCGTCTTTCTATACCTCAGGATCCCTGGGAAACCAGTACGGCCCATGGGGGAAGCCTCGGATACAGTTTTCACCTGGTGGGGAATTACCGAGAGGCCACCAAGTGCCCCTGGGGAATCCACAGGACACCACATTCCTCTGGTAGGGAATCCCTGAGAAACCTTGTCCTCCTGGTGGGAAAAGCCTTAGAAAAAACATTCTGCCCTCAGAATTCCTCAGGACATCCCCTTCTGTAAGTGGGGAATCCCCTGGACACCACCTTGTGTCCTCAGAATATCCTGAAAAACCACCTTCTGCTAGTGGGGAATGCCCCGAACACAACCTTCTGTCCTTAGAATATTCCGGGAAATCACCTTCTCTAGGGGCAATCACCTGGACACCAACTACTGTCTTCAGATTATGCAGGGAAATCCCTTTCTGTCCTTTGGGGAATTCCCTGACACCACATTGTGCCCTCAGAATGTCCAAGGAAACCCCCTTCTGTCAGTGGGGAATTCCCCGGAAACCAACTTCTATTCTCAGAATATCCCAGGAAACTGCTTTCAGTTGGGGAATCTGCCGCACTATACCTTCTGCCTTCAGAATTTACCAGGAAATTCCCTTCTGTCAGTGGGGAGCTCTGGACACCATCTTCTCTGATCAAATTCCCAAGGAAATCACTTCTGTCAGTGGGGAATCCCCCGGATACCACCTTCTGTCCTTAGAATATCAGGCAAATTTGCTTCTGTCAGTGGGGAGTCCTGTGGACACCAAATGCTGACCAGAGAACATCCCGGGAAACCCTCATCCATCAGTGGGGAATCCCCTGGACACTGTATTCTGACAACAAAGTATCCCAGGAAACCCTCTTCTGTCAGTGGGGAATCCCCTGGACACCACCTTCTATCCTCAGAATATCCTGGGAAATCACCTTCTCTCAGGGGGCAATACCCTGGACACCACAATGTCTTCAGATTATCCCGGGAAATTCCCATCTGTCCGTAGGGAATCCACTGGACGCAACATTCTGCCCTCTGAATGTCCCAGGAAATCCCATTCTGTCAGTGGGGAGTCCCGTGGACATCAAATTCTGACCAGAGAATGTCCCGGGAAATCCCATTCTGTCAGTGGGAAATCCCACAGATGCCATATTCTGACAACAAAATATCCCAGGAAACCCCCTTCTGTCAGTGGGGAATCCTCCAGCCACCAACTTCTGTCCTCAGAATATCCTGGGAAATCCCCTTCAATCAGTGGGGAATCCCCAGGACACCATCTTCTGTCCTCAGAAAATCCCAGGAAACCCTTCTTTAGTGGGGAATCTCCCGGAGAGCACCTTCTCTCCTCAGAATATCCTGGGAAATCCCCTTCTCTCAGGCGGCAATCCCCGGGACACAACCTTCAGTCCTAAGAATATCCCAGGAAGCCCCCTTCAGTTGATGGGGAATCTGTCGGAAACTACCTTCTGCCCTCAGAATTTCCCAGGAACTCACTTCTGTCAGTGGGAAATTCCCCGGACACCATCTTCTGCCCTCAGTAAACTGGGGAATTCCCCTTCTCTCAGTGGGGAATCCCCTGGACACCACCTTCTTTCCTCAGAATATCTCAGGAAACCCTATCCTGTCAGTGGGGAAACCCCCAGACAACCATCTTCTGCCCTCAGTAAACCTGGGAAATCCTCTTCTGTTAGTGGGGAATCCCCTGGACGCCACCTCTGTCCTCAGAATATCCCAGGAAACCACCTTCAGTCAGTGTGGAATTCCCCGGAAATCACCTTCTGTCCTCAGAATATCCCAGGAAACTCTCTTCTGTCACTGGGGAATCCCCAGGACACCAACTTCTGGCTTCAGAATATCCCAGGAAACCCTCTTCTGTTAGTGGGGAATCCTCCAGACACCACCTTCTGTCCTCAGAATATCCCAGGAAATGCCCTTCTATCCGTGGGGAATCCCCATGACACCACCTTCTGTCCTCACAATATCCGAGGAAACCACCCTCTGTCAGTGGAGAATCCCCTGGACACCAACTTTTACTCTCAGTAACCCCAGCAAATCCACTTCTGTCAGAGGGGAATCTCCCGGACACCACCTTCTGTCCTTAGAATATCCCAGGAAATCCTCTTCTTCATTGGGTAATCCCCTGGACACCACCTTCTGTCCTCAGAATATCTCGGGAAACCCCCTTTTGTCAGTGGGGCATCCTCTGGACACCACCTTCTGTTCTCTGAATATTCCAGGAAATCCCCTTCTGTCAGTGGGGCATCTCCAGGACTCCACTGTCTTTCTTCAGAATATTCTGGGAAACCCCCTTCTGTCAATGCGGAATCCCCTGGACACCACCATCTGCTGGTCGGAAATCCATCACAAACTCCCTTATGGGTCAGGAATCCCTGGAAACCGTCTTTTCTGGAGAATATCCCTGAAAACGCCTTCTACTCCTCAGGAATTCCCAGGAATCCTCATTCTGCCCCTCAGGAATGCCCCTTGGAACCCCCTTCTTACACTCAGAATCCTCTGTAAACCCCTTTTACTCAGTGGGGAATCCCCTGGAAACCACCTTCTATCTGTGGGGAATTCCTCAGTAACCCTCTTCTGCCCCTCAGGAGTCCCCATAAACCTCTTTCTCTCTGTCAGGATTTCTTTGGAATCCTCCGACTCTGTTAGAATTCCCCAGAAACAACCCTCTGTGTGTCTGAATCCCCTCAGAAATCTCTCTGCGGAATTCACATTAGGAATTATATACTTAACATTTCTCTTGGCCCTTTCTCACAGAAATAGTTGAACACATACTTTTAAAAAGTAATAATTTGTAGTTTGATATGAAACTATGAGAGAGAAGAGATTATGAGTTAAATCTAAGTTGATTTAAATTTTTGCAGGGAAGTATTTTGATGTTGTTCACTACTACCTCATGAGTTCATTGATCATGTGGGGAGAGTAATTTTGTAAACTACCTTTCCCTTGTGGGTAGGAGATCTCACAAATGAATGAGAAAGGACATATACACCCTTCTCTGGAAGGCTCTCTGTTGTAACACACTGAATTCACAAGTTATATCCAAATTGATTTCCACTAAGAAACTCAGATTTCTCTCAAAAGCTACTGTGAATGTATGGGTTTAAAGTGGGGATGTATAAGATATTCCTATTTTGTGCATTCAAGAAATCTGGAGAAATAAACATTGCTTCAGTTTGACATTTTTTCAAACTTATAAAAAATGTTTTTTGAAAGTGATAATTTGTGTCTTTTTACTTGTAGATAAAGGAATGAGAGAAGTTTATGAAACAGTTACTAAAACTTCAGGTTTGTATACCAGAACAGTTACAGATTTAAATCAAATAAGGTGATCTGTTCTCTACTATGCTCTGTGCAACCAAATAAACAAATTTCTGATTCCTTTATTCCATGAAAAAGTTAATGTTTCAGTTATTTAAAACACCAAGCCCACACATATTCCTGTTTCTCTTATAACTGTGTTTTACTAATGGAATAAGAATGCTTTACTTAAAAGGAAAACCTCTGTTTTTGTCCCACACTATTTTACTAAAAGGTGCCTTGGACACTTTGCAGGCAGAAGTAGACATCAGATATTGACCCAGAATGTGGTATACTGGAGAGCCTATAAACAGGGTTGTGTGTCTTTCCTCTGCACGAGAAAGCTACAGTAAACAACATATCATGACAGTATCAGCTGTGCATTCCAGCAGTTCAAATGTGGGGCTATATCCTTCCCCAGGGATCTCCAGCATCAGACATCCTCTGCCTCCAATACCTTAATTCTCATCTTCTATTGTGTGTGATACCTTGCTTAATGCACACGGTAGCAAATAGGAAAGGTGCAGGTTTATTTCCTAATGAAGATGTTCATTATTCCAAATCACCTGGCCTGTTGTATCTGTTTTAAATTTACAGAATATTTAAACAAGACAGTGTGTCCCCAAATTATAATGTAAGCCAAACTTGAAAAAAAAAAAAAAAGAACAGAAAACATTTAGATAAGTTGCGTTTTCTGGTGTTTACTTTATTCAGGTGTTCACACTGGTATCTTAGACATAAACTCTGTTCCAGGATCAAATGCAGAGAGGGTATATGAAATACTATAGTTCAGTCACAGTTGCTGGGTTTTGCATTTAATTCTTAGATGAAGCAAAAAGTTCTAACATGGTTAAAGGAATTCATGAATTGTACACCATGAAGTACCTACTTTAAAATTTTAAAATTAAGACCTACCGTAAATGTTTTTCTGGACTATTCTATGTAAATGTTATTTAAAAATCAAACACAGAAATCAGTGCTCTATCTAGGCAACATTTTCTTCGATGGAAGGTAATACAATGGGTGGTGGTGATGGTGTGTTTTTTTGTGTTGTTTGCTGGTTTTATCAAGGGCAGCGAAAAGTCTGAAGGCTCTTCTTTAAAACTTATTTTTAACTGAAGGATAACTGCTTTGGTTTCTACCAAATATCAATATGAATCAGCCACAGAGCTGCAAACTCTACATCAGTGTGCCCATCCTCTCTGAAGGCAAACATGATGAAATGGGCTTCTGTGTTTAGGGGCACAGTCTCACACCTCCACTGTGGTGGTTACCTTATGCTGCAAACACCAGCAAGAGGTCAGAGGAAAGGGACCCAAAAAGATCCTCCATGTCCCCACTGGTCACAGCTGAGCACAGCTAAGCCAACGCCACAGACCTGCTGCTGCTCCCGCTGCCCAGCCCTGCTGGCCCACCTGACCCGCCAGTGAAAGGACCTCGACAGGCAAACATCCCCTAGGGCTGGAAAGAAAAGCACAACCAGGGACACTGTGCTTTGTCCTCATCACGCTGTAGCTAAAAGTGCATTTGAGAGGTAACATGAACTCACCCTTGGAAAGAAATCACATGAAAAGAGGTCAGTTCTGCTAAATATGAGAAATGCAAATCGAAACCGCAGGAAGGAATCGCGTCACAGCGCTCAGAATGGCCGTTGTCAGTAACTTGACAAACACTAACTGATGGAGAAGGCGTGGAGGAGAGGGAATATTCCTCCCCCGATGCTGGCAATAGACATTGATAAGAGACACTGTGAAGGATCGTGAGAGGCTTATTAAAACAAAGGAAACAGGAATGAGGTTAGAACACTCTCTAACACCATACACGAAATGAACTCCAAATCATAAGTATCTAAAGGTCAGGAGGGATTCTATGAAAGTCTTAAAGAAAACATAGGCAGGAAATGTGAGGATGGATATAAACTTCAAGGTCTTTTTGGGTTTGGATGACTTCATTGCGAGGTCTTTTGGAATTCATCTCTTAGCACAATGAGAAATAAACACAAACCACGACCTACTTCAATTTCAAATCAGGTGTCCAAAAAAGTAAACCTTCAGGAATGAAGAAGGCAACCTGGAAGGCAAAGAAGTTTGAAAAACACACAAGCAGTTCATCTGCAAAACCAACAGAAAGCTCACAGTTTGTTAATATTTCAATAAAGTGGATTCCATAAAAATATTGCATCCCTGCGCTGTATCACAACACACATAAAGTTGTATTAATCAACTGCACTTCAATTACAAAAAAAAAATATGGAATGCATAGCTGCAAACACAAAACTGGAAGAAAAAAGGAACAAAAGGAAAATGGGAAATATTATACAATACAAAAAGCAATTGAGAAATCACTTTGGATGAGATTATTAAAAATCACACAAAATAGATGGGCCATTTGAATCTTTGCTTCAGAAACAACTAACTAGTCAAAAGAAGACAATGAATCTACCAGCAAGATAAATAAGGACAAGAAAGCCTTATTTAATGGGAAAGTCACATTTTACCAAGCCCACGTTCTAATAATGAGTACCATCATAAGATACATAAAAATTTTGATGATTTTTCAAAAACAATTCAAAAGGTGTTAACTCTGAAGATGTATTTCCCATATTTTATCTGTGCCACAAGCTTCCAGGCTGCACTATAGAAAATTTGGGCCTCAAATGTCCCTGCTGAAATAGGGAGAAGTTCCTATTTCAGGCTGGCAACTCTGTGCCCCAAGTTCCCAGGTCAACATAGGGAAAAGTTCCTATTTAAGGCTGGCAACTCTGAACCTGAAGTTCCTGTTCTGAAATAGGGAAAAGTTCTTATTTCAGGCCAGCAACACTGCACCCCAAGTTCCTGGGCTGAAATGAGGGAAAGTTCCTATTATTTCAGGGTGGCTACTCTGTGCTTCAAGTTCCCAGGCTGCAACAGGGAAAAGTTCCTATTTCCGCCCAGAAACTCTGCACCACAGGTTCCCGGGCTGAAATTGGGAAAAGTTAGCATGTCAGGTCAACAACTCTGCGGGTTGAAAGGTGAACAAAAGTCCCTTTCACATTATACTATTCCTGAGAATTTTTTCAGAAGAATTTATTTACATATTCTCATCTAACGCAAGGTTGTCAGAAACACAAAGAAAACTGCCATAGGAAATCACACTTAATTCCCATCTAAAATTAGACAAATGGAGTTATCTATTAAACAGAAAGAGATTCACAAATGCAGAAACTAAGAATGCCTGTGGGGATTTGGTTGTGGATGTTGCCAGACTGAAGTAGAAATTAAGAAATAAAATTCACTATGTACAATGTAAGAAAAATAATAGCATATTGTATGCAGCAGAGAGAACTATAGCCAAGATTTTTGCAATATGTTTATATAGCATATATTTCATGAAAATATTGAATCACTCTCTTGTATCCCAAAGCAAATAGAGTAATGTGAATCAACTGTACCTCAATTGAAAAAGGAAGAGTGGATGGATGGCTACAAACACCAGAAATAATCAAGAATGAAGGTTCACAAAATAAAAGTGGGAAAAGTTTAGGAATAGAAACTCCCATCAAGAAATTATTTTGGATGGGAGTACTAAAAATCTCCATTGGTTCAGCCACTAGAAAGATCAGCATGGAGGAGCTTTAGTGTTTTCTAAAACATGGAAGCGCATGAGGAGACAGCAATCACGTGTGTGGGCATACAGTCAGGGAAAAGAAACATTTTCAAACACAAGGGGACCCATGCCTTCCCTGCCGGACCGGTTTCCAAGGAAAGTACACTGCTGCAAAACTGAGGGGACAAGGACAAGGAAACAAATAAAGAAAATGGGTTCTATACACACAATGGTACACGCATCAGCCACAGGGAAGAATGAAACGATGCCATGTTCGGGCACAGGCAAGAAGGCAGAGATGATCGTAGCAAGCGCAGTAAGAGAGACATGGAGTGAAAAATAGAATGTGATGTCACTTGTAGGTGGAATCTAAAAATTGAAACATAGGAGCTCTTTGAGCCAAGAAAAACAGTTCACAGACAGAAAAAGCTCGTCTCACTTACTGTTAGCAGAGAAGAAAGGTGTTGGGCGCTTAGAAATAAGCTAATTCTCTAATGTGCACGTTCCTATTTAGAAAATAAGCCACAAGGACCTACTGGATAACACTAGGAATGATACTCCAGTTTTCGTCACAATCTATATAGGAACATTCAGAAAACGAAGACCATGGCATCGGGTCCCATCACTTCATGGGAAATAGATGGGGAAACAGTGGAAACAGTGTCAGACCTTATTTTGGGGGGCTCCAAAATCACTGCAGACGGTGACTGTAGCCACGAAATTAAAAGACGCTTACTCCTTGGAAGAAAAGTTATGACCAACCTAGATAGCATATTGAAAAGCAGTGACATTACTTTGCCAACAAAGGTCCGTCTAGTCAAGGCTATGGTTTTTCCTGTGGTCATGTATGGATGTGAGAGTTGGACTGTGAATAAAGCTGAGCACCAAAGAATTGATGCTTTTGAACTGTGGTGTTGGAGAACTCTTGAGAGTCTCTTGGACTGCAAGGAGCTCCAACCAGTCCATTCTAAAGGAGATCAACCCTGGGTGTTCTTTGGAAGGAATGATGCTAAAGCTGAAACTCCAGTACTTTGGCCACCTCATGCGAAGAGTTGACTCATTGGAAAAGACTCTGATGCTGGGAGGGATTGGGGGCAGGAGGGAAAGGGGATGACAGAGGATGAGATGGCTGGATGGCATCACTGACTCAATGGACGTGAGTCTGAGTGAACTCCGGGAGTTGGTGATGGACGGGGAGGCCTGGCGTGCTGTGATTCATGGAGTCGCAAAGAGTCGGACATGACTGAGCAACTGAACTGAACTGAACTGATACAGGAACAGTCCCTGAAATACAGCATATACACATCAATGTGTGAGTGAATCAAGTGACTATGAATTAAAAAAAAAAAAAAAAAAACCCACCGCCTGGTAATTCACCTATATACTCAAGTTCAAATAACTGGATAAACACAATAAATATAGAAACATATGCTGATTCTATTCCCCTCATCCCATGGTTACCTTGACTAATCTCTTGGTAATTCTGGATTATGTCGATAGTCTCTGGAGACTGGGCAGGCTTGGGTCCCAAGGCTGGATTGTTTTGGGGCTCAGGGTCCTGGGAGGATATGGTAGGCAGTGTGACCCCATAATGTTTGTGGAGTGCCTCTTGCCCTCTGCAGGAGCCCTCAATCTCTAGGTACCGGTGATGTAAATGAAGAGATTTGAATTAATATAGACACACATATATGTATCCAATAGATGACCCCAAATGACCTACTGAATAACAGGTGGAAGTTTACTGAATGCACTGTAATCACCTAGATGGTAACAGGAACTTGAAAGAGAATAGATAAACATATCAAGTTCCTATACACTTGAAACACACATTAAATCAGAAATCACTTCTATTCCAATAAATAATCACACAGAAATCAGAAATCGCCTCTATTCCAATAAAAAAATCACACAGGGGGTGGGGGGAATCTTGTGGGATGAGTAATTCTGCCTTGCAGCCATTTTCTGTAACAATAGCCTGAAAAGCTGTGCTGATGGGCATTGAATAGTCTCAAGGCCAAAGGGTCTGAAAGTCAAAAACAGCTGATCTCAACAAACGTCCAAGGGGTGGTCATCAGAAGAGAATTTAAAACAGGGTTGAGTTACAGGAAGCTCCATCAAGAGGTAACATGAACTCACCTTTGAAAAGAAATCACATGAAAAGAGGTCAGTTCTGCTAAATATGAGAAATGCAAATCGAAACCGCAGGAAGGAGTCGCCTCACAGCGCTCAGAATAGCCGTTGTCAGAAACTTGACAAACACAAACTGATGGAGAAGGCGTGGAGGAGAGGGAATATTCCTCCCCCGATGCTGGCAAAAGACATTGATAAGAGACACTGTGAAGGATCGTGAGAGGCTTATTAAAACAAAGAAAACAGGAATGAGGTTAGAACACTCTCTAACACCATACACGAAATGAGCTCCAAATCGTAAGTATCTAAAGGTCAGGAGGGGTTCTATGAAAGTCTTAAGGAAAACACAGGCAGAAAATGTGAGGATATAAACTATAAGGTCTTTTGGGGTTTGGATGACTTCATTGCGAGGTCTTTTGGAATCCATCTCCTAGCACAATGAGAATTAAACCCAAACCAGGAAAACACGACCTACTTCAATTTCAAATCAGGTGTCCAAAATAGCAAACCTTCACGATTGAAGAAGGCAACCCGGAATGCAAAGAAATATTTGCAAACCAAGATACACACAAGCAATTCATCTCTAAAACCAACAAAAGCTCACAATTTGTTAATATTTCAATAAAGTGGATTCAATAAAAATATTGCAAAACAATCCCCTATGCTGTATCCCAACCCACATAGTTGTGTTAATCAACTGTACTTCAATTACAAAAAAAATATGGGGTGTATAGCTACAAACACAAAAGAAAATAGAAGAAAAAAGGAACAAAGTGGAAATGGGAAATGTTATACAACAGAAGAAACAACTGAGAAATTACTTTGGGCGAGATTATTAAAAAGCATACAAACTAGACGGCCCATTTCAATCTTTGCTTCAAAAAGAAGAAACCAGTCGAAAGAGGCCAATGAATCTACCAGCAAGATAAATAAGGCCAAGAAAGCCATGGGGAAGTCACATTTTACCAAGCCCACACTCAGATAATGAGTGCCATCGCAAGATACATAAAAATGTTGATGATTTTTTCAAAAACAATTCAAAGGGTGTTAACTCTGAAAATGTATTTCCCTAATATTTATCTGCGTGCCAAGGTTCTGGGCTGAACTATGGAAATGCTGGGCCCCAAATTTCCAGGCAGAAATAGGGAAAAGTTCCTATTACAGGTGGGGAACTCTGCACCCCCAGTTACCAGGCTGAAATAGGGGGACAAGTTCCTATTTTAGGTGGGGAACATGGTGCCCCAGGTTCCGGGGCTGAAATAGGGGTGAAAGTTCATAATCGAGGTGGGGAACTGGGCTCCCCTAGGTTCCTTCACTGAAATGGGGGGGGGGGGAATTCCTAATTGAGACGGGGAACCGGACGCCCCGGGCTGAAATAGGGCAACAAGTTCCTATTTCAGGTGTAGAACGCAGCGTACCAGGTTTCCAGGTTGAAATCAGGGGATAAGATTCTGTTTCATGTGGGGAACTGGGCTTCCCTAGGTTCCTGGGCTGAAATAGGGGGAAAAGTTCCTAACTGAGGCAGGGAACTCAGTGCCCCAGCTTCCCGGGCTGAAATAGGGGGAAAAGTTCCTAACTGAGGCAGGGAACTCAGTGCCCCAGCTTCCCGGGCTGAAATAGGGGGCAAAGTTCCAATCTCAGGTGGAGAACTCGGTGCCCCAGGTTCCAGGGCTGAAATAGGGGGGAAAGTTCCTAACTGAAGCGGGGATGAGTGCCCCAGTTTCCCAGGCTGAAATGGGGGAAAAGTTCCTATTTCAGGCAGGGAACTGGGCTCCGCTAGGTTCCCAGGCTGAAATGGGACAAGTTCCTACTTCAGGCGGGGAACACAGCATCCCAGGTAGGGGATAAGTTCCTATTCCATATGGGGCACTGGGCTTACCTAGGTTCCTGTGCTGAAATAGAGAGAAAGTTTCCTAACTGAGACGGGGAACTGGACTCCCCAGTCTCTTAGGCTGAAACAGGGGGACAAGTTCTTATTTTAGGTGGGAAAGGCAGCATCCCAGGTTTCCAGGTTGAAATCTGGGGATAAGATTCTATTTCATGTGGGGAACTGGGCTCCCCTAGGTTCCTGGGCTGAAATAGGGGGGAAAGTTCTTAATTGAGGTGGGGAACTGGGTGCCCCAGTTTCCCAGGCCGAAATAGGGGGGAAGGTTCCTATTTCAGGCAGGGAACCAGGTTCTGCTAGGTTCCTGGGCTGAAATAGGGGCACAAGTTCCTACTTCAGGGGGGGAACACAGCGCCCCAGGTAGGGGATAAGTTCCTATTCCATATGGGGAGCTGGGCTTACCTAGGTTCCCGGGCTGAAACAGGGGGGAAAGTTCCTAACTGAGGTGAGGAACTCAGAAACCCAGCTTCGCAGGCTGAAATAAGTGGGAAAGTTCCTATTTCAGGCAGGGAACTGGGCTCTGCTAGGTTCCCAGGCTGAAATAGGGGGACAAGTTCCTATTTCAGGCAAGGAACGCAGCACCCAGGTTTCTTGGCTGAAATAGCGGGATAAGTTCCCATTTCATGTGGGGAACTGGGCTCCCCTAGGTTCCTGGGCTGAAATATGGGGGAAAGTTCCTGTCTCAGGCAGAGAACTCAGTGCCCCAGGTTCCCAGGCTGAAATAGGAAAGATTCCTCTTTCAGGCCAGCAACTCTGCACCCCATGTTCCCAGGCTGAAGTAGGGAAATCAAATCGCACCTGTTAGACTGGCCGTCCTCACAAGTCTACAAACAAGACATGCAGGAGACAGCCAGCAGGCGAGGTAACCCCACTGCGTGTTCAGCAGAAATGGACATATATTTCCTTTCTGTAATGATAGAAATACGGATTAAAATCACAATGCTATATTTGTTCCCATTCACTAAATGGTTATAATCAAGATCAAGATATTAACAGCAATGTAGAAAATCAGAAACATTACACTTTGCTTGTGGACATGGAAAATAGTACAGACTATATGTATAATAGTTTGGCATTTCCTCAGAAAGATAAAAAGATACGTACTGTTTACTTCACCAACTCCACTCTTGGATATACATGCCAATGAACTGAAAACAGCTGTTCAAACAACAAATGGTACACAAATATTCATAGCAACATTATTCACAATAGCCCAAAGGTAGAACCCATTCAACTGTCCATCAGTGGGTGAATGAATATGCAAACCAGGGTACATGCAAAAACTTCAACAATATTCTGCTATACAAGAGGTACCGTGAAATGGTGTAGCACTCTGCAAGACATGACAGAAATTCCTCAAACACCAGCAAATGGAATTAACATACAATATGTCAACTCCAATTCAGGTTATGTACCTAAAAGGTTTGAAAAAAATGGGCTGAAAAAAAATAAACTCATATTTCTACACTCGTATTCTGGCAAACAACTGGAAGGAATCCAAGTGTCCATGGACAGACAATTCCATAAACAAACTGCGGTATACACACAATGGAATATGATTCAGCCTTTAAAAACAGGTGATTCTGACAATGCTACAATGTGGATGAACCTTATAATCATTATGTTAAGTGAAACAAACAAGACCAAAAAAGGACAAACATTCTGATTCCACTAGCATGAGAAAGTGGAATCATCTCAAAGCAAGTCAAATTCGAAGACAGAAAAAGCAGAAAGTGATTCCCAGCTGCTGAAAAGAGTTGATGTTTCATGGACGCAGTTTCACTTAGGGAAACCGACTTCCTATGATATCTCCAAAAATTCTTACATAAATAATTGGAAACCATATGCAATCAAATTAAAGTATAAAGAAGCTTTACAACTTACACCAAATTCACTCAAACTTCTCAACAGATAAAATGCAAAGCTGTGTCTACAGTACCTCAGTTTTGCTTATGAATTTTAACAAAAAAAAACCTAAATTCTATCCAAAAGAGGATATAAAATTTATAAAACAACCTTTAAAAGATTAAAAATTTAAACTCTATAAAAGACCTTATTCAGAAAACCTAAACACAAGCCTCAAAAAGAGAAATACATTTACAAAATACATATCTGATAAAGGGTTGTACTCAAACAATACCAAAAAATCTGGAGCAAACAACCTCATTAAGGATGGATAAATCTGAACACCTAGCCAAAGAAAACATACAGATAGTAAATAAATATATCAAAAATACTCAAAAATCATATATCATTAGAAAATTAGAAATTAAAACTACAGTGAAGTAGCACTGTACACTTATTAGAACCAATAAACTTAAAAAAAGAAAGAAAGAAAGAAACCCGGGGCTTTTCTGGAGGCTCAGTGGTAAAGAATGCTCCTGACCTTGCAAGAGACTCAAGCTCCATCCCTTATCTGGGAAGACCCCACATGCCACAGAGTAACTGAGCTGCTTTCTTCCAAAGCTAGAAAGATAAATAAGGACAAGAAAGCCATGGGAAAGTCACATTTTAGGAAGCCCATGTTCGGATAATGAGCACCATCGTAAGATACCTAAAAGGTTTGAAATATCTTCTGAAATGCCACCCAGCAAGAGAAAGGCAGCGCCCCTGGCATCCCCTATGGCCCAGTAAGACTCCACCCTCCACTGCAGGGAGCCCAGGTCTGATGCCTGGTCAGGGACCTAAGATCCTGCATGCCCTGAGGCCAAAAAGAATAAGTAACTGATTTAAATTTGGAATTTGACTTAAGAGGTATAAGAGAATTTTTTTATATAAATTCAAAAATTATTTTGAATCATTTAAAATATCTTAACATCCACTACCGCAGCATTGTGTTGCCTTAACACAATTTATTTCTGCTTCAGCATGCTGTGTGTGTGCGTGTGTGTGTGAACAGTTGCTCAGTCATGTCTGACTCTGCAACCCCCTGGACTATGGCCTGCCAGGCTCCTCTGTCCATGGGATTTTTCCCCAGCCAGAATACCCGAGTGGGTTGCCACTTCCTTCTTCAGGGGGTCTTCCTGACCCAGAGATGGAACCCTCATCTCTTTAGTCTCCAGCACTGTAGGCAAATTCTTTACCATGGAGCCATGGGGAAAGCCCCTGTAATAGGAGAGTGCTGGCTAAAAAAAAAAAAAGCACAATTTAAAAGCTGGGAGTTGGGCTTCCCTGGGGACTCACTGGAAAGGATCTGCCCACCAACACAGAAAGCACAGGTTTGCTCCCTGATCCAGGAAGATCCCCCATGCCACGGAGCAGCTAAGCCCACGCTTCACAAGTGCTGCTACGCTCTAGAGCCTGGGACTGCAACTGCGGATGACTTTGCACTCTAGAGCCCATGCTGCACGATGAGAGAAGCCGCTGTGAAGAGAAGCAACTGAAGGGTAGTTCCCGCTTGCCACAGACAGAGAAAAGCCCAAGAAGCAATGGAGACCAAGCATGGCCAACAATAAATTTAAAAGTAAATAAATAAATAAAGATTTTTTTAAGCGGAGAGTTATGTTTTATTCAGTGGAGAAATGGAGGATTTCAGCCCAGGATATAGCATCTCAAGCAACTCTGAGAAACTGCTTCCAAAGAGGAAAATGGGGAGCCAGGAAATATATAGGAGCTTTTGCAACAAAGACCAGGTAGTCGGAACATCAAAAGATTATTGATAATTAATGAAAACCAGATATCCCAAGTTAAGGAACTTAGCACTTTTCTGCGTATTGGAAGACATAAGAGTCTGGCTGCTCAGCTATCAGGGGCCAGTATTCTTGTTTTCTTGAGTCTTCCTAGGGTGCACCGTCCGGGTGGCTGCAGTGTCTGATGACCTGGTGGCAGGCATCCTGCCTCCATCCTGAGCTCCCTCAGGGTTCACTGTTGTGGCAGCTGTAATGTGGTGGCTGAATGGCTGCAACATCCTTTGGTTACTAATACTGTTATCTAGTCCAAGCTCATTCTGCTCACTGCACAATAGGCCAATAAATCCAGGAGATGAGTTGTTGAGGAAAGGAGTATGACTTTATTCGAGAAGTCAGCTGACTTAGAAGATGGCTGACTCATCGCAAAACAACTAGTTTGTCAGGGATTGGATGCCAGGTTATTTTATGGATCAGAGATGGAAGGAGGTGAGGAAACAAAGTAAAAAGATCATTTAATTCTTGCAAATATCTTCTAGCTGGCAAACCTCAGGCTAGGGGATGTGTTAATTTCTTTCTTCACCCTATAGGTGGACAAGGTTATAAACAAAGGTACTTTAACAGTCAGGCAGTGGGGGGCAGGCTTCCCTGGAGCAGGCTGTTGTTATTCAACCATGAAGTCTTGTCTAACTCATTGCAACCCCATGGACTGCAACACTCCAGGCTTCCCTTTCCTTCACTATCTCCCAGAGTTTGCTCAAATTCATGTCCACTGAGTCGGTGATGCTATCTAACCATCTCATCCTCTGCCACCCTCTTCTCCTTTTGCCTTCAATCTTTCCCAGCATCAGGATCTTTTCCAATGAATTGGTTCTTCGCATCAGATGGACAAAGTGTTGGAGCTTCAGCTTCAGCATCAGTCCTTCCAATGAATATTCAGGGTTGCTTTCCTTTAGGATTGGCTGGTTTGATATCCTTGCCATCTAAGGGACTCTCAAGAGTCTTTCCTGGCACCACAGTTCTAAAACATCAATTTTTCAGCACTGAGCCTTCTTTATGGTCCAAGTCTCACATCCATACATGACTACTGGAAAAACCATAGCTTTCACTCTATGGGCCTTTGTCAGCAAAGTGATGTCTCTGCTTTTTCAGAGAAAAATAGCTGTCAACTGCTCACTCTGGGCAGGCACACTACTAGACCCTGGAGAGACAGTGATGAGCACACAAATGTGTGGATGTGTAACAGCATCATAGATTCCTGAGTGTGCAGGAGTGGGTGGAACAGTGGGGTCTGCACAATAGAGAGGGCAGATGCCGAGAGGGAGAGGTGGGGACCAGATCTTGAGGGCCTTGTACTTAGTACTCCCGGTGCTAAGCCAGGAGTTGGAATTGTATCCTGAAAGCCATGGATTACCACTGAAGTATTTTAAGCAAGAGAGTGATGTAATCTGATTTGAAAATGATACCTCTAGCAGTCACCAGGAGAAGGCTTTGGCCAAAAGCACAGGATTAGCAACGGTGAAACCAGCTAGCCATCTGTGGCAAATGCTATCACTGACCTTTTCTTTGTCCGTGTTTATCCATTCCTTATTTTTAAAATTTCCTTATTTTTGGTTGCACTGGGTCTTCATTGCTGCACACAGACTTTCTCTAGTCGTGGTGAACAGGGCCTACTTTCTAGGCACAGTGTGTGGGTTTCTCATTGTGGCAGCTTCTCCTGTGCAGAGCATGGGCTCTAGGCCCCCGGGCTCAATGCATGGGCTCAGTTGCTCCACAACGGGTGGAATCTTCCCGGACCAGGGATCAAACCCATGAGACGTACATTGTCAGGCGGGTTCTTATCCATTGCACCACCAGGGGAGTCCCCTGTCCTTATTCTTTAAAAAGAGAATAGTGCTAAGTAGCTATGACTTCTATCTTCCCTCGAAACGGACGTGACAACGGTTCTGGCAAAAATAGAATTGTGCTGGGAATTCCTAGCGCTGTTTCCCTTTCCTGATAAGATGCTGCTCTCCCTTCTCACCACTCCTCCTGCCAGCAGGGCCGTTAGGAGGCTCTTGGTCAGTCCTTGGTAACTTCCTTGGGCTGTTGCTCCAGCTCCGCACTGTTCATTTCAGTTTGTTTAAGACTCTATATTGGGTTTCTTTTACATGAAGCCAAACACAATCCTGATATTATTGTTGCTACAGCAATTCAGGTAATGATGTAAGGAGAGCCTGATCACCACTCTGAACTAAGGCAGTGAAATGAAACTAGAGGTGTCAGGATTACCTTAGAAGCTATTAAGGAAGCAGGATCAATAGGATTTGTGATTAACTGGATGTGACCTATTAGGAATTATCATCAAAGAGGTGACTATTCTTCTGAGTTCTCTGTATCTTCATGGTCCTCCTCCTGATTTTTTCCCTACCTGGTATCTTTTCTTCTTTTAGTAATTTATCTTCCCCAATTTAGAGAAGCTTTTATGTGTCTTTGTTCAGAGGCATTTGTGTAGTAGACCAAAAAAAAAAAAAGTTGCATAAGACAGTCCCCTCTCCTGGCTTTTGTTTTGAAAAATCTAGTTTCATTTGGGGTTACACTGGTCACTTTCCAGGGGAAGGAGACTGATCACTCGTGGCCTTCCATGCAAGGAACTAAACCCAGTGAGAGTCGCTGGAGAGATTTTCTGAGACTAAAACAGGGCATGTAGGGCTGTGGTCTCCTCCAATGTTCCCTGCCTCAGGGAAAGGTCTCATTGAGCAGTGCAAGCCACCAGCCTATGACTCACCCTCTATTAGAACCTCTCCTGTATTGCCTCTTGCATTCAGCCCATCACCTAGACCTTTCTATCCGACCAAAATATCTCCTGTGTCTCTTCATTTCTTTCCAATGTCATCGTCAGAACCCTACAACATTATTTCAACCCTGGCTGCTGCAAAATCCGATGTGTTATCTGAACATACTCCATAAAATGATCTTTTTAAATTTAGAATATTTTAGGAAGGATATAGATATTGCAATGGCGTCCCTTTGCCCTTAGGATGAAAAAATATGTCCTCCAAAGACTGGCCTCTGTCTAGATCACCAGCCTCATCTCTCCACTCTTTGCTCACTGCCCAAACTCCTGCCATGGTGATCTTACAGCAACTAGAAAGCTCTTTCTCCCCCCAAAGACTTTATCCTAGCCTTTTTCTCTCTCCAGTCAGGTCTGCTTAACTGCCAAACCCACTTGCAAACACACACATGCGCAAGCACACACACACACACACACACACCTTAGCTAACTTATTTTCAACTTTGAATTTCAACCCAAGTGTTATTTCCCCAGAGAAGCCTTACCTGATCTCACCCCACTGCACAGCTAAATCAGGGGCCCTGATTTTAAGGTATAGTTTTCTTTCATAGCACATTTTATGTATATAGTTGTGTGATTATCTATGCGTCAGAAGTTCCATGGAGAAGGGACCCTACTCATCACTGTCTCTCCAGGGTCTGATAGTGCGCCTGCCCAGAGCAGATGTTTGATGGCTGTTTGTTGAACACAAAAAATAAAATGAAGAAAAAGAGAAATAAGAGAAGAAACAAGAAAGAAAAGAAGAAATAATAGGAGAAATGAAAGAAGACAAAAGGAGTCTAGAACGAATATCAGGCTTCTGGCAAAAGCTACTAGGTGGATTGTGAAATTCAATTCAGCTCAATTCCATTTAATTATTTTATTAAGTAAAGTGCAAAGATATGTATGTGCATGTGTGACAAAGAGATCCAGAAGAGATACGTACTCTTTTGCCTCTGAGGATTCCTTCCCATAGGCTTCTCTGGGGATGAGATTTGCCGTCTTACCATAGCATGCTTTTAAATTTAACAATCAGGTTTTTTTGCCATCTTGATAAAACCTCAAGATAATCTGTTGAGGGATCATTGTACCCAAAGACAGTCTGAATAGGTCCCCCAGCTGAGCACATCCAACCTGCCCATTCAGAGATCTGCCCTCACGCACGGCTCTTCTCTCCAGGTGGGCTCCGTGTTTTAATAGCCTTGCCTGGATTGCTTTTCCCTTTCCTTTGAACGTACTCTTGATTTTATTCAGACTTCAGCAGGTTGTGTAATTTCTTCCCAGAAGTCTTTCTCTTTTTCTCTCCTAGAGTTCCTCAAGTTTACTACCTCTTTCTTAGACGGCACTTCTCACCCTTTCTTCTGGTCACTGGCTTACTGGGTGGTGAGTGCCTCGAGGGTAGAGAGACTGTGTTTCACTCATTTCTCTGTTCTCAGCTCTAAATGTGTCGTCAGTCGGCGTGTTCTGAAGGAGTGACTCCAGCCCATTTGCAGTGGTTTCTCCTCTGTAGCATAGATGAATGTAGAGAGCTGTCCATGTCTTACATATTTAACAACCTCCTTTCCTAGAGGAGAAGCCGGAAAATCAGACACGATGCTTCAGGCGGAATCTCTGGAGCAGTTAAGAGCTTCAAACTTCCTTTCCCAGAGAGTGTTTTCCAACCCAAGAGGGAAAGAAAACTTTCTCTAATCTCACTTCCTTTCCTTACCTCATTTATCCAGCCTTGGTGGGAATTCCAAAAGATAATAATGTAAGTAAAGCAGAAAGAGGCAGAAACAGAGTTTGCACCATGAATTCCTACATTAGTGAGAAGTGGGCAAACACTGCCTCATTCATCCGTAGAGACTTCACAGCGTGTTACAGGCTGCCTGTTTGGTTTTCCTCTCCCCAGTTTTTTTAGCTGAAACCCTCACCCCCAGCATGATTGTATTTGGATGGAGTAAGGAAGTAATTAAGGTTAAATGAAGTCATAAGTATGGGCCCTGATCAAATAGAATTAGTGTCCTCACAAGAAGGGACACCAGAGAGCTCCCTCCTCACCCCTGACTTGTACAGCAAAAAGGCCATGTAAGGACAGAGCAAAAGGGTGGACATTTGCAAGCCAGGAAGAGGACTCTCCCAGATACCAGACTGACTGGACTTGCCACCTCCAGAAAGGAAAGGAAATAAATTGCTGTTGTTTAAACCACCAGCCTATGATGCTTTGTTATGGCAGGCCAAGCATACTAAGACATGGCCCTTGGAATATGCTTTCTCCATAGTGAGTAGCCAATAAGTATTTGTCCAGTGTGCACATGTCTAACAATATGTCTATAAAGGAGTTTACAAATAGCTATCTGTGAAGATTGTGACTAGGGGTGATTTTCACTTTTGTTACTTATATGAGGATAATTTGAATTGTTTGGGGGGTAGGTATATTACACTGTAAAGTTTTTAAAAAGCAATTCAAACGTCAGAGCTAGATGGTTTAAAATGCAAAACAGACCAGGATATAATGGTGAGTCCTGGAGACAATGCTCTGGGCCTTGGAGCAGAGAATACTTCCTGTGTGGGCTGCACACAACGTCTCCTATCAGGGCAAAGGCAGCTGTGGGGATGAATTTCCTGAGAGTCTGCTCAGAGGTGCTAGCATGGATGGCACCAGTGTGAGCTCCGCGTGGGGTCAGTGTCTGGCTCTGCTCATCATTATGTTCCTAGCACATAGGATAGTGGCACATTGTAGCAAATCTTTATGTGCTGAGTTTTAAAAAGGCCCATCATTCTTTTGGTTAAATATGAAAAGAGGAATAAATATTTACAGGACAGTCAAATGAATGAAGCAAAGGCATCGCAGGCTTAAAATGACTGTATTTCTTTTGAAATTTGAGAGTGACTCTGTCTAATAAGAGTCGAGTTAGAGATCTTGATGAATGAAGGAGGGTGGGAGGTGGAGTGCAGAGGCCAGGGCAGCTTTCTAAATGGTGCAGCTTCTATCCCTTGCCCTCTTCCATAATTCTTGTCGCTGTTAGAAAGGCTGTCTTATGAGGCCAGGACAATTGTTTGGAGGTTGGAGTGAATGAACCTGTCCACTCCTGAAGATGCTGACTGGTTGGAACTTGAGCCCAGTGGACTTCAAATTTTGATATAATTTGTATGCTAGGGCCCTCTTGTGGTAACTCTGTGTACTTCATCTCTCAGTACCTAGAAAACACACACATGGCTTCCCAGGTGGCGCTAGTGGTAAAGAACCCATCAGCCGATGCAAGAGACTTAAGAGACTCGGGTTGGATCCCTGGGTCGGGAAGATCCCCTGGAGGAGGGCATGGCAACCCACTCCAGCATTCTTGCCTGGAGTATCCCATGGACAGAGGAGCCTGGCGGGCTACAGTCTATAGTGTCGCAAGGAGTTGGACACGACTCAGTGACTTAGCATGCACACACTAGGAAGTGAAGTCATTACTGTTATTTGGGGAATAAGCACAAATGTTGAGTGTTAAAAATGTAGGAATACAGACGGTCAGTAGACATCTAACTTTTTTCAATAGCTCTAATAATTAAAGAAATTTAATCTGTGTGTGCATGTGTGTAAGTGTACTTAGTACCAAATTTTGAAGAGAGTTATACCCAGAATTGAGATGAGGAAAATAAGCATTAGGCATTCCTACAGACTTGGTGGGAGTGTACATTGACACCAATTAGCAAATTAGGTGTTAAAATTGCTTTAAAATATTTATATTTCCTGACCCACATAATTTACTTCTAGAAAATTTCCAATTGAAGTGACTGAAGATACAGATAAGTTTTTCATATTAGGATTTCCATTCAGATATATAGAAAAAAGGAAATATATAAAAATAGGAATATGGCTAAATAGATATTTCCACATGAAGGAATATTACTTAATATTTAAAATTATGTTTCCAAGTGATATTTATTGACATGGAAGTATGCTTATAACACTAATAGAAAACTCAAATTGGAAAGGATACATAGACCCCAAGTTCACAGCAGCACTGTTTACAATAGCCAAGACATGGAAGCAACCTAAATGCTCACTGACAGGTGAATGAATAAAGAAGATGTGATACATATGTACAATGGCATATTACTCATTCATAAAAAAGAATGAAACAGTGCCATTTGCTGCAACATGAATGGGCCTAGAGATTATCATACTAAGTGGAGTAAGTCAGAGAAAGGCAAATATCATATGATATCTCTTACATGAGAAATCTAAAAAAGTATGTGTGCTGTGCTTAGTCATGTCCGACTCTTTCCAACCCCACCAAGGCTACAGTCCATGGGGTTGGAAAGAGTCGGACATGGGATTCTCCAGGCAAGAATACTGGGTTACCATTTCCTCCTCCAGGGGATCTGCCTGACCCAGGGATCGAACCAGTGTCTCCTGCACTGCAGGCAGTTTCTTTACCACTGAGCCACCTAGGAAGCCTCCCTAAATGATACAAATGAAGTTATTTACAAAACAGAAAGAGACTCGAAGACATAGAAAACAAACTTATGGTTACTTAGCAAAGGAGAAAGGAGGAGGGGGAGGGATAAATTAGGAGTCTGGGATTCGCAGCTACAAACTATTGTATATAAAATAGATAAACAACAGCAAGGTCCTGCTGTATAGCGTAGGGAACCATATTAAATATCTTATAGTAAATTATTACGGAAGAGAATACAAAAAGGTATATATATACACATATATGTAACTGAATCCCTTTGCTGTATGCCAGAAGCTAACACATTATCCATTTCTTTTACTTCAATAAAAAGTTCAATGCTAAGACAGTAAAGAAGAATGACAACTGTAATATCTGTACATATGTATCTATATCCATACACACATATGACACAGACCGATGAGAGACAACGAGGGAGAGCTGCAGAGAAGTCAGCATGGCGTAGACAGGCGAGAGACAGAGACGGAGGAATCGACAGTCACACAGACATATTCTCATTACAAAACCGTAAGTCTGGGCTTTCATTTTTTAAACTTATAGTGGTAATATATGTGAGGTGAGGTGAGGTGAAGTCGCTCAGTCGTGTCCGACTCTTTTCGACCCCATGGACTGTAACCTACTAGGCTCCTCCATCCATGGGATTCTCCAGGCAAGAATACTGGAGTGGGTTGCCATTTCTTTCTCCAGGGGATCTTCCCTACCCAGGGATCGAACTGGGTTCTCTCCCATTGGAGGCAGACGCTTTAACCTCTAAGCCACCAGGGAAGCCCCGGTAATATATGTATATGTATATATTGTTCCAAAACTAGTTTTTTCATTGTATGTTTTGGAGCTATTTCTATACTATTAATAGTTCAGACTCACTTCAATGAATATAAATGTTTATTTACAGAAAAAGATACCATTTAAAACTGCAAATGTATGACAAGCACTGCTGTTAGCTCAGTTCAGATATATCCTTTTTGGGGGGAAATATCTAGTTCCACCAAAGAGGATGTGAGAGGTCTGATGAAGTCACCCATTTCCTCTTTAATGAGAATCTAAGATTACATCTTAGAGAGAGACGCACTGCATAAGCAGATGAAAACCTTGCAAGCAGGCTGCTTCTGCACCCCTCTGCTGTGACTTGGAGCCGCCCTCAGCACCTTGTTTAGGCGCCTCTGTGAAGCTGGGAGGTTAGAGTAGAAAGTTATTTAATACATGAGTTCTTCAAAGCAGAAGTTCCTGTGAATCTATAGCAGTTTGGTTGCAACTTGCAACAAAAGATATCACTTAATGCATTTTCAGTGGAAACTAGAGGTGAGAACTCCCCTCAGAAAATTTAGGTACGTTTTAAAAATTAAACACATACACCCAGAGTCAAATATTCAAGCAATATAAAAATGCCCTCCTCCCTCAGATCCCCAGTTCCCTGTTCTCAGGAAGGAACTGTTGGCAGTTACTGATGTATCAGTCTAGAAGTCTTTTATTTAAATCAAAGTATTGAACACTTTGATACAAATAAAGTATACAAGACATATACCTGTCCCCCTTAACTAAGACACAGGTGGAAGGGCACTATTTACACACTCTTTGGTATCATGTGATTAAAAAAAAACAAACAACTAACGGTTTATCTGGTAGATGTTGTGTGTGTGTGTGTGTGTGTGTGTGTGTGTTTAAAGGCATAATGGGACTTCAATAGGATTTTATTTATCTTTTAATTTTAAAAATGTATTTCTTTTTGGCTGTTCTGGATCTTTGTTGGTACACGCGGGCTTTCTCCAGTCCTGGTGTGCAGGCCTTTCAGTGTGGTGCCGTCTCTTGTTGTGGAGCACGGGCTTTAGAGCACGTGGACTTCAGCAGCTGTGGTTTGCAGGCTCTAGAGCAGCATGTATTATCCTCCCAGGGACTGAACCCATGTCCCCTCTGCATTGGCAGTAGGGTTCTTAACCACTGGACCACCAGAGAAGGAACTTCAGTAGAATTTCAAAAGTTAACTTGGGAAACTTTACATCTCTAGCAATATAATATATATCCTGAAAAACACTTCTGCTATGGAATATCTATGAATGCTAAATAAAATAGAATATGTATATATATTTTTTTTAATGCATTGACTTAGCAGGTAAAAAGTGAGGGGAATGAAACAAGCCTAAGATCCAGACAGATGAGTGAGTTCTGAAGTTTCCTGACCAGACACCGAACTACCATCCCCCCGGATGTGAAAGCTCAGAATCCTAACTACTGGATCACCAGTGAAGCCCCTTGTCATGTTTAGCTATGAAAACTCTGTGCATACATTCCCCGAATTAAGTCTCCCTTCTATTCACTAAAGATTTAAACACTTTGCATTCCGTGAGGAGCATTAATCTCACGTGTTAGGTTTTGCTGTGGTTCACGCTGATGCGTGCCATGTTACAGATTCTTTGCTTTTAATTTTTATTTATTTAGTTTTGGCTGTGCTGGGTCTTGGTGGCTGCGTGGGCTTTTCCCTGGTTGTGGTGAGTGGGGGATGCTCTGCTGCGGAGCACGGGCTCCAGGGCGCACAGGCTTCAGCGGATGCAGCTCAGGGGCTTTAGAGCGCAGGCTCAGTAGCTGTGGGGCGCAGACTCAGTCGCTCCACAGCATGTGCGGTCTTCCGAGATCGGGATCAAGCCCATGTCTCCTGCGTCGGCAGGCAATTTATTCTTGATATTAAAAGTCCTTATGGGCTGGGAGGGGTTGAGTGAAGTAGGTGAGGGAGAGGAAAAGGTACACACTTCTAGTTTTAAAGTCAGTGAGTCACCAGGACGAAATGCATAGGGCAGGGAACACAGTCGACAGTATCATAACAACTCTGCAGAGCGACAGCTGGCGACTAGACTTACTGTGGTGATCATTTTGTTATATATAGATAATACTGAGTCACTGTGTCCTGCACCTGGAACTAATATACTGTTGCAGGTCAATTATACGTCAATTTTAAAAATAGAGAAAAGAAAAAACATTCAGTCAGAGTATTCTAATAGGTTCTGCAGTGAACAGTGTTTACATTGTTACAATGATGCAAACATATGTTGACATAACTCTATGATAAAACTTGGGGAAAGGATGAGGAAGGGGCAGTGCAGGTACTAAATCTTCATCTATTGAAACACTTATAAGTGTAAAAATTGCTTTTTTCTTCTCATTATGTCTATATGAGATGATGTTAAGCAAACCTAGGGTGGTAGTCATTTCACAGTATGTGTGAATCAAACCATTATGCTATTTGTCTTAACTTCATACAGTGATTATTAATATTAATATTAATAATATGTCGATTATTTCTCAGTAAGCCTGGGGGAAAAACAAAAGTACTTTCTGTTTTTTCCTGATATAAAATAAAAGTACTTATATAGTAAAAGTTTCTGTTATCCTAAGTGCTTTTTAAAAAATTGACTGAAAAAAAAGAAAAGAAGTTTGATGCTTGGAGGTCGACATTACCTTATAGGAAAGTTTCTCTTTCCTCTCAATAAGAATACTTATATCAATTGTACCAATCTGCCATTTCACTTTGTCTAGTCTTCAAGTTATTCTCAGAAGTTGAATACATTTGTGACTTTGAGAGGTTTATGTGGTGCTTCATGTTGTCAAAAGCAACCTTTTCTTAAAAAAGTAATTCTACACTATATCTTAACAGAAACAGATAAAAACAATAGTGGGTTTAATGAAACCTCTTTGAAACTCAGATAATTCAATGAAATATAAGCATTTTCAAGAGTTCAAATATTTTTCTAGATTTTCCCAGGGCTGTTACTAGAGCTGAGTTTTTTTCAAAAGGGTAACTATAGCCCCTGGAGAAGAGGGGTCGAATGGTTAAAGAGGGGGAGGTGGGGGGTTACCTAAAGAGTTAAGTGTTGGCTAGAATTGAGTCATAAATAACATGGGAGGTCAAAGTAGAATAAGACAACTCTTAGGACGACTGTTTTGGGATCAACAATATTAAAAAAAAAAATTTGCTTTTCAGTTGTACGACATAAGGAAATCAACCTAAAACAATAAAATTATGCTAGACATTTTCAAAATCCTTTTTTGGTAGCCAAAAAAACTCACAAAGGGGTTGTAGCTAGTCTAGACAAATGGGCGATCTATTTTCATTATACAAGTAATCACCTTGTTTGGGCAGAAACATAATAGTAGGATTCATAGTAGGATTTACGTACAAAATCACTTGGAGAATATACATATGGGTTATTATAAAAATCCTACAAAGAAGTCTTTACCTATTGATACAATGAAGGTACTTTTAAGAAAAGACAAATATGCTCAAACACACATACACAAGGGTGTCCAAAAACTACATCTTTGAGTTTTCAGGATGACCCAAAAGGAGGCATTCAGGCAAAAAAAAAAAAAAGGTTTATTTTGACTGAATGTCGCATAAGAAAGTGACTAATAACGAGAAGGTTTAAAATCTAAGCACCATGACTGTGGCAACCTAGAGGGGTAGGATGGGCTGCGGGGTGGGAGGAAAGCTCAAGAGAGGGGATGTGGGTATACCTGTGGCTGACTCACGCTGATGCATGGTAGAAACCAGCAAACTTGTAAAACAACTATCCTCCAATTAAAAATAAATAAATTTTAAAAGACAACATGTAGACCAGAAATAAATACGGGTCTAGCAGCGTTCTTGCCTGGAGAATCCCAGGGACGGGAGAGCCTGGTGGGCAGCCGTCTATGGGGTCACAGAGTCGGACACCACTGAAGTGACTTAGCAGCAGTAGCAGCCATAAAGAAACAGTGTAAGTACCATGAAAACCACAGTTAGAAAAACCCTTCCGTTCAGAAGTTCATTGTGATGATGTGCTAGCCATTGTTGTTAGTGAGCCCCCATCTCTCCCCACTCCTTCCTAACAGACGTAATACAGACCTCAAATGACCAAGACAGGGCACCACTTCCCTTCTATTCTGGTAAGGTAATGGGTGTTTTCAGTCGCTTAGCCATGTCTGACTCTTTGGGGCCCCATGGACTGTAGCCCACCAGGCTCCTCTGTCCATGGATTTCTCCAGCCAAGAATACTGGAGTGGGTTGCCATTTCTTGCTCTGAAGGATCTTCCCAACCCAGGAACGGAATCCAAGTCTCCTGCCTTAGCAGGCAGCTTCCTTACCACTAGCACCGCCTGGCGAGTCCTTATTCTCATAAAGTATGGTGCTTCCCAGGTGGCGCTAGCGGTAAAGAACTTGCCCTGCCAATGTAGAAGATGTAGGAGATGCGGGTTCGATCCCTGGGTTGGGAAGATCCCCTGGAAAAGGCAGTAGTGGCTATCCACTTCAGTATTTTTGCCTGGAGAATTCCATGGACAGAGGAGCCTGGTGAGCTACAGCCCACGGGGTCGCGAAGAGTGGGACACGACTAAGCGACTTGGCAGGCATGGTCTAAGATATAGCATGCAATTTTATTTTCCACCTCTAGATGGTGCAAGTGAAAAGTAATTTCTCTTTTTCAAGGTTCAGGTTTACTTTCGCTGCATAATCGCAGGAAAGGCATTTCCGATCTTATCTTTTTACAGTTTGCTTAGTCTATTTCATATATATATCTATTCTTATTTCATAATATTTTCATTATGGTTTATTACATGATATTGAATAGAGTTCCCTGTGCTATACAATAAGACCTTGCTGTTTCTCTGCTTAGACTTTCTTAACACACTTACCTATGATGTACAGAGGTCAGTAAACATGGAAAATAATTTTTACTAGATGTTCCTAACAACCATTTCCTATCAGATTCAACTGAGTTAAAATTTTAAAGCAAAACAGTTTACATGGTCTAACCTATATTCCAGGAAAGAAAATTTTTCTTACTTAATTCGACATGAAAATTTAGTAGGATCCTCGTAAACCATAATCCAACATAACAGATTCAGATCTGCTAATGATCAAAAAATGATGACAGTTGGCAAACTTTTTCTGTAAAGGGCCAGAGAGTAAATATCTGGGACTCCATTTGCAGCACAAAAGCAGCGCTGACAAGATACAAACAAGCGTGTGTGGCTGTGTTCCTATAAAGCCTTACTTAAAGAAAGGAGACAGGCTGGATTCCTCCGGGCTGTAATTTGCTAATTCCTATTATTTATGGTGAAAGGCTGATTTCATATAAGTCACTGTCATTTTCAGACTCCCCGCAGAACTGGATGCCTGAGTCTGTTACAGGTTACAGCCTTCTTTAGCGTTGGCCATGATATGAAAAACAGTTGAGTTCACATAAAAATCCAGATTTCCGTCTCGTCTTGGAAAGAAAAGTGAGGACCCGAAAGCCCGCGCCCAGGAAACCAGCTGGGGTTGAACACTCTGCCCTCCACGGACGGGTCGGGTGCCCTCCAGCCGCTGCGTGCTCCCTCGGGCTGGCGCGTCCACTCACTTTCCCCGACACTGGGCCCTGGGACTGATTCTTAGAACTGCAGTCTCCATCGGTTCTGTCCCCTAATGCTCTTCCTCATGCCTGGCTGTTGACTACCCGTTTATCTCCTATTCTGGTCAACATTTTCTCTATTTCAGCTCTCACCGTTTTCATTTAAACACCAAATCCTAATACCATGATAGCAATGAGCGGTTATTTATGACACGCTTTTGCTGCAAATATGAAAACAAGCATTCTAATTAGTTAAGAAATCTTCATTTTGATTAACTCTCTTCATATACATCATGAGAATGAAATAATATTACTGTCTCAGACACAAATCAGGAAACACTCCAAATTTTGAAAATCTTTTATTTAAAAATGATTTTTTAACTTAAAAAGCAATCTTTTTATAGTAGTGTCCATTTTTTCCCCAAAAGCTTTTATATACATTAATTAACTTTAATAGCCATGGATTTCTGGAATTGGAGTTAAATAATAAGTGAAAAATTTATTGAATTACTCGGATTGTATCATTATCCCATTCATAGATTTTGCTTTGTATTAATCAAGACATGTCTGAATCAGTGCAAGAAATGATTTCCAGATGAATGCCCTCATGAAAAAGACGCTTAGCCCTGCATTGTGCGGACTTCTCACATTTTTACCTTACTTAGTCCTGTATTTTCCTCTTTCGCTATTTTTCCCCTCCTTCAGCATTAAGGAGAAAATGCAGATCTTCTCCTTTCTTCATAGCATTTTCCTAAGTTTAGGTTTGAGGTTCCTGTGTGCTTGACATCATTAGCTCTTCTCCTTTCAAAATGAGAGGCATGAAGTTTAAAAAAATCCTTTGATTTTTTTAAAGCCCTTTGGTTTTGAGGTAGGTGGATTATTCCTGAGTCTCCGCTGGATGCAGCTGTCTTGTCTGGGTCCGCGTCAGGTAGCTTGTCAGTGGTTCATTTCTGGAGTTCTGTGCTGTTCACTTCAGCTCTTGGGAGAAGTGGGTCAACTGTATTATATTTTGAATCTCAGTTTGAGTATCTCAGTTCAAGACACACACATAAAATCAAAGCATACATAAGGGTGTGCATACCTTGAGGAGCCTTGTTCCTCGCCTGTCCTGTCCACGCAGTTCCCCCTAGGTAACTGCTTTTGTTAGTCACTTTTGTTTCTTGGATGACCTTTCAATATTTATTTAGGTAACATATTCCTATTATTCCTCTTTCTTGAGTAAAAACTAACACAGTATATCCTGAAGATCTTATCAATCTTATCACAGAGCTGTTTCTATTTTACAGAGATTTTACACTGTCTAACTTTTATTTTCCATTCTCAATGCTTGTTTTTTACTTTTTACTTTACTTTGTTATGTATTTGGTCGTGGTGCACGGCTTGTGGGATCCTAGCTCCCACTTCAGGAATGGGAGGCCTCAGCAGTGAAAGGGGTTCTAACCATTGGGTGCCAGGAAATACCCTTGGTGCCTGTCTTTCAAATTAATATGCCCATTTCTTCAGAAGTCTGAAAGTTTTACACAGAAGGTAATGATAAAATGCCTTGAGTCGTAGATTTAACGGATGCCCTTAGAACCATTTGTCAGTTTAGACATGATCCAATTAAACTTGGGGTGACAGGGGATGAGATGGTTGGATGGCATCACTGACTCAATGGACATGAACTTGAGCAAGGTCTGGGAGATGGTGATGGACAGGGAAGCCTGATGTGTTGCAGTCCATGGGGTCACAAAGAGTTGGACACGCCTGAGGAACTGAACAACAACAACTGAACTTTGCTTTCCTGTTCTAAAGTTGATAGGTTGCCTGATATGATTTTTCCTCTTGGTTTTTCATGTTAAATGTATTGGAGGTATTTGCACATTGCTGGGGATTCCTGGAGGGGCAATGTTTTAATTCAAGAGAGTGGCTCTCTTTTGAATGACTTGTAGGAAATGCTCCAGATTCGAGGAATAGATAATTTTGGAAAGGGGGTCATTCAAAAGCAGTCAAGGCTTTTCTGGAACGTGCATGGTACAAGAAGAAATATTTTGGCTTGTAGATGTAAACTGGATGCCTGGGGAAAACGAGCTTCAAGGACCAGAGCCTGAAGTGCAGTTGGAATCCCCTCTAATATCTCATCCCCGCCTCCATCGCTGATCAACCTCATTCTGTCATGTCAGCTTCTTCCATATGACTGAAACCTAGCTGCCTGCAGCTCCCAGACTCTCATCTCTCATCTCTCATCTCTGACCCTCGAGAGGGTATGCCTTACTTCTCTCAGTGCACGTTCACAAAGATCTGAGGGAATGACTAGCCTTGACCCAGATCTCATATGGCAGCCTGGACCAATTACCCGGCGGCAGAAGGCAGGGCGCCTTGGTTGGGATTGGCAGTTTGCAGCAGATGCAGTCAGTGCACGTCTCTCTTCGAGCTTGCCCTGGAGACTCACTGGACGGTGCTTGCTGGGCTCACCTAAGCGCCTCCCGTCTCTCTGGTTCAGGTGCATGCTCACCCTCCAGGTGCAGCAGACCGCGGGGCAGAGAATGAACGTCCACGGAGCATCCTTAGACAGACGACAGTTGGTCTTGGGAGTCCAAGTCCAGCACTTCACCTCTTAGTGAGCCAGTTCTGAAGCAGGCTTTATAGTTCCTCAGGCCCAGTGGGACTGAGCCCCATATTCCCACAGAGGTCACCCATTTGACAAGATACTCTTTTTCCTTTGTCTGCAGAGATCAAACCCTTGCCCCCTGCAGTGGAAGCATGGAGTCTTAACCTCTGGAACTGGAAAGTCCTTGACAATGCACTCTTTTTTATCTGTGGATGGATATATTTTACTGTTGGCTGTACTGTGTCCTTGTTGCTATGTGGGTTTTCTCTCGTTGAGGCGAGTGGAGGCTGCTCTCTAATTACGGTGCCTGGGCTCCTCTTCGTGGTGACTTCTCTTGTGCGAGCACAGGCTGTAGCGCACGCAGGCTCAATAGCTGTGACTCACGGGCTTCGCTGCTTCACAGCACAGTCAAAGATTCCTGCCCCTGGAGAATTTAGAATTTTCTACTTATCGATGTAATGTATGGTTTGGGGAAGAGAAGTAAAGAAAAGCTGTGTTGTTTTTGACTGTCCTAACCTGAGACACAGAGTCTTAAGTTGGTATTTAATATATGAACATGAGTTTCAAGTGAAGAAATACACAATCAAAAAAGGAACACTAAGTAATTCAGGGAAAAGAAAATGCTAAAGAATCCGACTATGTGAATATGTAAATGTTATTACTCTATGAAATGGAGGATATCTGAATGCTTGGAGAATATTCCTTTCCACCCACCAGACCCATTGTTTCTTTTTTTCCTTTTAATTTATATAATAGATACACATCATTGCATAAGTTTAAGGAATACATATCATGACTGGACCTACATATGTCATGAAATGATTACCACAAGTTTCGTGAACATCAATCATCTAATATAGAAACAAAATTAGAGAAATAGAAAAAAATTGTTTTCCTTGTGATGAGAACTCAGGGCGTACTCTTAACAGCTTTTACATATAACATTCAACAGTGTTAGTTGTCCTTACGCTGTACCTTATTCCCCTATTGCTTACAGCTGGGAGTTTGTACCTTTTGACTGCTTTCTTTAAATTGCACCTCACCCCATCCCTACCTCTGGTAACCACAGTTTGTTTTTGAAGTGTAATTGGACACTGTGTTAGCTCTTTTACACAACATAGTGACTCAGTACACAAATAAAAGATGCTGCCTTCCATTCCAGTTCTACAAGAATCAAGTCATTCACTGTTGCCATCCCAGAACTGTAGTACATCCTGAACGGAATTCAGTGCCGTGGATATCTGGTCCCCTAGGCAGTTAAGATGCATATCTAAGGAAGAATTTCAATGATTCCAGATTGTTGCATCTTTCCATCCAGAGATAAGCACTAAAATTATTAACTTATGTTATCTGGTTTTTGTGATTAGCTAAGATCTTTTTTTCCCTTGAGGTTTGCAGGATCTTAGCTCCTGACCAGGGATCAAAAACCCGCATCCCCTGCAGTGAGAGCTCAGAGTTTAACCACTGGGCCGCCAGAGAATTCCCACCAGCTGTTATCTTTTAGCAAGATGTGTGCTTGATTATATGTATTTCTGAACCAAAAAAATTCATCTATACACTGGCTCCTCCCCTATCTCTTTGGAGCAGTTCTTCAGAGCTATCTGAGAGGCTATCTCCTAGTCTTCAGTGAATATATTCAGTGAATATAACTGAACTCAAAGCCCTTACACTGTGAATTTTTTTTCCAACCAACAAATAGTTCTACACATTTCAAAACGAACTCCATAGGTCTAGTTACCATCCACCAGATGCTCTCTGAATCCAGTCGTCCAGGGTTTTTATGAAGGTTCCACCAAGCAGTCATGTGGACTTAATTGGTTACATCATCAGTCCTGGGTGATTAACTGGATCCTCAGCCTCTCTCGCCTCTCCGGTTGGGGAGTAGGGCTGAAGTCCCAACGCTTTACTGTCTGTGGTTGCTTCCTCTGGCAAAAAGCCCGCATCCTCCAAGAGTCACCTCATTGGCATAAACTCAGGTAGGCTTATTACAAATAAAGAAAGATGTGACTCTCAGACCTGTGCTCAGAAATTTAGAAGGGTTTTAGAAGCTTTGTGTGAGGAACTGGTATGAACACCAAATACATATTTCTTATGATATCACAACATCACAGGGTGTGTGTGTGTATGTGTGTGTGCGCGTGCGTACATATGTGGAGAGGTGGACATAAGGAGGAGAGAAAGAAAGAGGCAGCGAGAGAGAAAGGGGGAAGAGGGAGGAAACTGTTCCCTTTCTCTTACTCCATGTGAGTAGGTGGCATGGGGCCCAAGGGAAAGGCAGGGTCTCCTGCTGACCAGAAGCCTGCACTGCTGAGGGCTCTGGCCTAGGGGGTAAAAGAGGGCCTAAGAGTCAGCTGCCCTGGAGGGGTGCACGGACACCACCCAGGTGGGCTAGGGGGAAGAAGATTCATGTCCTCGCCCTCCAACGTCCTTCCTTCCTCTGGTAACAAAGAACCAACCGGTGCAATGCTCACAATTAACAGAGGGTTCTGGAAGGCTGCTGGGCTCAAAGAGAGCTGTAAGTGGTTGCGTCTTGTTTTCATGAAGCCTCGCCTGGGAACAGAGCTGCCCTGGACAGCCCAAGCTAGGAAAAGCAGCCGGGCTTCTGTTTTTCTCTTTTTCGAAGGGAAGAAGCCATCAAGTCATTTATTAGTATGGGCCCCAGTTCTGATCTGATGCCGAGGGGACCGAGGAAGTCCCCCAGCGTATACTGATGCAAGCTTCATGACGACGGCAGGCACGGCATTCCCACGCGCTGACTCACACTCGCATGTGGAGAACGCTTAACCCTTGGGAATGAGCCTCCTGCCTGTTGTGCTGACTGCAAGGCTTGAAGGCTTCATAGTCAGAACGTGACAGCGTCTTTCTGGACCATAATAACTGCATTACTTTGTATACAGATTCGTGAGGAATTAGATGAAACAGCATATAGGTGCTGCTAGAGCATGCTTCTATTTAAGGGGAAAAAAAATACTTTTCTGGGTTTCAAATAAGTAGACTAACAACAAGGTTGATTGTTATTATTGGTTCCATAGCAATTGTCTTTTTTTCTTGGAATGAAAGTGTGGAAGATGAGAAAGCACCTTTCAAGCCAATGGCTTAAATGGTGGATGTTTTCTAGTCAAATAACCTTTTTCCTTTTCTGATTTGATAGCATTGTTGACGATGTATGAACTTCATCTGTAGTTATCTAAGGTTTAGGACACCCTCCTGCCTCCCATTTTAAGGGAGATCAACCCTGAATATTCACTGGAAGGACTGATGCTAAGCTCCAGTATTTTGGTCATCTGACGCCAACAGATGACTCATTGGAAAAGTCCCTGATGCTTGGAAAAATAGAGTACAGAAGGAGAAGTGGGCATCAGAGGATGAGATGGCTGGATGGCATCACCGATGCAATGAACATGAACTTGAGCGAACTCCAGGAGATGGTGAAGGACAGGGAGGCCTGGCGTGCTGCAGTCCAAGGGGTTGTAAACAGTCAGACGTGACTGGGCTGCTGAACAACAACAACAACAACCTCCCACCCAAGCTCATGGACCACATTCCTGTGGAACAACAATGATAGCTGGTTCTCAGGATCAGGAGGTTCTCCAAAAGTGATGCCAGGAACATTGGTCTGGCATGTGGCATAGAGTGAAGCAGGAAATTCCTCACCCTTCTCTGTTGCTGTTAGTTGTCTTTCTTTTCTGTACGTCCTTTTTCCCTTTGGCCATTTCTCTGTTTTACGCAGCATCTCTTCAGTTATGCTGTTAGGAGACCTCTAGAGCTGTAACGTCTTCTTGATGTTGAGTGTGTTGTTGTTTGCTTGTTTATTTGTTTCCAGGTCTAGATGAGGAAGGAGACAGACCCTGGGCTGGACAGCTGGTGTTTGTCAAGTGGGGTAAAACTGAAGCTTTCTTCTCACCCAGATATCCCAAGGATAAAGCTAGTGGCAGAAGCTGGACTCTGCTAAAGTAAAGAGATAAAAAGGATCACTCCTGAGATCAGGGGAAGCTTCTCTGTTTGCACATGTGGAGGAAGGCTCCTTGGGGGTCAAAATGGGAGGGGTCCCTACCCATCCCCCTCCCACATAATAAGTGTGGACATGCACCCACAGGCCTCCGAGGTGGGATCCATCTTAGCAAAAAGATGCGCACATATACTGGGGGAGTGTCCTAGGGCTGGTCAGGTGTGAAAAAAGAAATAATCGTTCAAAGGCAAAGACCTAGAAGGACTGTCCTGTTGAAGTGTTTAAACCATCTCTTTATTACGCTCCTCCTCATCAGTGAGAACACCCACACCCTTTCTCTCCAGATCTGTTTCTGCTTTGCTTCTGACTTAAATAAACTGCTTCTCCGTGTGCTCTCCCATATGCTGTGCTGTGTTTCTAACAATAAAACGTTGTGCTTGTTTTTACAGTTTTTCTCTCCTTGAAACATTCTTGCTTTCTAACGGGGGACAGAGCCAAGGCCACTTTGCTTCCAGCCTCTAGCTGATGGTGGACTAACAGCTAGGATTCCTGATTTTCATCCAGGCTACTCAGGTTCAACTCCTGGGCAGGGAATTAAGGTTTCTCTTCAGAACTGCTCACTGCTGTCTCACTGAGATCACACTCAATGTTATGTGACCTTTTGTCTGTTTTGGTTGAGGATAATAAGTTCAAGAAACTGACACGCATAAACTTAAATCACAAGAAGCCAGTACAATTTATTATTATTTCTACTCTTCGAGTTTTCATCCTTGGGATTTAAGGCAGTGTGGTCCTACAGGAGTCAGAGCTTATCTTAAATCCCTCAGTTTCTTTATTAAAAATACGAAGAATGTAAAGATTAAGATTGAACTAGCATGCCATTATGGAAAAAAGGTTTAACAAAAACAGCTTTCCCTCACCCCATGTCCATTTGATGCTGCTCAAAACACATCACTGGCCATTCAAAAACAAAATTAAAATTCCCAAGTGCAATATGCTTGTACACAGACACATAAAGGAATGGGGAAAGAGAAAATGAAAGATTGGAGAACATGACACTAGCTGTTGGGAAGTGATGGGACCAAATTATAGCTTTCTAACTGAGAATGTATCCTTGCCTGTAGAACCAAGTTCCAGGATCAAGTAGCAGGTGTTTCTTTCAGTAGACACCTTGTTTTTACTGCCCAACACATCAACTGTATCTTCTTCAGCCACTCTCAGCTGTTCAGGTTATCTGTTTCATTGATTAGCTGCTCATCAAATGGAGATCTGATTTGTTTAACTGACAAAAGCTATCATTCGCAACAGGTACCAGCATTTGCAGGCTTGACTAGGGCTAGGGTCTGCTTCCAAAGTGGCTCACACATAAGCCTGGCAAGTCAGTGCGGGTGGCTGGCCGAGGTCTCAGTTCCTCACCCACGGGACTGCTTGAGAGTTTTATGATGGGCAGCTGGCTTCCCTCAGAGCCAGTGACTCGGGCCTCAGGCCTGTTTGTTGTTCTAATTTGGCTGCTCCAGGTCTCAGTGGCAGCCTGTGGGATCTTCGACCTTTGTTGGGGCGTGCGGGCTCTAGGTCCCTGACAAGGGATCAGACCAGGGCCGCCCGCGTTGGGAACGCAGATTCTTAGCCACTGGACCATGAGGGAAGTGCCAGCGCCTCAGGTTCTGATTCAAAAGAATTCCCAATAGAGCAATTCTCCCGACCTGTTTCATCACCTCTCGCCCTTTCTTGCCATGGGAGAAGGTGGGATTTCTGACTGCTTGGGGTTATTGCCCAGTCCTGCCACAGGGCCACAGAAGCAGGGTCCAGAACCAAGGTCACCTCTGAAGGTGACTGAGCCCCTTTGTAACCTTGCCCAAAGCCCCCTGATTATCACTAACAAGCTCCCACATAAGCCTGGCTGACTCCCAGCTAGGCAAAGATGCCCATTCCGGTAAACACCCTGCTGCTGCTGCTGCTGCTGCGTCGCTTCAGTCGTGTCCGACTCTGTGCGACCCCATAGACGGCAGCCCACCAGGCTTCCCCATCCCTGGGATTCTCCAGGCAAGAACCAATCACCTAACGCCAACCTTCTGGCAGGAGTTTTCTTTGTCTTGAGGCTATAAAAATTGGCTATGAACCCACAAAAACAGTCAATTTTCCCCGGTCTGTCAGGAGGTTGGCCAACTGTGTTCTCAGGGCCCAGTTTTTCTCTGATCTTTGTTCTTAATAAACTCACTCCCCTCCACTCCCTGTGTGTCTGGAAAGTCTTTTCCAACCCACGCTTGGACTGCCTCAACAGTGGTTTTCCTTTGGTGCAAGCATGTCTCCAGGACACAGGCATCCCAATCTGCTTTTGGTCAGACCAGCGTCAAGGGCCAGCACTCTGGGGAGTCCCTGACTTGTCCTGCTAGGCTGGGACCTGAGGAGGTAAGTTCATCTCACTGGGGTAAGTTGATGGCAAACCCACATGGCTGTACATCTAAAGTCATGATTCCCCATCAGCATTGCCAGGGATCATTTGAGCTCTCTTTGTATAACTCTTAATCTCAGCTAATTCTGAACACTGGAGGGAAAGATGGAGCCTCTTCAAATCTCAAAATTTGTGGGGAGAGAATACAACTAGAGTAAGTCAGCCCATAATCTGAAGAACTAAATTGCTTCCTGCTGGCTTAATTTTGGCATCTTCAAGACTGACGGTGTTACTGTGTTCAAGTTTTTCTTTTTTTTTTTTTTTTCTTTAGAGCCTAAGAAGGTACTCCCAAGACTTCTAGAGCAGTGTCTGGGTAGGGAGGGCACAGGGGGTGGGAAAGAAAGAGTCATTTTTCTTTATCATTCTTGCCCGCAAATTCTTTCCCCTGGTTCAGTCAAATGTCTAATCGCTGTAACAGTGTGAGAAATTTTCCTGGAAGACTTGACTCCAATTTCCATTTCCTATTCTAATTATCATGATGATGATAATAATAATAGCCATGATGGCGCTGACTATTTTGAGCACCCACCATGAGCCAACCAGTGTACTGTGAGTGCTACAAATACTGTGTCTAATCAGTACATCAACCCTAAGAGGCAGACATTTTCATTGACACAAAGATTATGCAATACGGTCCAAGTTTCACAGAGCAGAGACCAGAATCCCATTCTGGCAGCTCCCAAGCCCAGGCTCTTTTGACTTATGCATATTTCTCTGAGGCCCTGCTCCATCTCAGCTTTTCGGGGTAGGAAGAGCAGTTAAAAAAGAGGCCATTCTTGTTTTTCAAGGCTGGCTGACTTCTCTATAGAGGGTTTTTTTCCAAATAACCTAGAAACTCGGGAGACATGAAGACTGAGCATGCAGCTCAGAGGCTCTTTAACCTTTCTAACACCCCCATCCTACACTGCACTCCCCAAATGCCCTCCCTCCCCAACCTCCCCAGCCATGAAACTGCTCCTGTACCTAGCTCAGAGCTGTACTCAGAGGCCATCTGTTCAACCAGGGGTGCCATTATCTTTATGGTCCTTTAAAACGGCCATTTCCAGAAATTGCGCTTGATAATGGAAAATGGGTTTCTGTGTCTCTAAGGGACCATATCTACATTGCTATTTTCTCCTCCCATGGCAAAAGGAATTTGAAACAACTCTAATATTGAGATAGAAAAGCAACAATTCCCTTAATAGGTGTGGTAGGCAGAATAATGCTTCCCAGAAGATGTCCACGTCCTTTTCCCTGGAACCTGCAAATATGTTCCTTTACATAGCAAAGAGAATTTGCAGATGTATCTAAGGATCATGCAATGTGGGAGATTCCCATGCCATACCTGGTGGGTCTAATGTAACCACAAGGGTCCTTTTAAGGAAAAGAAGGCAGAAGAGTCAGAGAAGGAGACACACAACATGAGCAGCTGGACTGACGGGATTCATAACTGGAGGCAATGAGCCAGGAATGCAGGAGGCCTCTAGAACCTAGAAAAAGCAAGGAGATAGGCACTTTTCTAGAGCCCCGAGAAGCAACAAAACCCTGCCAATACCTTGAGTTTAGCCCTGTAAGACCCATTTCAGACTTCTGATCCCTCGGAACTGTGAGATAATGTTACCAAACTGAACGTGGGTCCGCCCACCCGCCACATGGACACCAGCTCATGGAGAATGGAAGTGCAGTGGTTTCTGCAGGTGTCAAGCAAGAACAGGGAGCTCGTGCTCAAGACTCAAACTTCTTAATACCTTTCGGGGAAGGGTTTTTAAAGGCAACACCTGGGATGAAGGTTGCAGCCTATGGACTTTCTTCTGATGGGTTGGTGGTGTGATCAGAGAGTAAAGTTTTGGGAATCTTAATCCTCAACCTGAGAGGAGAAGGGGATGACAGAGGATGAGATGGTTGGATGACATCACCGACTCGATGGACATGAGCTTGAATAAGCTCCCAGAGTTGGTGATGGACAAGGAAGCCTGGCATGCTGCAGTCCGTGGGGTTGCAAAGAGTTGGATGCGACCCCACGTATCCAACTGCACTGAACTGAATCCTCAGCCCTCTGGTTCCAGCCAGTCTGGGGTCTAAAGCTTGTGGTCAGCATACAGTCTCTCTACTCCATCTGTGTAAGGATCTTAGTGTCTGCAGAATAGCTCAAAGATATGCCTCAGGTTGTTATACATACACTTGGGGAGGAACCAGGACTCCTGTTTTACTACTGAACTATTGTTCCTTGACAGCTTTTCCTTTGTTTCTGCATTCCCTCACTTTCCTAATTATTAACTGCTTGAGTCTGTTCTTTGGAACTCAGGAAAGGCCTAGGAGATTAAAGTCTTTTTTTTTCCCTACAAACAAGAAACTTGGGGAACCTCCCTAGTGGTCCAGTGGTTAAGACTCTGCACTTCCAAGGCAGGGGGTCCAGGTTTGATCCCCCGTCAGGGAACTAAAATCCCACATGTGTTGGAAAGCGGTCAAAAGAAAAAAAAAAAAAAAAGAAAGAAAGAAACTGGGACACAGGGGCTTTTGAACCTGGGAAGGCCCCAGACGGTCCTGCTTAGTTTCAGTTCCCTCTTTTCTTTGATACTCCTCAATCCTGATGAGGGCAGGTGGCAAGAAAGAGTAAATAAAGTTTTGGACAGAGAAATTAGTCGTAAACTCAAGCAGGGGGACTCAGTTCCAATAATAAATAAGTGTTGCTTTGTTTGTGGTAATTTGTTGCAGGAGAAACAGGAAACTAAGACAATAGAATACTCTCCGCTTTTCTCTGCTGAATCATTTATACCACTGGCCACTAAATATCCAGGTCAGAAACTCCAAGTCAGCTAGTGACCCTGCCCTTTGAACTCTTCTCACAACATGGGAGATACCACGGCAAAATACGCCTGGTGTATGTGTTCATTATTGCCTTTTTTCATAACAGCCTTTTGGAAAAACAAGTTTATACAATCCTTTTTCATGGTAATAAGATAAGAATTCTTTATAGATCCAGACCGTACTGCTGGAGGTATAATAGATAAGTCAGCAACTATGTAACTAACAGTTGTCACATGTCCAGTTGTTGCTTGCGCTCCTGGAAAACAAGACAGCCTTATCACCACCGAGAACCGCCCCTGAGCTTCCTGATTCAGGTATTAAAATAGAGCTCTTTCAGTGCTATGGGAACTGGGGTGAAAAGGCCAATGACACCTAATCGGACTAGGAAGCAAGTTGTACAGCTAATGCAAGATCCACAGAAGCTGATCCAGTCTGTCAGGGCGGAAGGTTAATGGCCCAGGGCTGGGTCCCCAATTAGAGAGCAGGACAAGGAGCGTCTTAGCTGTTTTCAGCTGAACACTTTTGAAACTGCCTTGCATCAGCAAGGCTGCCACTGTTTCCATGCCAGCCAGCGGGATAATGATTTAATTAACCCTCCTGTTGAAGTTGGTGGGAACCCTAAGCAGTCATTCATCAGTGGAAACTTTCACCACAAAACAAATTCAATTGATTTCTGCCTGCTTTTCCCATTCTCTGTGGAGAACTGAAAGAGTAAACCACTTCTAGCTGGTAAAAGCAAAGATCCCTCCAGGAAGGCTTCACTGGCTAACACTTGTCCAGAAGGCGCTTGGTCCAAATAAATCTTACATGTTTATGGTGCCAGGTGGCAGATCACTTTTGGAATCTTGTACCCTCTGTGCTCTCGGCAGTCTCCTCCATTCATAGAAGGGGGAGGCTCCCATTCATTGATTAAAGTCTACATCTTTCCTTAATGGCTGTTTCTGCAACCCTGCACTGTAAGGAACACCATATAGCATTAATAATTTGTATACGGGAAGATAGCCATATGTAGACCAGGCATGATATACTCCCATGAGATTTTATCCCTGCCACATCACACTAACAGCTCATGAGTGTGGTCAACTCAGATCCCAAGATCTTCTTCAGATAAGCTGAATACTGAGAGAATAGAAATGGGACAGATAAACATACATGAAAGAAGGAAGCAGCTCTGACAGCTTGAGAACTAGAGGAGAGAAAAATACATGGAAAAGAGGCCTAGGAAACAGCATGATGATGTTGAGTGCGAGGCAATAGAAAGAAACAGTGCCAAAGGGGAGAGGTTCTAATAAGAAAGTGGACAGTTCTATTTAAGAATTCTACATGGGGAGGACTTCCCTGGTGGTGCAGTGGTTAAGAATCTAGCTGCCAATGCAGGGAACATGGGTTCAGTCCCTGATCTGGGAAGATTCGTCATGCTGTACTAAGCCCATGAGCCACAACTACTGAGCCTGCATGCCTACAGCCCATGCTCTGCAACAAGAGAAGTCACTCCAGTGAGAAGCCTGCACACCTCAACTGGAGAGCAGCCCCACTCTTTGCAATTAGAGAAAGCCTGCACACAGCAACAAAGACCCAGCACAGCCAAAAATAAATAAAATTGAAAAAATATATCATCGCTATAAAAAAATTCTACTTGGGAAGACCTTCATTTACACACTTTCATCACTAAGTATAACCACATTAATAAATGTGGTTTATTATTTAGTTTAACATTTCAATTGGTATATTCTGAGATTGGCAATGATGGAGCATAAGATGGTTTGGACTGGCGGCTCTCTGCAGGTTTAATCAACTGCTTTTGCAAACAGGACTTGGGTACAGAGAGCTCCAAAGTATTGAAAAGCAGCAAGTGTGTACTCAACAGGAAAAGGGAGTGAAGGAAGATGGGAAGCACCAGCTGTGAGAGGTGATCACCCTATGCTACCTAGTCCTTCTTTCCTTGCTCCCCTAGGGGGTCGTGAAGGCTGGGTCAGAGGTGACGTCAAGTGGCTATATTTGCAGGTTGGCAATTTAACTTGCAATAACACTCCAGAGGTTGTAGTTCATTTTAACAGAGGCCCGGAGTGAGTGCAACTTCCTCAAACCATAAAGAAATACACATACAACGGCCAACAGTTATCTATCAATCGAAAACAGTTACAGTTAAGTGGGATAGAAAGTTCACAGACTGCATCCCATTAAAAAATATTATGGCTAATGTCCCACTAATTATCAGCAAATGAGTCAGGATTTCACAAAGATTAGACACACACACAATTTATTACTTTTGAGGTTTGACAACTCTGCTGAATTATGAATCATCAGAGGAGACAGAATGATCTGTTACTTAACATAAGACAGAAGCAATAGCTTCCTACATTTTGTCAGCCAGCTGAAGAACTGATTCTTGAGGACTGACATCAGCACACTGATAAAAAAAATACATATATATAAAAATATTTTAAGAGAACTGAAAGACAGATATGAAAATTGAAGAAAATGATGGCAAAATAAACAAACACTATGAAACACTGATATCTTTCAAAGGCTGTTGATTAGTTTCTATGTGCAATTTTCTTTTCAAATGACTTAAGAAAGTAAAAAATTAATAAGACCATGAGAAGAATTTACCATTATTTTCAAAAGCTCTAGTAACTAACTGTTTAATTAAATATAGCAATCATCACTGCAAAAACTTGCATGATTTTCATACAAATAACATATATGTACTAGAAATATTAAAAATAGTGTATAATCTCACTATCCAGAAAGAATTTGTTAACTTTTTGGTGTGTGTGTTTTCAAACTGTTTCCTATATAGTAATGGCTTTGGGGCAGAGAAAAGAAATGAAGTAGCAGAGAAGAAACCAAATATTAATATGTTTTGAGGATCTGTTGAGGAATATTTAAAGGTATGTATAAATATTGACAATTATTTTCAAATAATCGACAAATGTGAACATTTGCACAATAAACAGTAAACACTAGAAGACAATGAAAACACCCCAGAGAATGAGTAAAAGGAGATGGTCCAAGGTGTGCATGTGATTAGTGCTTCTCAGGACCTGAGTGGTCATCAGTTTGTAAGGAACAAAATTAATATAGTCATCTTAACCAGTATTAAAATGAAAAAGGAAGTGGAGGGAGAGAAATAGGATAAAATTGGAAGTATCTGTAATTGCAGTAATCTGGAGAAGGCAATGGCACCCCACTCCAGCACTCTTGCCTGGAAAATCCCATGGACGGAGGAGGCTAGTAGGCTGCAGTCCATGGGGTCGCGAAGAGTCGGACACGACTGAGCAACTTCACTTTCACTTTTCACTTCCATGCATTGGAGAAGGAAATGGCAACCCACTCTAGTGTTCTTGCCTGGAGAATCCCAGGGACGGGGGGAGCCTGGTGGGCTGCCGTCTATGGGGTCGCACAGAGTCGGACATAACTGAAGCAACTTAGCAGCAGCAGTAATCTGTAAAAAAATTAATTCTGAAGCTTTTGTTTCAAGTGTGTCTGAGTGGGTATGTGTACGTACATGTGCTTAATTACTGCAAATAATGCACTTTTGCTCTGAGGTGAGGTTAAAAAAATGTATGAATGCTACAGCAGTTGACTGAAATCTAATAGACTGTGTCCTCAGAGAGTAGAGCAAAGAAAGCGTGGAGAAAGGATTCCCCTTCCAGGTAACAATATGGTCCAGTCCAAAGGGGAATAAGAAAGGAGAAAACCATTGCATCCAATGAGAACCTTACCTCTGATGCCATGTTTACTCTGCCTGGCTAATGGAGACAGATTAGCCTGCTGGATACACCATCAATATCTTAGAGGTTCATCACTGTCCCCCTCATAAAAGAACTGTCTCCTTCAGGACGCTTCTGACTCTTCACTGTATTCTTCAGAAGCAGTTGAAATATCATGTTTCTTCTGCCTGGCTTGCCTATGCCTGGCACCCCTGACTAAAAATCCCCTTAGCCTTCGGGGATTGGACAGGTCACCACCACCCACCTCTGGGCCAAACCAGGAGCCAGTAGTTCTCAATTAAATTAAATCCAACAAGAACTACAACGCTGCCTGTGGTTTGGGACATAACCCACTGCACTATTAAAATGCCAAGGGAACAGTACGACGTGCTGTCTTGAATTGCAGAAATACTGCCATCAAACCCCAAAGCAGGCTTGCTACAGGGCAGAGGTCAGGGTGACTCCTGGAGACCTCAGGCCATTAGCTCTAGTCAAATGTCAGCCCTGCCAATTAGTCCTAATTGATGACCCAGGCCAGTGCCTGGAGTCCTCTAGGGAAAGCTAGCCATGTGGCAGCTGTCATCCTGACAGCATCGTGTGGTGACCACATTGAGAGGACCGGGTGTCAAGGCTCGTGTGAGATGTGAGAAGTACAAGATGGCAGAGCTCACACACACAACTGTGAAATCCATCACTGCACTGTAGGGGACCTCAAGCTTGGTCTATCGTTTAAGTCATTTTTTGAAACAGAAATGGCAAATGCGGAATCACTGTCATTGTCAATCTTCCTCTTTCCATGAGATCACAGAGGGTGAAAACAAGCCTCAGCAAGAGTCCATGCTTGTTATTAGGCTTCAGGGGATACAAAAGAACAGAGAATGCATTCAGCTGGGGACATCATGCATGATTCCAAGCATCTGCAGAACAAATCATGCAACGTGGACTTTATTTGCATGGTGATTTTCCACCCACATCTTCTTCCTATTGGTTGATAGTTGCCACAAGGGAGGCTAGGACAGCTGCCTCTCATTCGCCAAATGCTCTGTTTCTCCTCGACTTCTGTCTGTGTCTCAGTCCTCCGTGGCCCTTCTGATTCTGAGGAGTAATCTGGAGTCATAGAGCCATCGGGTTCTTTTTTCTTTTTTTTTTTTTTAATCAAAGGCATTCAAGAGAATTTGAATGTAGAGAGGCAAACAAATTTTAAACAAATCTATTTCGGTCAAGACCACTACATATTGTCTTTCTTTCCTTCAGTTCAGTTGCTCAGTCATGTCCAACTATTTTCGAACCCATGGACGGCAGCACACCAGGTTTTGCTGTCCATCACCAACTCCCAGAGCCTGCTTAAACTCATGTCCATCATGTAGGTGATGCCCTCCAACCGTCTCATCCTCTGTTGTCCCCTTCTCCTCCTGCCTTCAATCTTTCACAGCATCAGGGTCTTTTCCAATGAGTCAGTTCTTCTCATCAGGTGGCCAAAGTATTGGAGCTTCAGCTTCAGCATCAGTCCTTCCAATGAATATTCAAGACTGATTTCCTTTAGGATAGACTGGTTGGATCTCCTTGCAGTCCAAGGGACTCTCAGAAGTCTTCTCCAACACCACAGTTCAAAAGCATCAATTCTTTGGCATTCAGCTTTCTTTATAGTCCAACTCTCACATCCATACATAACTACTGGAGAAACCATAGATAGCTTTGATTAGACAGACCTTTGTCAGCAAGGTAATGTCTTTGCTTTTTAATATGCTACCTAGGTTGGTCATAGCTTTTCTTCCACGGAGCAAGTGTCTTTTAGTTTTATGGCTACAGTCACCATTTGCAGTGATTTTGGAGCCCAAAAACAGAAAGTCTCTCACTGTTTCCATTGTTTCCCAGTCTATTTGCCATGAAGTGATGGGACTGGATGCCATGATCTTAGCTTTTTGAATGTTGAGTTTTAAGCTAGATTTTCACTCTCCTCTTTCACTTTCATCAAGAGGCTCTTTTTAGTTCCTCTTCACTTTTTGCCATAAGGGTGGTGTCATCTGCATATCTGAGGTTATTGACATTTCTCCCAGTAGTCTTGATTCCAGCTTGTGCTTCATCCAGCCCAGCATTTGTCATGATGTACTCTGCGTATAAGTTAAATAAGCAGGGTGACAATATACAGCCTTGATGTACTCCTTTTCCTATTTGGAACCAGCCCATTGTTCCATGTCCAGTTCTAACTGTTGCTTCCTCACCTGCACACAGATTTCTCAGGAGACAGGTCAGGTGGTCTAGTATTCCCATCTCTTAAAGAATTTTCCACAGTTTGTTGTGATCCACATAGTCAAAGGTTTTGGCACAGTCAATAAAGCAGAAGTAGATGTTTTTCTAGAACTCTCTTGCTTTTTTGATGATCCAGCGGATGTTGGTATTTGATCTCTGGTTCCTCTGCCTTTTCTAAAACCAGCTTGAACATCTGGGAGTTCTTGGTTCGTGTACTGTTGAAGCCTGGCTTGGAGAATTTTGAGCTTTACTTTGTTAGCATGTGAGATGAGTGCAATTGTGTGATAGTTTGAATATTCTTTGGCATTGTCTTTCTTTGGGATTGGAATGAAAACTGACCTTTTCTAGTACTATGGCCAAATTTGCTGGCATATTGAGTGCAGCACTTTCATATCATCATCTCTTAGGATTTGAAATAGCTCAACTGGAATTCCATCACCTCCACTAGCTTTGTTTGTAGTGATGATTCCTAAGACCCACTTGACTGCACATTCCAGGATGTCTGGCTCTAGGTGAGTGATCACACCATTGTGGTTGTCTGGGCCATGAAGATCTTTTTGTATAGTTCTTCTGTGTATTCTTGCCACCTCTTCTTAATCTCTTCTGCTTCTGTTAGGTCCATATGATTTTTGTCCTTTACTGTGCCCATTTTTGCATGAAATGCTCCTTTGGGATCTCTAATTTTCTTGAAGAGATCTCTAGTCCTTCCCATTCTGTTGTTTCCCTCTCTCCTCCTGTCTCTCATCTCTTTACACATACTGAACTCCTTTCTTGGAAGCACTGTAAGAAGAAAGCCAGAGATTTGCCACTGACTATGTTCTAATTCTGGCTGGATCTCTATCTGGTACTTTATGTTTCAGAGAATTTGAAAGGTCAGGGAAAATCCTAAACTGGACTGAAACTAGATGGTTAAGTGCTTTGTTCTTAGGATGACAAGACCATTTGTCAATAAATACTGATTGAATTCCTATGGTACTGCAAGGCTTTGCATGTAGGGGATGTACAATTTTTCTATTTCAGTGACGATTTTAGTCAAGTGGCAATCAAACCCTCATGACTTCTGAGACAATATTTCTTCTCTCCCACCTTGATGAAATGGTCTGTCCTCAGCTTCATGTGAGCCTCTTCTCCAAAGCAGGGTTGGCAAGCTTGAGAGACCGCCACTGCCACACCTCTCACTAATGTGAGAGCACAGAATGGGAGCCCCAGGGCTCCCAGCCCCATGAAGGTGAATGCTGGCCCTGAGAGAGCCTGCAGGCAGCTGAACTGCACACACAGCGTCTTGTCTGCAGAAGCTTCTGAGTGCTCTGAAAATGCTTGGGTCTTATGAGCCTCTTTCTTGTAAAAGGATCATTGCTGAGGTTAAATGACTTCCCTGGTTATCACTCGGGCAACTCAGCAGCTACACCAGAAATAGGATCCTGCCCAGTGCCCCTGACTGCCTGGTGGGTGCTTAAAACACTTCCAACACTTAGGGCAGGAGAAAGAAGTCACCCGTGCAGTCCTTGCCCTGAAAAAATACAGACGCTCACCTGGCCGCTGAGGTTGCAATGGTTCTTGCAACTTGGGGTGTGCCAGCATCCCCCCCAAACCCAGCTCAGTTGTGAGAGCAACCTGAGAAAGTTGCTGCCTTCTGAGTAGCTGGCAGTGCAGGCTGGTGCATCTGTTCTGTTGGCGTGCAGAGCCATGTTCAAGAGGTAATGGAAAGTCCTGGGGGGCGGGGCTCCCCGCATGCACTCAGGCTGCAGGAAGATGAAGCAGGCTGCCCCTCAGTTCTGCCCACTTGCTGAATGATTCATGGACAGAGGTGCTGGCCTCAGAGGGTGGCTGCCCAGTTGTTGGCTGGAGCAGAGACAGTCAAGGCTAAGATGCTGCAGTGAGACTCCTGCACTCAAAGCTCTCAGGCTTGTTCTGCTTTCTACCAGTGGGACAGCAGGCAATTTACTACTACTGTCTGCCTGAGTTTCTTCGTCTGCAAAATGTGGACGATAATTGCACCTACCTGATAGGTTCTGATGCTGGAATTAAATGGCTAACTGAGTAAGGTACTGAGTACCTGGTATGCAATAAGTATAACTACTCACTATCATGTATTTACTCAAAGGGCTATATGGTGGCCATTAAAACTGATAGTTGGGTCTCCCAGGTGGTGCCAGCGGTGAAGAATCCACCTACCAGTGCAGGAGATGCAAGAGATGGGGGTTCCATCTCTGCGTCAGGGGTGATCTCCTGGAGGAGGAAATGGCTAACCACTCTGGTATTCTTGCCTGGAAAATTCCATGGACAGAGGAGCCTGGTGGGCTACAGTCCCTAGGGTCGCAAAGAGTCAGATATGACTGAGTGCGCACACACACACAAATGATGGTTATAAACTGTGATGTGCTGGTAAATCTTTGACCACCTGTTCTCTGGGGGAAAGCTCTGATTTGTAATGTGTGCTGATTTCCACAGTTTGGATATTTCCATCATGAATGATTTCAACAACACAGACTTTGGAAGAAGTACTCTTGGTTAGCTTTCAAGGGCTGGTATGCCACTAGTTACAAAGCCCAAGTAGTAAAGTGAACGATGCTATGGTATATTATGTGGAAAAATAAGAATAAACATGAAATACAAAATCATTATCAACTATGTAAAAATCTATGTGTGTGTTCAAAGGAAAAAAAAATGCAAAGAAATATACAGAACACTGACCAAGAGTAAGAGTGGCGGGCATGTAGTTAACTCTTCTGGGTATTTATTTTTGTTTTCCTTAAAGTGCCTATGTTAATTTTAGAGTGGAAAAGCAAGCAGAGTTCTAGGGACATCAGCTAAGACAGTGGTGTAGAAAGACTCTGAGCTCACCTCCTCTCATGGGTACACCAAAATTACAATGATTTATTGAATACCTACCAATTAAAAAGACCAGAACCTACCAGAAAAGATCTTCTACAACTAAAGATATATGGAAGAAACCACAATGAGACCAGTAGGAGGGCTGGAGTCGCAGTAGAGTCAAGATCCATATGTTGGGCCACCCACAAACAAAAGAATAATTACGATTGCAGAGGTTCTCCCCAAAGAACAAGGGGGTCTGAGTCCCACATCACTCCTAGCCTGGGAGTCCTGTGCCAGGGAGATGAGCTCCCAGAGGGCCAGAGGGGCTTACTTTGCAGAGAGCCAGAGAGCTGTGGAAAACAGAGATGCCATTCTTAAACAGCACACACAAAATCTCACATGCTTTGGGACCCTGTACACAAGCAGTAACTTGAAAGGATCCTGGGTCCGACCCAGCCCTTGGTCCTGGAAAGCCTGCTGGCGAGGTGGAAGGCAACTGGAACTTACCCTGGGGACACAGTTACATGGGCAGTAGGCTTTTGGGGAGCTCTTTCCACCACATGGCAACATTCAATGCCAAAGAATGTTCAAACTACCGCACGACTGCACTCATCTCAAACCCTCGCAAAGTAACGCTCAAAATTCTCCAAGCCAGGCTTCAACAGTACGTGAACAGAGAACTTCCAGATGTTCAAGCTGGATTTAGAAAAGACAGAGGAACCAGAGATCAAATCGCCAACGTCTGCTGGATCATCAAAAAAGCAAGAAGGTTCCAGAAAAATGTCTACTTCTGTTTTATTGACTACGCCAAAACTTTTGCCTATGTGGATCACAACAAACTGTGGAAAATTCTTCAAGAGATGGGAATACCAGACCACCTTACCTGCCTCCTGAGAAATCTGTATGCAGGTCAGGGAGCAACAGTTAGAATCAGACATAGAACAACAGACTGGTTCCAAATCAGGAAAGGGGTACATCAAGGCTGTAGATTGTCACCCCTGCTTATTTAACTTATATGCAGAGTACATCATGCAAAATGCTGGGCTGGATGAAACACAAGCTGATATCAAGATTCCTGGGAGAAATATCAATAACCTCAGGTATGCAGATGATACCACCCTTATGGCAGAAAGTGAAGAGAAACTAAAGATTCTCTTGAAAGTGAAAGAGGAGAGTGAAAAAGTTGACTTAAAGCTCAACATTCAGAAAACTAAGATCATGGCATCTGGTCCCATCACTTCATGGCAAATAGATGGGGAAACAATGAAAACAGTGAGAGACTATTTCTTGGGCTCCAAAATCACTGCAGATGGTGATTGCTGCAATGAAATTAAAAGACACTTCCTCCTTCGAAGAAAAGTTATGACCAACCTAGACAGCATATTAAAAAGCAGAGACATTACTTTGCCAACAAAGGTCTGTCTAGTGTTTTTCCAGTAGTCATGTATGGATGTGAGAGTTGGACTATAAAGAAAGCTGAATGCCAAAGAATTGATGCTTTTGAACTGTGGTGTTGGAGAAGACTCTTGAGAGTCCCTTGGACTGCGAGGAGATCCAACCAATCAATCCTAAAGGAAATCAGTTCTGAATATTCATTGGAAGGACTGATGCTGAAGCTGAAGCTCCAATACTTTGGCCACTGATGCAAAGAACTGACTCATCTGAAAAGACCCTGATGCTGGGGAAGATTGAAGGTGGGAGGAGAAGGGGACGACAGGATGGATGGCATCATTGACTCAATGGACATGAGTTTGAGTAAACTCCGGGAGTTCATGATGGACAAGGAGGCCTGGCGTGCTGCACTTCATGGAGTCACAAAGAGTCGGACACGACTGAGCGACTGAACTGAACTTCCACCACACTTATACCAGGAGTGGTAAATGCCAGTTTGGAATCCTCCATCTACCTTATCAGCCTCAGGACCCAGCTCTGCCTACCAGTCTGCCGACCCCAATTCTGGGATGCAGCCAGAGTCCCCAGGACCCAGCTCCACTCAACAGTGGGAAGGCACCAGCCCAGAAATCCACAGTCCCACCCACCAGCAAGCCTGGTCTAGCCTGGGGACCAGTCTCGCCCACCAGTGGGTAGACAGTAGACTCAGGAAAACTTCCACCCCACAGCCTGCAGACACAGTCTCTGTATCAGCAGGCCAGTTCCAGCCTGTGAGCTGCTGGGCCCTGGCTCCAGGCACCAGGGAGCCTGCTCCAGCCTCAGGACTGGTCTTACCTACCAGTGGGAGTTCACTGCCCCAGGAGAACCTCATACCGCAGCCTATGGACCCAGCCCACCCACCAGCTGGGTCACCCACCAGCTGGGTCACCCACCTAGCAGGCCAACACAACCTTTAGGACACTGCAGACCCCATAGCCAGCCATGTCAGGAAGCAGCCACATTCACCAGTGGCCCAACACCAGCTCTGGGCCCTGCAGCTACATCCTAGGACCTGCCTCTGCCTGCAGTGGGCTGGCAAGAGCCCCAGGACCTGGCTTTATCAGACAGTAAGCCAGTAGCCCCAGGCTCTCCACAAAACTACAATTATCACATTGTAGTGGTATTGGCACCAAAACAGGCATACAGATAAATGGAACAGAATAGAGAACTCAGGAGAGAGCATACGCACTGTGGTCAATCTATGACCAAGGAGGCAAGAACGCACAGTGCAGAAGATACAGTCTCTTTAATAAATGGTGCTGGAAAAACTGGACAGCTACATGTAGAAAAATGAATTAGAACATTTCTTACACTATATCAAAAATCAACTTGAAATGGATTAAAAAAAACTAAATTTGAGACCAGAAAGCATAAAACTCATAGAAGAAAACATAGGCGGAACACACTTTGATACAAATCATAGCAATACTTTTTTGGCTCTGTCTTCTAAAGCGAAAGAAACAGAAGCAAAAATAAATAAATGAGACCTAATTAAACTGCAAAGGTTTTTCACAGCAAAGGAAACCACTTGCAAAAATATAACTGATAAGGGGCTAATATCCAAAGTATATAAATAGCTCATACAACTCAACATCAAAAAACACAAACAACCCAACTGAAAAGTGGGCAGAAGATGCAAAAGGGTAATTTTTCAGGGAAGACATACAGATGGTCAACAGGCAAATGAAAAGGTGTCCCACGTTGTTAATTGTCAGAGAAATACAAATCACAACCACAATGAGATTTTACCTTATACCTATCAGAATGTCTATCAATAACAACAACAAAAAAAAACAGAAATAACAAATATTGGTGAGGATGCAGAAAAATGGGAACACGCGTACACTGTTGGGGGAATCTAGATCGGTGCAGCCACTGTGGAGAACAACATGGAAGGTCCTCAAGAAAGTGAAAATAGAACTGCCATACGATCTATGAGCAAGTCCATAACCGGGTATATACCCAAAGAAAACAACAACACTAGTTCAAAGAGATGCACGTACCCCAGTTTCAAAAAAGCATGATTTATAAGTGCCGGGATGAGGGAGCAACCTAAGTGTCCGCCAGCAGAGGAACAGATAAAGAAGCTGTGATATACGTATACACAATGAATACTACTCAGTCACAAAACCAAATGCAATTTTGTCATTTGTCCCAACATGGAGGGACCTGGAGGATGTCATATTTAATCCAATATGTCAGAGAAAGATAATACATTGTATGCTATCACTTATAAGTGGAATCTAAAAAATAAACTAGTCAATACAACAAAAATAAACAGACTCATAGATAGAGAGAATAAATTAGTGTCTACAATGGGGAGAGGGATGGCCAAAGGGGCAAGATGGGGTAGGGGACCAAGAGGTATACACTACTATATACAAAATAAATGAGCTACAATATCCACAATATTTTATAATAACTACAAATGTAGTATAATTTATAAAAATTTTGAATCACTATATGGTACACCTGAAATCAACATAATATTATAAATCAACTATGTTTCAATTTTTAAAATATCTGGAAAAAAGCAAGCAGAGTTAACTAAAATACACACACAGCCTTTACGTAATGGAAAATTTCAAATATGCGTAATAATAGCATAATTGACTCATTAACCAACAACTGTCAACATTTTGCCAATCTACTTTCACTGTAATAAAATGAAATTTCTTGCATTTCATTTATCTCAGAAGACCATGTTATTTTACTTGAAACACTCCAATGTAATACATAGGATATTAAAAAAAATAAAAACGTACCACTAATCATATGCAACCAAAGTAATAATTCCTCAAATTCATTCCCAATTGGGAAAGATGTCTTTTACAGTTTGTTTCTTTGAATCATGGTTCAAACATGGCATTGGGTTGTTATTCTTCTAAGTGTCTTTAATTCCACAATAATTATCTTTTCTTTTTGTCTCTTTTATGCCACCAATTTAATGAAGAAGCTGATAATTTGTCCTATAGAGTGTCTTACAGTATAGATTTGGCCAAATATTTTCTTATGGTTACTTGTACCTCTGGTCCTCATATTTTCCATAAGCTGGTGGTTACATCTAGAGAGGGAGTCAGATAAGAACCTCCCTGGGTGACGCCATGGACTTCCTACTACATCGCAGAACGTTTGCTTCTGCAGCTTTTAGTGATGCTACGATTGAGTCATGGACTTAGAAATGTAAAAACAAAATTAAATAGGAGGAAACAATTGGGAGAATTCACTTAGGCAGATGATAAGAAGTACAGGGTCTAGATCAGTCAAGAGAAGGTGTACTTGTGTGTCAAGATTTGCAGACAGAAGGACTCAACCCAGGCCTTCTTGGCCTTCTATACTTTGGTGATAGTACAACCCATATGAATGAGTTTTGTGACTCCTTTTGATGACACCTTTCTCATAAAATTGGGGAGGATGTGACAATTTTAATATTGGTTCAGTTAATTCTTTGCAAAACCCTAAGGCATTCTCTGGTTTGAGTCCACTACAGAAATACCAGACACAGAGTAAACCAATTTCAGCCAAACGTGAGTCAAGGTCCCTACACTCCTTCAGCCTACTGAGGGCTCATTGCTCACTACAACAGTCAGAACAGCCTCCCTACCCAGAATGCCATCTCCAAGCCATCCTCCACACCCCAGCTGCCAGACTCTCAAGTACAAATCAAACCATCTCCCTATCTGCGCTGGTTAGACTTTTCCAGTGGCTTTCCACGGTCTGCTGGAAAACGTATAACTCTTTAATTGTCAGTCAAGGATGCTCCCCATCTTCCTTTTTGTCTGTCTTCCGTAGGCCATGCCTTCTCCCAATACTCTAACCTCATCCAACTCTATGTTGCTCTCCGGATGCTATGCTCCTTCACAGCTCAGGGTCTTAAGGCAATTATCCCCCTGCGTAGAATGCCTTTCCTTTGGTCAGGCTGGCAGTTTCCCAACCATCCCTGAGACTCCTGATGCCAGGCCATGCTGACCTCCCCGGTCTGACTTGAAATCTCCTCTCCCGTTTCTGTTTCCTCACCAGTCATATCATCGCACTGACCCAGCAGACTTTCCTGGGCCTGGCATGTTGCAGGCACTCAGGAAATAATTGTTGAATGCATTAACTGAAAATGAAGCCCAGGAGGAAGAGTGAAGAAAGCGCTGGGTGAACCTGCCGTTGGCTGAATAGGCACACTCGGAAGATGAGCTAAGTGCTATCTGACCACGTCTGCACTGGAACACCCCTGGCTTTGAACTTATTTCTGTCTGCTCAATGGTTTCATCCCTTTAAGAACTTGGCTTCAAATACAAATGACACCTCTCTACAGCTGTGTGGTCTTAGGCACTTGCCGTTTCTTTTCTTGCTTTTAAAGGCTATGCTGGGCCTTCATTGCCGCTCTCAGGCTTTCTCTAGTTGTGACACATGAGCTCAGTTGCCCGCCCCACCCCTCCACATGTGGGATCTTGGTTCCCTGACCAGCGATCAAACCCACACCCCTGCTTTGGAAAGTGGATTCTTAACAACTGGACCACCAGGGAAGTCCCTCTTACCAGTTTCATCATTTATAAACTGGAGACAATTATAGAATCCATGAGAAAGCTTCTTTTGAGGAGTCAGTTAATATATATAATGTGCTTAGAGTGGTGCCTGGAACATAGTAATAGGAAGCTCTATTTAAATGCTTGTTATTAACATTTCTGCGTAGGTCTTAACATCTCTACTTGACGGTTGGTTCTTCAAATGCATAATTTACATCTGATTGAGTTGTATTTACTCCATAGCATGTGGCATAAACAGCTGCAAGAATGAAATGAAATGAATGAAAGCAACCAGGGAGATTGTTCAGGGTGGCCGTAAAGAGGATGGGCTTTGAGGCCAGGCTTCCTGGGTTTCCATCCCAGCTTCCCCACTGACCACTATATGCACTTCAGCATACAGACTTAAGCCCTTGGTGTCTCCGTTCTCCTTGTCTGTAAAATGATAATAGTTGTGGGTCTGTTGTGATGGTTGTGTGAGATCAGAGATCATTTGTGTAAACGTCTTAGCACAGTGCCTGCACATGGGAACTGCTCAGTAGACGTAAGTTAATATTATTATTTATTTTCCTTCTTGAGGATATTTGCACTTTTGCATGAACTAAATAGGGAACCTATGCTGGGACAAATTAGTATTTTGGATCTATCCCAATAATCCATCCTCTTTGGTTATTTTTTTCATTCTAAAGTCTGCTTATACTTACACAAATAAGGTAGCTGGAATCCTGTCTGTTCACTAGAATGAATGACATATATGTCTGTCATTGGCTGTGTTCAGTGCAGCCCCTCCCACGAATTAAAAGGTATATTAAAAAAAAAGAGCAACCAGACCATTCAGGTCTAAAGATGGAACCAATCCAGGGAACTCAGGCCAAACGTGGTTCTTTAGCAGTCTACCTATCAGTCAGGATTCCCAAAGAATCCTGGGTGAGAATTCCCAAAGATCTATGACCTAATGGCTAGGGCATCTTGGGCTAAAAACAGGCCCCATTGGAGATCAAATTGGAATCCAGGCATGACTCCAATTCAGCACTAGGTTTGAGCTGAACTGACCACCCCTCTGGTCAGTATTCCTTAATGAAGAACAAGACCCTGTTAGCGAGCAGGATGGTGGACAGTGGCTTGGATCTCAGCATCCTCATAGGCTAAGAGCCCAGGGAAATGGACACCAGAAGAAATTGACTGGAGGTCACTTCATAATGACTTTTATATCCTACATACACCATATTTTTCCTGAAAGTTTATCTGGGGATGTTGTGAACATAGCTTCTTTGCTTTATAACCCAAGTTCAAATGTCCTTATCTTGTGACTACAGGTTAAAAATATATTTCTTTATTCTTTGAAAAAAAAATTTTATTGGACATGCATACTCAATTGCTGAACTGTGTTTGACCCTTTGTGACTCCATGGACTATAGCCAGCCAGGCTTCTCTGTCCATGGAATTTTCCAGGTAAGAATACTGGAGTGGGTTGCAATTTCCTATCCCAGGGGATCTTCCTGACCCAGGGATCGAACCATGTCCCTTGCATCTCTTGCATTGGCAGGGAGATTCTTTATCACTGTGCCAGCTGAGAAGCCCAATTTTGACTGGAGTATAGCTGATTTACAACGTTGGTTAGTTTAAGGTGTACAGCAAAGTGAATCAGTTATACATATACATATATTCATTCTTTTTAAAAGATTATTTTCCCATATGGGCCACTACAGAGAAAAAGAGCCTTCTTTCTTAAATCTCACTCCTCACTAATGCTCATAGATTATGGATATCAAAAAATTCTTATGATAAGCTATCAGACCATTCTAAAATATCTTCAGGCTGCCAAATGAAGTTCTATGTATCTATATAATTTGTAGGGATCAAGGAGGAAGATGATTTTAAGACTCTGGGGTCTTTCTTATAATAATAACAGCAGATAACATTTATTGAGCACTTCCTATGTGCCAAAAATGTTCCTTCATTATCTCATGCAGCCTCATAGGTGACAGGATTACGTACCAACATCCACCCCATTTTACATATCAGAAAACCAAAGAAGCAGAATTGAAGCAACTTTCCCAGGGTTGTCCAGCTAGCAAGTGACCAAGCTACATTTCAGAGCAGGAGTGTCTGACCTGGGAGCTGAACTTCTAAGTGTAGTGAACGGATGGTTGTCATGTTCAGCAGCTTCAGTGGTGTCCGACCCTTCGTGACCCTATGGACTATAGCTCGCCAGGTTCCTCTGTCCATGGGATTTTCCAGGCAATAATACTGGAGTAGGTTGCCATTTCCTCCTACAGGCGATCTTCCTAACCCAGGGATCTAACTCACGTCTCCTGCATTGCAGGTAGATTCCTTACTGCTGAGCACCAGAGAAGCCCCTATACCTCTCCTCTTTTCCCACCACTTCCATATAACTACAGATCTTCTTTGACTTAAGGTGGGATTATATCCAGATGAATTTACCATAAGGTGAAAATATTGCAAGTAAAAAATGCTTTTAATACCCCAACCTATTGAGCATCATAGCATTCTCAGAACATTTAATCTTAGCTTGCTGCTGCTGCTGCTAAGTCACTTCAGTCATGTCCGACTCTGTGCGACCCAATAGATGGCAGCCCACCAGGCTCCCCCAACCCTGGGATTCTCCAGGCAAGAACATTGGAGTGAGTTGCCATTTCTTTCTCCAATGTATGAAAGTGAAAAGTGAATATTAGCCTACAGTTGGGCAGTCATCTATCATAAACTCTGTTTTAAAATAAAGTACTGAATAACCCATATAATTTATTGAATACCATACTAAAGGGAAAAACAGAATGGTTGTATGTACACAGAATAATTTTATCAATTGCTTACTAGTCATGAGACAGTATCATAACACATGCCACTAGCCCAAGAAAAGATCAAAATTCAAAATCAAAGTACAGTTCCTACTGAAAGCATTACACCTTTACATGATCAAAAAGCTGAACAATCATAAGTCAAGCCATCATAATTTGGAGACTGTATATGCTAAATACATATGCCCCTAAATTCATATGCTGAAATTCTAACTCCCAAGGTGATGGAATTAGAAGGTTGGGCATTTGAGAAGTGATTAGAACATGAAGGTGGGGCCCTCATGACTGGAATTGTGGCTTCATAAAACAGAACCCCCAAAAGAGCTCTCTAGTTCTTTCCACCATGCGAGGGCACAATGAGAAGTCGGCAGTCTGAACCAAGAAGAGGGCCGCACTGGAACCTGACTGTGCTGTAACCCTGATCTCAGACCTCCAGCCTCCAGAGCTGTGAGCAATATGTTTCTGCTGTTTGTAAACCACCCAGCCGATGGTATTTTGTTAGAGCAGCCTGAACAGACCAAGACAGTCTATATGCACAGGGCAATATCACAGGGTTGGAAGCCCACGGTGGTCATACCCTAGTCCCTGAGGTCACAACCTTCTCCGCACTTACCACTCATCCTGTAAGCATCATTCAATGAGTATCTGAAACTGGGCATTGACAACATGTCACATGGAGAACAAGCCCTGGGGATGCAGAGGTGATCAATAATTAATGCAGCCCTGTTCTTATGGAGCCTACAGTTTACATCGGATGTCGACACACGTGAAGTAATTAAACACACACGTGAAATGGCAGCTGGGATAAGAGCTACAAGGCACAGGAATGAGACGCTGTGAATCTGGGTAAAGTGCACTGGTTTGGGAGGTCAGGGAAGCTTTCCCTGACTCAGTGACAAAAGAAGTGATAGCCAAAGAAAGAGGAGAGGGGAAAGTCCCCCAGTGGGAAGCACAGCATGGGAGGAGGCCCTGCAACATGAAGGGCTGTTGCACTCCTGGGACTGAAAACTGACCTGTGGCTGGAGAGCGCCCTGCTATGCTAAGGACTTGGTCTTGATCACAAGGGCAGTGAGAGGCCTTTGAATCCCAGTTTTGACTCCATTCTTAAAAAGCCGGTTAGAGCCAGCAGTGCCTCTAGAGTCAGCCCATGTCTGCCTGGTGCCTTGATGTCTGGAGCATCAAGGAGGCAGTCTCTGCAGCACCAGCATCCCTAGAATTCAACTTAAGTCATGGCGATGGCCAGCTTGGGAACAGGGAGAATGGGCCCTGGCAGCTTCCTGCTCTGCCTGTAAACACATGCCTTTGGCCTGGTAGCGAATGACAATTCCAGGAAAATGAAGGGTCACAAGATAGATAGTAACTATGGAATTTGCCCAGAACAAAGATTACCCATACTTCTTTGCAAGCAAATTGGCCCACAGTAAGGAGTCGTTTTCGTGCACTGTGAACAGGATTTCACAGATGATATTCGCTCTCTCTGCCTTTTCCGCCAAACAATGCTAAACATTCTTTCCTTGAGAAATGTGATTACATGTCATTTTCTGACACAGAGCTCTCTGCTGGCATTCCATGAGCATAAAAGAGTATTGATTATGGTGACTCATTTATTACACTTGCTGTGCTTGTGCTAAGTCACTTCCGTCGTATCCAACCCGGCGGACTGTAACCCGCCAGATTCCTCTGTCCATGGGGTTCTTCAGGCAAGAGTACTGGAGTGTGTTGCCATGCTCTCCTCCAGGGTATCTTCTTGACCCAGGGATAAAACTCACATCTCCTGTGTCTCCTGCATGGGCAGGCGGGTTCTTTACCGCTAGTGCCAACTGGGAAGCTTACTACTCCTGTAACTTGAATATTATTCACTAAACTTCACAAAGAATAAAGAGCTACTATCAAACGACTTCTCTGCCTCACCAGATACAATTTTCCCTTTGCATTCAGATGCCATTTCTAATGCCGTCTAAGAAAACTCACTTTTTGGAAAGGTTTCTTCAGGCTTGCTGTGCTGTGCCTAGTCACTCAGTCATGTCCAACTCTTTGTGTCCCCATGGACCACAGCCCGCCAGGCTCCTCTGCCATGGGAATTCTCCAGGCAAGAATATTGGAGTAGGTTGCTATGCCCTCCTCCAGGGGATCTTCCTAACCCAGGGATCAAACCCAGGTCTCCCACATTGCAGGCAGATTCTTTACCATCTTAGCCACCAGGAAAGCCCCAGAATACTGGAGTGGGTAGCCTATCCTTTCTCTGGTGGGTCTTCCCGACCCAGGAATTGAACTGGGGTCTTCTGCATTGCAGGCAGACTCTTTACTAGCTGGGTTACCAGGGAAGCCCTTCTTTGGTGTAGGCAGTGTTATTTACTTATTTATATCTCTCTTTCTCTGTGAGGGTTCATCATTTTCTGCATCTCAGTATCAAAGGATGGGGCAGGAGACAAAGTAAGGGAAACAGAGGTTTTGGCTTAGAAAGTTCAGACTCTTGGTTAGGTGGGAGGGAGGTGGAAGACTGGAGGTCTTCTTATCCTACCTCCTACTCAAGGCAGAAGGGCTTTCCACAAGGTGCTGGGCATGCCTAAGCATGCAGTCCTCTGGTTTAGGCCTGAACACCCTCATAGAGACAACGCTGCTGCTGGTTAAGAGCAAAGCTCGAAATCTGATGCCTTGGGTTCTTCCTGGTCTCCACCTCTTAGTAGCTGTTTGACCCTGAGCACCCACAAAAGGCCTTACTTGACTAATTTCTAAAATAGAGATAATAATAACACACATGGATTGTTAGGATTATCCCTTGAACTGGCTCGAAATGCAGAGTTCAGGTTCCAGGCAAAGTGTACACACCTTAAGTTTTGGCAGAAGGCTCTGACCAAGATGATGAAGTACACGAGGCTAGTGGTAGAATTCTACAATAGGGCCCTAGAGGCCCCTTTGCAATTTAAGCCTGCATAATGTTCAGCTCTGGCCAACATAATGAAAGTCAAACTTATAGGAGGGATTCTGAATAATAGAAAGAGCAGAACTAGGGGGAGGCAGGGCCAGGGCTGTAGTAGGAGCTCCTGGACTCTGCCACGGCACTGGCGCTAGGTGCCTCAACACCACTTGTCTGCGTGCTCAAGGCACACTGTCTGACTGGCACAGCCTGCGGCAGCGCCTTCTTCTCTTGGATCAGTTGGCCCTGCCCAGGTTGAGGGGGCAGCTGGGAAGGTGCTGAGCCAGGAGCCACCCCAGTTTGTCTCCACCACAGAGACCATCTCCCAGGAAGACAGATGAGTCCAGATTTTTGCTCCAAGCAGCCTTCACAGATGTCCATTTAAATGAGCTATACGCATTGACAATTTTAGACAAAGCTAATGCAATGTGAGGCCTCTTAAACCTTGCCTCAAGGAAGAAATCATGAAGGGAGCCTGACTCAGAAAGAATTATTTTGGGAGAATAGTAGTGTATTTCCCTGATCAAATCATTGGAAACTGCTAGCACGTTTGGTGTATGTTCTTCGTAGAGATTTTCTGGGGGGAGTTTAATCAGACAAAGGGTTCTTTGGGGATTGTAGCTTCCTCTGAAAGCATCATTGTCACCACCAATGGCTACTGAATCTGAAAAAATAGAGCCATTTTTGGCTGAATTCAGCCATTTGGCTGAATTTCCCAGACAGCCATATCTGGACACCAGGACAGGGCTATGGTAATCTGAGGGAGAAAATTAGAAGAATTTCCACACCTTTATCTGGACTGCTGCTTTGATAAAACCCCAACGATCTGGAACTCAGGTCAGGAAAAGGACAAGCACATTCTTGGCGCCCAGCCCTTTTATGCATTAAAGAAGTATCGTGGCCACATCTTCAAAAGGAATAACCCCACTGTTGTTTGAATTAGCTTGAGCTACACCTGGGGTGTGTCAGGTATGTGGGCTACCTTCTGAGCAGGGCGTTGGAAGTCAGAGGATTCCAGGTAAAGAGCATCAGAAAAATGAAGAGAAGTTCTGTATGTCGGATTACACAAAGAACCATATGGTGTAGAACCAGGAAATGGGAACCATGGAATTTAGGCAGAAGCTGCCTCTTCAGCCAGGGTGGCCAAGCAGACAAGGCAGTCTACAGATATGTTTTCTCCTGCTCCTGAGGGGCAAACTGAGATCCTCAAGTGGTGGTGATGATGGAGAAAGGGATTTTCAATGAATATAAATATATTTATTTCTGACACAGAATCTCTATCATGGAGAAGATTGTCTGTGATTGGAGGAGATGCTGTGATGCATCTAATTCATGCTGGAGAGATTTCTGAAGCAGAAATGTCAGATTTGAAAGAATTAGAGGAGGTGAGGGAAACTCCTATCAAAAGGCAAGGAGATTCATGTTGATGTATGGCAGAAACCAAGACAATATGATAAAGTAATTATCCCCCAATTTTAAAAAATTTAAAAATACATTTAGAAAAAAAGAGTTAAGGAGTGGGGGTGTTGATAACAGGCGAGACTACACATGTAGAGGGAGGAGGTGGAGGGGGAATCTCTGAAACTTTAGCTCAGTTTTGCTGTGAGGCTAAAACCACTGTAAGGAATAAAGTCTACTTTAAACAAACAGAGAGAAGCAAGAAGAGGAATCTGCTTGTTCCTGAGAGAGAGGAGGGAGTGGAAAAGGGAGATGGGTGAAGCGTGAAGCCAGCAAGAAGTGAGCAGGTAGGAGAATGGCAAGAGGCAGACCCGGGGAGGACAGAATGGATTTGGGAGTCAGAACATCTCTTTGCTCCTTCCTTCCATCATCCATCTGTATCTAGATCTAGAAATATTTTAAATGTTTAATTGAAGTATAGTTGGTTTCCTGTGGCTTCCCTTGTGGCTCAGATGGTAAAGAGTCTGCCTGCAATGCGGGAGACCCAGGTTCTCTCCCTGGGTCAGGAATATCCCCTGGAGAAGGAAATGGCAACCCACTCTAGTACTCTTGCCTGGAAAATCCCATGGATGGAGGAGCCTAGCCAGTTAAACAGTCTGTGGGGTCGCAAAGAGTCAGACACGACTGAGTGACTTCACTTTCTTTCTTTTTTTCCTCCTTTGATTTACAATAACATGTAAGTTTCAGGTGTACACCAAAGCAATCCAGAGAAAACTCTAATCTGAAAAGATACATGTATCCCAATGTTCACAGCAGTGCTATTTAAAATAACCAAGACATGGAAGCAACCTAAATGCCTGTCAACAGATGAATGGATAAAGAAGATATGATACATGTATATAATGGAATGTTACTCAGCCACAGAAAAGAATGAAATAAGGCCATTTACAGCAACAAGTATGGACTTAGAGATGACCACACTAAGTAAGCCAGACAGAGAAAGACAAGTATCAGTAGGTATTTTTGAGCGCTCAAACCTCTGTGCTAGGGGGTTAATACTGCAGACAGAGTGCCTACTCCCCAGCAGGCTCACATTCTAGCGGGGAGATGTCAATAGACCAACACATAAACATTCAGTACCTCAGCCCCTGGGAAGTGCCACGAGGAAAGCCAAAGCCAAGGAAAGCAGCTGGGTGAAGAGAGTGATAAGGCAAGGTTGTACAGGTCTGAGGCAGTATAAGAACTCACAGGAGCCTAGAGCCTGAGATAGAGGCCAAAATCCCTCACAACGTAAAGCACGTGCTCCCTCTTTGAAACTTGCAAATATCTTGGGGAAGACTTTAAACTTGAACATGCTCTGAAACTGTTAGGGTTGAAACCAATTTTACCCAGATTTTGCAGAAGCAAGGAAGTCTTACATACACTTGATCCTGAAATCTCTCTTCAAGGTTCTCACATGTGTATGAAACGTTCATCTCTGAAATAATCTACATCAAGGCTTCCAGAGGAGTGCTACTGCATCGCGTAGGAGGTTGAAATAAATAGTTTTTAAGTCTGACATAGTACCAGAGTCACCTGGAGATTGTTTTAAAAATAGGTTTCTCAGCCTCACCTCCAAAATTCTGAATCATAATCTGGAAAATGGAGACCAGGAATCTGTCCCCATTAAACAAAAGTTTCTGGGTTTCCCTGGTGGCTCAGCGGTAAAGAATATACCTGCCAATGCAAGAGACATGGGTGTGATCCCTGATCCAGGAGGATCCCACATGCTACAGAGCAACTAAGCCCAGGAGCCACGACTGCAGCGCCTGCGCTCTAGGGCCCGGGAGCCACGGCCGCCGCGCCTGCGCCCCAGGGCCCGGGAGCCATGACCAGAGAGCCTGCGCCCCAGGGCCCGGGAGCCACGACCGCTGAGCCCACATGCTGCATCTATGGAAGCCCCCACACCCTGAAGCCCGTTCTCCCAAAAAGGGAAGCCTCCACAATGAGAAGCCCTTGCACTGCAACTAGAGAGTAGCCCCCGTTTGCTGCAAACAGAGAAAAGCCTGAACAGCAGTGAAGACCCAGCAGAGCTGTAAATAAATAAACAAATAAAAATTGTAAAAATTTCCTACACAACCTAGAGATATGATCCAATGACAAAAAAAAAAAAAAGTTTCTTACAAAAAAGTTTCCCTGGTACTTCTGATGCAATTAGAATACAGATTGCATTTGGAAACCACAAAATTAGATGACTTTTGAGGTTTTCTTCAGCTTGGACTTTTTGATGGCATGAAATGTCAGCTCTTCTATGACGTCAGCTCTAAACTTTCAACTGGAGTTTTAAACATCTTATGGTTTTAAAGGAATACACGTTTGTTATGAAAAAACTTGACTGATATAGAACTACAGGCTATACACCCTCAAAAATAACCATATTAATATTTACTATTATACCAGATTTTTCCATATATATGTGTGTATACAATGGCGACCCACTCCAGTGTTCTTGCCTGGAGAATCCCAGGGATGGGGGAGCCTGGTGGGCTGCCGTCTATGGGGTCGCACAGAGTCGGACAGAACTGAAGCGACTTAGCAGCAGCAGCAGCAGCAGCAGCAGCATACACATACCTAGATGCGCAAACACACATATGATAAAATCATTAACCTTTGGTTGATAAAAATTGGCCATAATTTACTGCAATTTGCTTTATCTACTTGATATATCTTCAAGGTCTTTCCATTGTATAGCTATGTTGTAATATAGTGGACATTGGTTTTCAGTTTTTACTGTTACAAACATTGCTGCAATAAACACCATTGCAGTATATTTCCTGGTTTTCCTTCTAAGTGTATTTGGCATAAATTCCTAGATTTGGAGTTTTGAAGATATTCCTATAAGGCTCTACCAATTTAAACTTATACCAACAGTTGTATTAAAAAGTTCCTACTTCCCCATCCTCTCATTCTTGACTGGTATCATCAATCTTTTAAATTTAAGGTAATCAGGTTCATGAAAAATATCTTCTTTTTGTTTCAATTTGAACTTATTTTGTACCTGCTGAGAATAGTATCATTACATATTTATATCTATTGCTATTTGTTTTTCTTCTATAAATTACCTGTTCTTGCCTCTGATATTGTGACTTACAATAAGAAATGTGATATTTGTCCATTTCTGGCACAGAACTCCTAAAACCTTCAGATTTTCATGACAAGCGCCTTTCAGCCACACCTGAGTTTACATTAATGAAGTGAATTTGGAAAGCCCTTAAGGATGGGGGCTGGTTGCCAGGGGAACCAATCTTACGATTAGAGGGCTGGAGATTGATTTAATCACCAACTTGGACTTGTGAATGGCATCTGAAGTGTGTGTGAATGTGGAGGGGGGGAGTATTGTGGAACTGAACACTTACCCTATGAGATCTAATGCTGACTTTAGCTAGACAGTGTCAGGATTGAGTTATGTTGTATGACACCCAGCTGCTGTTGTAGGGTTGCTTGGTGTAGAAAAAATCACCGCACGTTGGTGATCAGAAATGGGAGTAGCATGCCGAGAGTAGAGGAGATAAACAACAGAGGACAGATTTTTCTGTGAGTCCCCTTTGCTAGCTTTTCTACCAGATCAAAATTTCTTATTTATTTGTGTGAACTTTTTATACTGTTTTGGAGAAGGGAATGGCAACCCACTCCAGTATTCTTGACTGGAGAATCCCATGAACAGAGGAGCCTGGAGGACTATAGTCCATGGGTCACACAGAGGGACTAATACTTAATACTATTTACCGTGGCTTCTCTTAGTCAGTTCAAGCTGCTATAAGATGAAGTGGCTTAAACAACAGGTATTTACTTCTTCCAGTCTTGGAAGTTCAGGATCTAGGCACTGACAGGTCTGGGGTCTGATGAGATCCGCTTCCTGGTTTGCGAATGGCTGACTTCTCATTGTGTCCTCACATGGCACAGAGAGAGGGGTGCGGGGGAGGGGAGCGCATGCACACGCTCCAGTGTCTCTCCCTGTAAGGGCACCAATGCCATCGTGTTAGTCACTCAGCCGTACCCACCTCTCTGTGGCCCGATGGACTGTAGCCCTCCAAGTGCCTCTCTCCATGGAATTCTCCAGGCAAGCATACTGGAGCAGGTAGCCATTCCCTTCTCCAGGGGAATCTTCCCAACACCAGAGATTGAGTCCTGGTCTCCTGCCTTGCAGGCAGATTCTTTACCACTCAGCCACCAAGGAAGTCATGTACAGTTGGACCATAAAGAAGGCTGACCACTGAAGAATTGATGCTTTTGAACTGTGGCACTGGAGAAGACTCTTGAGAGACCCTTGAACAGCAAGGAGATCAAACCAGTCAATCTTAAAGGAAATCAACTCTGAATATTCACTGGAAGGACTGATGCTGAAACTGAAGCTCCAATATTTTGGCCACCTGATGCAAAGAGCCAACTCACTGGAAAAGACCCTGATGCTGAGAAAGATTGAGGGCAGGAAGAGAAGGGCCAACAGAGGATGAGATGGTTGGATGGCATCATCGAATCAGTGGACATGAGTTTGAGCAAACTCTGGGAGATAGTGAAGGACAGGGAAGCCTGGCGTGCTGCAGTTTATGGGGTTGCAGAGATCGAACATGACTTAGTGACTGAACAGCAACATTGCCATCATGAGAACTCCAACTTCATGACCTACCTCCCAAAGTCCCTACTCCCTAATACCCATCACATTAAGGGTTAAGATCTCAACCATGAATCGTGGGGGGACAAAAACATTCCGTTCTCAACATTTCATGATACAAGCACTCAGTCCATCCCATGGCTGTTAATCCTTTATGTAGTTTCCCTAGAATGTCAATTATCTTTCTAATTTAATTTTAAGATCTAATAGATACTATATTTTATAAGATTCAGAAGTCAAAAACTATTCCGAAAGGTAAACAGAGAAAAGTCTCATCTCCACCTCTATCCTCCAGTTTGTTCCTCCCCATCCCCTGTAGGAAACTCCTTTCCTGGTCTTCATTTTGTAAACATAAACAAAATTGTATCTATAGTCTTTTCATTCCTTTTCTTACATAAATCGTAGCAAACAACAACAACAAAATGTTCTGCCCTTAGTCTTTCTCTTAATTCACACTGTAGATCTGCAGGTGACCACTCCATGTCCATACATAGGGGTCTTCTTCATCCTGCCAATCACCCAATAGACTACTGTGTGGACGCTCCACAGTTTATGCTGAATACTTGAGTGGTCTCCAGGTATTTTACAATTATAAGCAACACTTAAATGAATAATGTTTTCCATATATCTGTGAAGTATATTTACAGGATAGATTCCTAGAAATGAAACTGCTGTGTCAAAGAACTGTCACTTGTCTCTGAACTTTATGATGTCTTTCATTGTAAAGAAATTTTTAAGTTTTTATGCTATTTTTTTTTTCTATGTAATACTTTTGGGTTTTGTTTTGCCTTCCTTGGGAAGACCCACTCTGATCCTAAATTATAAAAGCATTCTATTTTCTCTTAAGGTGTGTAAGGACATATTTAAACACACACCTATCTTTATCATATATGGATTTTATATTGTCTGTGATGTAGGGTCCTACATCGTATTTTCTCCCATAGAGATATCCTGTAACACTTAATGCCTCATTCATGGAACTTACCACCTCCTTTCTCCTTCTTCCTGGAAAGATGAATTTGTGTCAAATATTAACTTTCTATGTAACTGTGAGTTCCTGGAGAGTAAACATTGTGCCCTATTTATTTTTATATGCCTGATAGCTCCTATCACAGTACTGGCTTGTAATAGATGTTAAATACTTCTTGATGAATTCAATAGCAACTATAAAATGGCAGCCAGCCTTCCAATCTCAGGCATGATAAAATAAGAGAAAATTGACTTATGGTGCCATTAGAAACAGTGGAATTTGTGTTAGGATAAACTTCTAAAACTCCAGCAATATGAGACACTGGTGTAAATGATAAACAAGAAGGAATTCTTGGAGGTCTCTTACAGTCTATGAAAATTCTGGGTGAAACAAGTCAGAAGTGTTAAAAAAAAAGAAGTTTTATAACACTGGCAGAAATAATTTTACAATACTGGGAGTGTGTTTCTGTGGCTTCTTTAGAAATCAACACCTTATGGGAGAAATCTCATCTGTTCAACAAGTATTAGACTGAACCAGATGAAAATGCTAATATTGAACTGTTCTTTATCTATGAAAGCTGCAGTTTCATAGGGTACCACCCAATATTTACTGAACTTTGATTGTGCCGCAGGTATTATATAAATAAAGTGACAGATGATATTTCACTGGAAAAAACAACTATGGTCCCCATCCTAATGGAGCTGAAAATTTAGCGAGCAAGACAGACTGTAAACAAGAAAGTAAGAAATAAAGAAGTATAAATAATGATAAATCTCTAGATTAGTATGTCTTTCTAATATTTATTTGACTCATTCAAAATATGTTGAAGTTGCTATAAACTATATAAGAAAGCATAACACTTTTTCATTATTTTATTATAATCCTTTGCTTCACCCTTAACCTTCTATATATCTTTTGTCTATATTTTCTAATCTTAAACAATTAAATTGTGCTTAGTTAATGTATGACTGTGAAGAAAGCTGAGCGCCGAAGAATTGATGCTTTTGAACTGTGGTGTTGGAGAAGACTCTTGGACTGCAAGGAGATCCAACCAGTCCATTCTGAAGGAGATCAGCCCTGGGTGTTCATTGGAAGGACTGAAGCTGAAGTTGAAACTCCAGTACTTTGGCCACCTGATGTGAAGTGTTAACTCATTGGAAAAGACTCTGACGCTGGGAGGGATTGGGGGCAGGAGGAGAAGGGGACGACAGAGGATGAGATGGCTGGATGGCATCACCAACTCGATGGACATGAGTTTGAGTGAATTCCGGGAGTTGGTGATGGACAGGAAGGCCTGGCGTGCTGCAATTCATGGGGTCGCAAAGAGTCAGACACGACTGAGCGACTGAACTGAACTGAACTGACCATACTTTAAGTTTGACTTTTCTTTCATGTATTGCCGCTGAGTAGGCTTGCCTCGAAAAAGTCACTGTTCCCTGTCAGAATTGTTACTATCAAAAAAAAAAAAAAAAAAACCACAAATATCAAATGTTGGTGAAGATGCAGAGAAAAGAGAACCCTTATACATTGTTGGTAGGAATGTAAATTGGTATAACCATTGTGGAAACACTATGGGGGTTTCTCCAAAAAGCTTAAAGTATAACTAACATATGACCCAGCAATTTTACTCCTGGGTATATCTGAAAAAAAAAAAAAAAAAAAACACCACTAATTCGAAAAGATACCTGTACCCCAATGTTCATAGCAACATTATTTACAAGGGGCAAGTTATGGAAGCAACTTAAGTGTCTGTCAATAGATGAATGGATAAAGAAGATTTGATTACATATATATATCACATCTTTTTATCCATATATCTGAATATATATGTATGTGTGTGTATATATATATACACACACTACTCAGCCATACCAAACATGGAACAATGGACTGGTTCAAATTCAGAAAGGAGTACGTCCAGGCTGTATATTGTCACCCCACTTATTTAACTTCTATGCAGAATATATCATGCAAAATGCCAGGCTGGATGAATGACAAACAGGAATCAAGATTGTCAGGAGAAATATCAATAACCTCACATATGCAGATGACACCACCCTAATGGCAGACAGTGAAGAGGAATGAAAGAGCCTCTTATGAAGGTGAAAGAGGAGAGTGAAAAAGCTGGCTTAAAATTCAACATTCAAAAAACTAAGATCATGGCATCTGATCCCATTACCTCATGGCAAATAGATGGAGAAAAATTGGAAACAGTGACAGACTTTATTTTCTTGGACTCCAAAATCACTGTGGACAGTGACTGCAGCTATAAAATTAAAAGATGCTTGCTCCTTGGAGGAAAAGCTATGACAAGCCTAGACAGTGTATTAAAAAGCAGAGACATTACTTTGCCAACAAAGGTCCATATAGTCAAAGCTATGGTTTTTCCAGTAGTCATGAATGGATGTGAGAGTTGGACCATAAAGAATGCTGAGCACCAAAGAATTAATGCTTTCGAACTGTGGTGCTGGAGAAGACCCTTGAGAGGCCCTTGGACTGCAAGGAGATCAAACCTGTCAATCCTAAAGGAAATCAACCCTGAATATTCATTGGAAGGACTGATGCTGAAAGTGAAGCTCCAATACTTTGGCCACCTGATGCGAAGAGCTGACTCATTAGAAGAGACCCTGATGCTGGGAAAGACTGAAGACAAAAGAAGAAGAGGGCAACAGAAGATGAGATGGTTCGATGGCATCACCTCCTCAAGGGACATGAATTTGAGCAAACTCCAGGAGAGAGTGAAGGACAGGGAAGCCTGGTATGCTGCAGTTCATGGGGTCGCAGAGTTGGACATGACTTAGCAACTGAACAATAACAACTAAAGGATCATATCTTCAGAGGGTTAAGGTCTTTAGGTTCCTGCTTCTCTCTTTTTTCCCCTCAAAGAGAAGACTTTGTTATTTCTGCCATCATGAGTACAACATATTACTTCAACATACTTTGTATCCATGGAAATGAAGGCAAACCAGACAGTTACAGTTTTAAAACAAAGAAACAAGAGAATGCTAATCTGCTTTCACTTTTTAGATTACATCTAATTCTATTATATAAAAGATTCATACATTTCGTCATCTGTATTTATCAATCTTCAAACACTTGTGAAAGTGAAAGTCGTGTCTGATTCTTTGCAACTCCATGGACTTTACAGTCCATGGAATTCTCCAGGCCAGAATACTGGAGTGGGTAATTTCACATATTACAGATGGAAAAACTCCATGCAACAGATTCCCAAAATGCAGATATTTGGATGGAAGGGTCATTCACAGCTAAGGTATGTCACTAGGAAATTTCAGAATCCGCTTCTTTCCCTTTTTTCAACCTCAAAACTCATTTTATTAAAAGTAGGGATGCATTTGCCAGCCCCTGTTTCTCTATCTTCACAATCAAATCTTGCTTTTGGCTATTGTCTTCTGTAAGTTTTCTGATGGCATGTACCACCCACGGGGTCAGAAAGGCGTGACTGTCATTGACGCTGCAGCTGTTCAGGATAAAGAAACTGCTGTCCAGCTATTTACCTTGTCCTGGTAATTTTTGTTCTTACAGCACAGTTTTCCAATCAGACAAATGAAATGAGACATAAACGCTTCAGTCAGTCTTATTTGTGGTATCACCTTCAGCTCTTCTGCAACCAGAGGTACTGACGATGTTTATGGTGTTTTTTGAGCTACATGAATCAGTCGTAAAAGACTTGATTGCAGGTTTTTAATAAAAGGATATAACTCAGAAATGGTCAGATGGAGGAGATGTACAGGACAAAGTCTCTTTTTTGTGATTTCCTGCTTTAACTGACTTTTTCAATTACCAAACAAACCACCAATTTTAAGAGCTGGCAAAGAGGTTTGCAGAAAATATTATCTCCCCCTCACTGTTCATTCTTCCCTTCTTCCACATTAAGAGAGTTCTCATTTTTAGCTGTGCTCTAGCCACCTCTCCACCCCACATAAGAATATTTCTCTTAGTCCCTTGAAGTTCAGCATAACCATGTGACTAAAGCCTGGTGAACACATAGACATATACTGAAATATCTTTTGGCAACTCCTGGGAATGTTCTTTAAGCTCTTTGCTCCTCTCTTCTTCGTCTGCCTTCCATCCTGCTACCTGGAATGCATATGTGATGGCTGGAGCTCTAGCCACCAACTTGAGTAATAAGGAAAATGTAGAGGAATCCTGGTCCTCAGAGGACTTTATGTGCCCCAGCTGTCAGAATAACATGGAAATTTTATGTCTGCCTTCCTTAAATTACTATTATTTTAGCTCTCTGTGATTCACAGTCAAGCTTCATTATAAACGATAAAGAGAGTTTGGGTCTTATTATTTTTTCTGAACTGAATTACAACTTGACCTGAATATTCTGACCACCAATATTTATGTAGACATTATTACAACACTTAGGGGCTTAATAGAAGCAATACTGGAACTAGGAAGAGAACCCTCCTCAGGTCTTTTAAACTCAAAGATTCCACAGTGCTACAATTTACTTTTTTTTTTTTTTAATCATAAAGTGTACGCCTTGCCCTGAGATAATCCTATTAAAATCAGTAATTCAGCTTAGTGGTCATAGTAAATATTTCTGCGTGCAAAATTTCCTCAGGCCATATTGATTTATTTTCCCTTGTCTAACTTGGAAATGGTTGCAGTTTTAGAGCCAGGACCAGTGTGTTAACACATATTAATGACAGAAGTACCCTGTTCCCTTGGTTCTGAGATGCTGTCAAGAGAAGATGCATCACTGGCTTCATAACAGCTTTTGAGAAAAATATATTAAATCAACTTTTTTTTTCCTTAGTAATGTTAATAGTGATATATATATATATATATATATAAAATGTGTGTATACATAATATGAGTGAGTGAGTGAGTGAAGTTGCTCAGTCGTGTCCGACTCTTTGCAACCCCGTGGACTGTAGCCTACTAGGCTCCTCCCTCCATGGGATTCTCCAGGCAGGAGTACTGGAGTGGGTTGCCATTTCCTTCTCCAGGGGATCTTCCCGACCCAGGATCGAACCCTGGTCTCCCGCATTCCAGGCAAATGCTTTAACCTCTGAGCCACCAGGGAAGCCCATATATACATTTTATACATATACATATATATATATATATATATATATACACATTATTTTTTTCATCTTTTCCACATCTAATCTGAAGATTCTTTTGAATTCCTTTTGTTTCACAACACACTGAGTCTCTGCTTTATCGAACAAGTTCTCGTGTTTTGGGGTCAATTTGCATCTGTGTTACTAATACTGTGAATGGTTAATACTACGTGCTCCTATTTAATTGTCTTTCGATAAAGTTCTTTTCATCCTTTTCTCTATTTTTTCCCAATAGAATTCATCTTTAGGCCTGATTGTTGTTTTGAAAGTTAATGAAATTCCAGAATCCGGCTTTAAAATGCAACTCCTCATAATGGACAAGAAGTTTCAGAAAAAAATGGATCTGTGTCTTCCCCTGAGCTTCAGAGAAGAAGGTTGATAGGGTCACACTGTGTCTGTAGACAGCTTGGGGCAGTCTGGCTAACACAATGGCAGTTTACAAGTCACTTCCTAGGAGGGTCACTGTTGGCATCCTGCCTAGAAACCCTTGGCTACTTTTACTAGCTCTGTTTAATCACTTTCTTTTCCCCCAAACCCCCTAAGGCACCAACAGAATATTTTACATAAAATATTTTACTTAAAAAAATGTTATTGAGTAAAGGGGGAATGTAGATAAATGGGTGGACGAATATATTTGTAGAATTAAAATTAACTGTGTCGAATAATTCATTAACTGATAAGGGAGAAAGCTTGTTAATTATTATCCATTTGCCAGAATAGGTTTCAGAATAACAGAGATTTCACTCAGGGAATGAAACTGAGGCAGGAACATTTATTCTCTTTTCCTGTGATTTGATGACTATTTTTAGTGTTGTATTTAGATTCCTTTGTGTGTGTGTGTGTATTTATTATAGATTTTTAGGTTGCAGTTACCATGAGGTTTTTTGTATAGCAGTCTCTCTGTCTCCCTCTCTCTATATATACACACACATATATATGATTGTTTTTAAGTTGCTGAACTCCTAATTTCAAAAGCATTAAAAATACTCTGATTTGTACTCTTTTCCCCTCATGATAACTGCTTTTGATACCATATTTTAACATTTAATTGTTTTGTGTATCCTTTAACTGAAAACATACGGGGGACTTCACGAATTTGTATGTCATCCTTGCCCAGAGGCCATGCTAATCTTCTCTGTATCCTTCCAATTTTAGCATCCGTGCTGCTGAAGTAAGCACGAAGACAGGAACATTTACGGAGAAATTTCCAAGACTGGGCATGGTAACCAGAGAGGCTTGCCCTGGTTGAGTGAACATAGTGGAAGGAAGATCTGCTGCTGTGGGGACTAGCACAAAAGGAACACAAAGGACACGTTTATTTGGTCTTCATTTCCCTTAGGTGGACCCATAAAATATCTCAGTTCTCTGTGCAAGGCAGACTAAGCCAGGGGAGGACAAAGCAAAGCTCCACCCTCTGGGGACCAAATCTGGCAGGGTCAGAAACTGGCCAAGACACCACCCCAGAGGCCAGTGAGGCTGTTCCGGGCCCCTAGACTGAAAAGAGCTTTCCAGGGTGGAGGGGCCACGAATCACCCGGCTGCGCGTCTTCCTGTCTGCCCTCCTCCCAGCTCATTGATTGGGCTGAGTGCTCTGCCGTCTCTTCCTGCTGAGAAAACTGCCTAAGTGCGGCTCTCTGCTCTCCTGCTCTTTCCGACACGCACGCACAGACCCACTCCCAGCAGGAGATGAGCTCCAAGAGTCGCAGCAGTCATCTAATCTATTGATTGCCCCTTCCCGGTGGCCTTTCCTGAGAAGCTGCGCTTACTGGGACGGCAATGTGTGGAACTGATGTTTGAAGAAACAGAAGTTGAAAGGAGGAAGCAGCACAGACTGAGGTGCCTTGCTGTGAGAGCCAGGGTCTCATGGGCGGCCTGCACAACTTCCGCGGGCCTCCCTGCCCAGGAGGGCCCACGGGGGACCTGCCCTTTGAGGGGGTTTGAGTGGTACCCAATGTGTACATGCTCACTGCCTCAGCTCGGGCACTGTGAGTGACAAGACACAGGAGAGGGAAAGAGGTGGGACTGGGGGATTTTGCTCACCCACAGCTCTCACCAGCATCCTCCAAAGTTGCCCAAAATAAATATTAGATCCATATAATTGTTTCTGGCTATGTAAATGCAGTTTCAAAATAAGTCCCTGACAGCTCTTCCAACCATAAAGCTGCCCCAAGCCCCTTCTGGGAAGAAATCCTAAACTGAGGGACAGCTTGGCACAGAACAGTTCCCTAAGAGAAGTTCTGCAAATTAGGGCGGACCTCACCCTGTCTACCAGTATCGGATTCCTTTTGTAATCCAGGCCTGTGGAAGGCTGCGCTTCTCAGCTTTCGTGTTCCCTGAAGTTGAGGAGGGCCACGTGACTGGTTTTGATGGCCACTGTAATGGCACACACCATTTCCAGGCTGAGACAGGGAATCGCCCGTGTGTGATTCTCCAGGCTTTTTCTTGCCCTACTGAGGCAATCGTGAGATGGAAGGTCCAAAAGAGAGCAGCAGCCTGGATGCTCAGTCCCCATGCAGAGGACAACTATCCTAGAGAAATGCCTGGGCCCGTAAAGGGCTTGGCATGAGAGAGAAATAAACTTTTGTTGTATAAAGCCTTTGAGATTTGGGGCTTGTCTGTCATTACAGCATAATTTAGCCAATCCCTACTAATTAATATAAGAAGTACTATTCAACAGAGTGCCTATTTTTTCTCCAAATATGCTATATTTTATTTGATTTGACTTTTTTTGTTTAATTGGAGGATACTTGCTTTACAGTGTGTTGGCTTCTGCTATACATCAACATGAATCAGCCTATTAATTCTCCTCAGATGCCACGTTCCCTTCCTTCAGCTGAGTACTATCCTCTGAACCAGACCTCTCTCTTCCAATCTTCTCCCAAGCCAGATACCCCTTCCAGGCCTTTCTTCCACAGAGCCTGCTCAGTTGTGGAGTTTATACTTAACCACTCAAATCTTAGGGTGCTACAGACTCAAGAATCTTTCTCAGCCAGACTGGCCAAAGCAGGAATTCTGTTGAAAACTTATCCATTTGTTTCATGAACCAAAAAAATGTTAAGCCCCATGGGGAATTAGTTTGAGTATCCAGGGAAGAGAGACTATTTGACTGTCTTCACTCAATAAGTATCTTTACCTGACTCAATTGTGAAGCAGATCAAGTATGTCTTCACTAGGTAAAGATAAGACTCAGTTCAGTTCAGTCGCTCAGTCGTGTCTGACTCTTTGAGACCCAAATTGCAGCACGCCAGGCCTCCCTGTCCATCACCAACTCCCGGAGTTCACTCAGACTCGCGTCCATCGAGTCAGTGATGCTATCCAGCCATCTCATCCTCTGTCGTCCCCTTCTCCTCCTGCCCCCAATCCCTTCCAGCATTAGAGTCTTTTCCAATGAGTCAACTCTTCGCATGAGGTGGCCAAAGTACTGGAGTCTCAGCTTTAGCATCATTCCTTCCAAAGAAATCCCAGGGCTGATCTCCTTCAGAATGGACTGGTTGGATCTCCTTGCAGTCCAAGGGACTCTCAAGAGTCTTCTCCAATACCACAGTTCAAAAGCATCAATTCTTCGGCAGTTAGCCTTCTTCACAGTCCAACTCTCACATCCATACATGACCACTGGCAAAACCATAGCCTTGACTAGACTACTTTCCCTTTTTCCTGACACCTATAAGTCAGTCTTAGGACTTAAAATGTTGGTGTAAAAATAATTGCTCTTCTATGTCTATGAAGTTAACACGTAAGTGCCTGGAGGCTCTGACAATGACCAAACATGAAAACCCAAGCATTTCCACAGAAGGATGCCCCCTTGACCAAATAAAATGTCTCCTTGCTCTAAAAGTCAGGCTTGCAGGCTTGTGCACTGCTCCATCAATTTGTCTGGAACTTGCCATGACTGCTGGGAAGAACTAACTGGGTCTCCTTTCTCACTGATCACCTCTGAGCCAAGCCTACAGGATAAACAAAGCAATGTCTCCTCAGATGGGCTGTAAGAAATCTTCCAAGGTCACCTTTGAAGTTAGTGAAGTAAGCATCACTTGGATGGTATGTCCACTTGCAACTCTAACTTATTTAGAAGCAAGTAACAGAAAGTCTCAACACAGAGGTTTGGACAATCAGCATTCAATTGATGATTTCTCCTTGGTTTAATATTTTAGAGCTTCAAAGTCCTCTTGAAGGTAAGAGGCATCCTCCAGAGAGCACTGGAATGTTATCCCTCGTCCCCAGGACACAGAAACTTTTTTTAAAAATCCGCTATAGAAAGGCTGGAAAGCAGCCAGTTGTCAGGAAAGTCTCTGTGGGATATGTGCAGGGCAGTCATGCTGATCTTACTTTCTGCAAAAGACACTGGTAGTTGCCTCAGTGCTAGAATCTGCTGCTTATCTATCCAACATCCAATATTTCTCTCTCTTTGCTTCTCCAGTTCTTTCAGGGTAGCAATACGTCTACTGATAAGTCGTACCCAGCTTAAGCCAGTCACGACAGTACCATGTCCTGCTTTCTCAGATTCACAGATAAAGATGACCTCATTATGGCCACTGAGATAGAAGGGTAAGTTTGCTAGGGAACTTCTGGGAAAATACTCGTGTTCGTAATGAAATGAACAGGCACGGCTAGCACTAAATCCTGCCTTAAATGTAAAGATAATGCTTAGGGATAGAGGAATCATTTTGTAATCATTAGACCAAGCAAGAGGGAGACGTTTCAAGAAAAAGCTTGAGATGCTAGCTAGCTCTCCCCTCAAAACCTCTGCTTCTGGCTAAGATGGAGTGACAGGGATCAGGTTTACCCTTCTACCTGAAATGGACAAAATATACGAAATGACAGATTTCAAGGCAATGAAAAACAGTGATATATACGAAGCTGAGAGGAAAAAACATGAGCTCTGTGATTGCTCCAGATTTCTGCCTTGACAAGGGTTTCCAGGCTGTGGGACAGGAAGGAGGGACCCAGGCAGAGACTAGCGGCCTTCCTGAGTTGAAAAGATAGAGGAAGAATCTGAGAGGAAATGGGCAGCTAGGTTTGCAGGATGGGGCAGTGGAGAAGAGGCAGCTACCAAGACAGAAATCCAGCAATCTGCAGAGAGTTTTCCTTGAATTTCAGCCAAATATTGATTAACACGGCATGTAAGAAAATTATGTAAGGCCAGGGAAAAAAACCAAATGGATTATGGCATGTTGCCTGACCACATAGAATCAAATTAGAAATTAATAACAGAAAGATTTCTGAAAAATCCCTAAATATTTGGAAATTAAACACTTTTCAAAATAACTAATAAAGGAAAGAAAAAGGAAAATTAGAAATTAGTTGGAACTGAAAAAAAAAGAAAATATATCAAGTTTGATGGGATGCCACTAAAACAGTACTTGGCAGAAAGTTATAGCACTATTTTAGCAAGAAAGATTTTTAAATACTTTCAAATTAGTGATCTAACCTTCTCTCTTGAAAAAAGAGAAAAAACAACTAGAAAAGAGCCAGTGAGAACCAAGACACACAGAAGAAGGGAAATAATAAACTTCAGCACAGAAATCAGTGACATAGGGAAAAAAAAAAAGATTGAAGAAATCAAAAGCCAGTCCTCTGGGAAGATTAATATATGTAATTAACAATCCTTATTAGTGAAAAAAGAAAGACAAAAATTAGCAATGTCAGGAATAGTAGAAGTAAAATTACCACAGATTCTACAAATCTTAAAAGGGTAACAGTGGAGTATTATGAATAAGTTTATGTCAATAAGTGTGATAGACGGAAGGGAAAAATCCTTTGAAAGACCCCCCCCAAAAAAAAAAACCACACATAAAAAGAAATAGATAATCTGAATAGCGCTATGTCTGTTAAAGAAATTGAACTTATAGTTAAACTTGGTCCACATGACTTTGCTCATAAACTCTACCAAACACTTAAGGAATATTAATCCTAGAGAACTCTGTGTTAACTCTAAGACAACTGACCCCATGGAAAATCTCCCCCAAAAATTGAAGATAAGGAAAATGTTTCCTAATTTGGTTTATATGGCCACGTAACCCTGAGATTAACACCAGATAAAGTCATTACAAGAAAAGAAAACTCCAGTGTAATATACCTCGTGAATATGTATGCAAAATTTTTAAACAGACATTAGAAATGCAAGATTGGTCTAATATTTGAAAACTCTATCAATGTAATTCACCAAATAAACAAACTAAAAACCAAACAACTTTATATGATCATCTCAGTAAATGAAGAAAACATTTTTTTAAAAACTCAGCATCCATTCCTTATATAAATTCTCTGCAAACTAGGAATGAAAGGAATTTTCCTTAACCTGATAAAAGACATTTATAAAAAGGTACAGTTAACATCATGCTGTACATTGTACAGGAGACAGGGATCAAGACCATCCCCATGGAAAAGAAATGCAAAAAAGAAAAATGGCTCTCTGGGGAGGCCTTACAAATAAATAGCTGTGAAAAGAAGAGAAGCAAAAAGCAAAGGAGAAAAGGAAAGATATGAGCATCTGAATGCAGAGTTCCAAAGAATAGCAAGGAGAGATAAGAAAGCCTTCCTCAGCGATCAGTGCAAAGAAATAGAGGAAACCAGAATGAGAAACCTAGAGATCTCTTCAAGAAAATTAGAGATACCCAGGGAACATTTCATGCAAAGATGGGCTCGATAAAGGACAGAAACGTTATGGGCCTAATAGAAGCAGAAGATATTAAGAAGAGGTGGCAAGAATATACAGAACTGTACAAAAAAGATCTTCATGACCTGGATAATCACGATGGTGTGATCACTCACCTAGAGCCAGACATCCTGGAATGTGAAGTCAAGTGGGCCTTAGAAAGCATCACTACAAACAAAGCTAGTGGAGGTGATGGAATTCCAGATGAGCTCTTTCAAATCCTGAAAGATGATGCTACGAAAGTGTTGCACTCAATATGTCAGCAAATTTGGAAAAGTCAGCAGTGGCCACAGGACTGGAAAAGATCAGTTTTCATTCCAATCCCAAAGAAAGGCAATGCCAAAGAATGCTCAAATTACTGCACAATTGCACTCATCTCACACGCTAGTAAAGTAATGCTCAAAATTCTCCAAGCCAGGCTTCAGCAATACGTGAACCATAAACTTCCTGATGTTCAAGCTGGTTTTAGAAAAGGCAGAGGAACCAGAGAGCAAATTGCAAACATCTACTGGACCATGGAAAAAGCAAGAGAGTTCCAGAAAAACATCTATTTCTGCTTTATTGACTATGCCAAAGCCTTTGACTGTGTGCATGACAATAAACTGTGGAAAATTCTGAAAGAGATGGGCATACCAGACAACCTGACCTGCCTCTTGAGAAACCTATATGTAGGTCAGGAGGCAACAGTTAGAACTGGACATGGAACAACAGACTGGTTCCAAATAGGAAAAGGAGTACTTCAAAGCTGTATATTGTCACCCTGCTTATTTACCTTATATGCAGAGTACATCATGAGAAACGCTGGGCTGGAAGAAGCACAGCCGGAATCAAGATTGCCAGGAGAAATATGAATAACGTCAGATATGCAGATGACACCACCCTTATGGCAGAAAGTGAAGAGGAACTGAAAAGCCTCTTGATGAAAGTGAAAGAGGAGAGGGAAAAAGTTGGCTTAAAGCTCAACATTCAGAAAACGAAGATCATGGCATCTGGTCCCATCACTTCATGGGAAATAGATGGGGAAATAGTGGAAACAGTGTCAGACTATATATTTGGGGGCTCCAAAATCACTGCAGATGGTGACTGCAGCCATGAAATTAAAAGACGCTTACTCCTTGGAAGGAAAGTTATGACCAACCTAGATAGCATATTCAAAAGCAGAGACATTACTTTGCCAACAAAGGTCCGCCTAGTCAAGGCTATGGTTTTTCCAGTAGTCATGTATGGATGTGAGAGTTGGACTGTGAAGAAAGCTGAGTGCCGAAGAATTGATGCTTTTGAACTGTGGTGTTGGAGAAGACTCTTGAGAGTCCCTTCGACTGCAAGGAGATCCAACCAGTCCATTCTAAAGGAGATAAGTCCTGCGTGTTCTTTGGAAGGACTAATGCTAAAGCTGAAACTCCAGTACTTTGGCCACCTCATGCGAAGAGTTGACTCATTGGAAAAGACTCTGATGCTGGGAGGGATTGGGGGCAGGAGGAGAAGGGGACGACAGAGGATGAGATGGCTGGATGGCATCACCGACTCGATGGACGTGAGTTTGAGTGAACTCCAGGAGTTGGTGATGGACAGGGAGGCCTGGATGCAATTCATGGGGTTGCAAAGAGTCAGGCACGACTGAGTGACTGAACTGAACTGAACATCATACTCGATGGGAGATTGACTAGTGTCTTCCTAAGATCAGAAAGAGGACAAAGATGGCCACTCTCAACAGTTCTATTCAACACTGCCATTGAGGGCAGTGCAATCAGGCAAAAATAAACAAATGAAATGGAAAACAAACCAAAACATTCAGATTGAAAAGAAAGAAATAAAACTATTTACATACATACACAGAAAACTCTGTGTAATCTATAAGAAAGCTACTGAAAGAAAAAGGTGAGTTTGGCAAGGTTGCAAGATACATGCATAATCTATAAAAATGTATTTTATTTCTATATATTAGCAATGGACAATCAAATATTGAAAGTATAAAAAACAATACCAATTACTATAGCACAATATATTTAAAATATTTAAAGATAAATCTAATGGAAGTGTTCAACATCTGTATACTATAAATAAGAAAATTCATAAGTTACAAATAAATGGACAAATCAGTTGTGTTTATGGGTCTGCAAACTCAGTTATTACTATAATGCCATTCCTTCCCAAACTGTAGATTTGATGAATCTCAACCAAAATCCTAGGAAGCTTTTTTTGTAGAAATTGACAAACTGATTCTAAAATTCATATTGTAATACATAAGACCAAAACTAGACAACCATCTTTGAAAAAAATTGTTGAAATTAAATTATCTGCTTTGAAGATGTTACAAACCTACCATAATTGAGACAGGATGATAATGACACAGTTAGATAAACAGATGAATGAAACTGAATGGAGAGACCAAAAATAAGCCCATAGCTATGTCAATAACATATTTTTCACAAAATTCCAGAAGCAGTTCAGTATAGAAAGATAACGCCAGAATAACTAAATATCCATATGCAAGAAGAAAAAGTGGATTCTGAGCCTTGTGTGTGTGCGCTCAGTCATGTCTGACTCTTCGCAACCCTTTGGGTTATAGCCCACCAGTTTTCACTACCCATGAGATTCTTTCGGCAAGATTACTGGAGTGAGTTGCCAGTTTCTCCTCCAGGGGATCTTCCTAACCTAGAGATCGAAGCCACGTCTTTTGTGTCTCCAACACTGCAGGCGAATTCTTTACCCCTGAACCCTACCTTATACTACACACACAATTAACTCAAAATAGATCATAGACTTAAATGTAAAACCTAAAACTACATTAAAAAAAACTTTTAGAAGAAAGTATAGAAACTTGTGGTGACCTTGGGTTATACAAAGGTTTCTAGATACTACAGTAAAAGCATAATTCAGAAAAGAAATAATTTATAAATTGAATCTTATGGGAAAAAAAAAAAAACATCTGGGGACTTCCCTCTTGGTCCAGTGGCTAAGACTCCATGCTTCCAATGCAGGGGGGCCAAGGTTCATTCCCTGATCAGGGAAATGGATCCCAAATGCCACAAATAAGAGTTTGTATGCCACAACAAAGATCCTATAAGATCTAGAGTGCTGCAACTGAGAACTGGCACAGCCAGAATGAATGAATAAATAAATACTTTTAAAAATGAAAAACGTCTGCTTTTTTAACAACACAAAGAGAATGAATAGGCAAGCCAAAAACTGGGAGAAAACATTTGCAAATAACATATCTTATAAAAGATTTGTTTCCAGAACACACAAAGAACTTTTAAAACCTGATAAAAAGGAAACAACAGTCCAATCAATGGTGGGCAACATTTTGGACAGATGCTTCACTAGGAAAACACAAGGAAACAAACACAGAAAGAGAAAAATGTTAGGGAAATACAAATTGAAAACACAATGTGATACCACTGTAAACCCATTAGAATGGTGAAGATTTTTTTTAAATATTATCATACCAAGTGTTGGCTGAAGGATGAAGAATGGGAAGTCTCATACTGTACTGGTGAGAAGTTAAAATAGTGGAACCATGTTGGAAACAGAAGATCCCCTAGAGAAGGACATGGCACCCCACTTCAGTACACTTGCCTAGAAAATTCCATGGATGGAGGAGCCTGGTGGGCTGCAGTCCATGGGGTCACAAAGAGTCTGACACAACTGAGTGACTTCATTTTCACTTAAAAAAAAAAAAAAACAGTTATTTACCATATGATCCTGCCACTCTATTTCCAGGTATTTATCCAAGAGGAAAAGAAATAAATGTCTACAGGGAGATTTTTACACAAAGATTCATAGAAACTTTATTTGTAATAGCAAAAAACTGACAACATACTAAATACCCCTCAATAAGTGAATGGATAAACAATCTGTGATACAGCCATCCAATGGAATACTACAAGAAATAAAAAGAATCAACTATTGACTTGATGTTGCAACATGAATGGACCTTAAAATAATTATGCTGAGTGAAAGAAGTCAGAGGAAAGGAGCCCATACTGTTGATTCTATTTACATAAAATTCAAGAAAATAGAAACTAATCTATAGTGACAGAAAGCAGATTAATGGTTGCGTGAGGAGTGTGGGGACATGGAACAACAGGCTGGTTCAAAATTGGAAAAGGAGTACCTCAAGGCTGTATATTGTCACCCTGCTTACTTAACTTATATGCAGAGTACATCATGTGAAATGCCAGACTGAATGAATCACAAGCTGGAATCAAGATTGCTGGCAGAAATATCAATAACCTCAGATATGCAGATGACATCACCCTCATGGCAGAAAGCAAAGAGGAATTAAAGAGCCTCTTGATGAAGGTGAAAGAAGAGAGTGAAAAGGCTGGCTTAAAACTCAACATTCAGAAAACTAAGATCATCACATCTGATCCCATCACTTCATGGCAAATAGATGAAGAAACAATGGAAAGAATGAGAGACTTTATTTTGGGGGGCTCCGAAATCACTGCGGATGGTGACTGCAGCCATGAAATTGAAAGATACTTACTCCTTGGAAGAAAAGTTATGACAAACCTAGACAGCATATTAAAAAGCAGAGGCATTATTTTGCCAACAAAGGTCCATCTACTCAAAGCTATGGGTTTTCTAGTAGTCATGTACAGATGTGAGAGCTGAGTGCAGCAGAATTGATGCTCTTGAACTGTGGTGTTGGAGAAGACTTTTGACAGTCTCCTGGATAGCAAGATCAAACCAGTCCATCCTAAAGGAAATCAACCCTGATAATTCATTGGAAGGACTGATGCTGAAGCTGAAGCTCCAATATTTTGGCCATCTGATACAAAGAGTTGACTCATTGGAAAAGGCCCTGATGCTGGGGGAGGAGAAGGGGACAACAGAGGATGAGATGGTTGGATGGCATCACCGACTTGATGGACATGAGTTTGAGCGTGCTCCGGGATTTGGTGATGGACAGGGAAGCCTGGAGTGCTGCAGTCTATGGAGTCGTAAAGAGTTGGACGTGACTGAGGGACTGAATAGAACAGAACAGAAGCGGGGGGACAGGAAGAAGGGATGAAAGAAAGAAAGGAGTAAACTTTTGGGGGTGACAGTCATGTTTACTATTGTGAGAACAGTGATGGTTTCATGGATATATACAAATGTCAGAATTTATCGTATATTTAAATTATGCTGAGTCTCCTCCATGTCAATTATACTTCTAGAAAACTGGCTGGAAAAAGATGCTATCCCTGATGTTGTTAAGCCATTTAACCAATGGCTGCTTATTTCCAAATCATTGATTATGAAAAAAATCTAAATAATCCAAAATAAGTTAAGTTTCCCATATTTGCAGCTGGAAGCAAAATTTAATACTATATCTACCCAACATCTTGGCTTACATAAAAAATCACAGCATATTAAAGCTTGAAGAGACCTTGGGGATTAGCCATTAAACACTTCCCAACAAACCTCCCACCCCCATTTTTTTTTCCCAAATGAGGGAAATAGAAACCCAGAAAAGTGGACGTTGCCCAGATCTTTCAGGAGATCCATGACAAGAACCACAGTGTTCTCATTCCCAAAGCAAAGCTACTTCCAGGATGCCATACCACAGTTTGCCATTTTAATTTTTTCCATTCTCAATTTTATTTCCTTAAAACAGCAAAGAGAAAAAAGAAATAACACAGAGTGGAATTTCATGCTTACAAGGGGAATTACCTAAAGGAACACTTGCATGTTTTATAAATGAGGCAACAGAGCCTTGTGGTACAGGAAAGAAAGGTGATATTTTCTCCTAGAGTCTCAGCAAACATGAAACTCGCTGGTCTCTTGAAGCAAGTAAAGGAAAATGACATCACTCACCCCAACAGTAATTCTCAAGTGTAGACTCACTTCCAGGAGCCAGTGTCTGCTTCCCTTCACTGCCCCTCTGAGTTCGCACAGCTGGAATACTATCAGACATTTCAGTCCCGAGGTTTCCAAGGGTATTCACATGTTAAAAGTGAAGTGCAACCACGCAGTCGTGCTGTGTGGATTGACGTTTTTTAAATGGCATGGAGTTTTTGTTTGTTTGTTTGTTTGTTTTGTAACTTTAAATTTGTTTTAGATTAGGCTTACTCATGAAGAGCAGAAAGTTTCATTCCTTAAATGTTCCCCTCTTTGAGCAAAGGCCAAGCAATGAAAATTCTAACTGAGGTATGAGGGGAGCATGAATGTTTCTCCAAACCATGGGAGCCTGAGAAACCTTCCTGGCTCCGCGTGCTGGGAGGGAGGCTGCTTTCTACTCACGCTTCTTCTTTTACCAGAAGGGTGCCTTCAAATCTGGGCTCATAGGAGATGCTGGAAAGTCACAGTGACTCGCGGAAAAGTTACTAGAATGACTAAGCTTTGAAAAATACCAATGAGCTCTGAGGAAAGATGAAAGGAATGGCAATCACTGAGCCTCAGCGACAGCTTCGGAGGATACTGAATCTCCAGCCAGTATTATTTCCCAGCCTTTCTGTCCAACTCCTGCTGGAATTGCTCATGACGTTAGTTACACCGCATGGTGGACTCTGATATTTGCCCCCTTGATATCCATTCCAGTTTGTTCCTCAAAAACAGAATTACGGTTTCGTTGAGGCATGGCAACGTGCCCAGCACAATTACTCTCTACATCCCCTTGCAGCAAGGGTGCCCATGTGACCCTCATCTGATCAATGTGAGACGAGCTGGGAGTTTCGGGGAACGCTTTCTCCCCTATCTTCCAGCGCCCGCTGCTCCACACCTTCTTTTCTAACACACGGACAGGAAGCCTGGAGGCGCAACAGACAGCTGGGGATGCAGGGGACAAGCCGAAGGAAGGCGTCCCAGGCCCAGCTGCCTTCCCAAAATTCTGCTAAGATGCTCTCTGGCATTTCAGTCTCAGCATGCCCCAAAGGGAATTCAGGATCTTTCCATTCCACCCTTCGAGATTTCCTATTTTGCTAAATGGCATCACCACTCCTGCAGTTAAGACTGATCAAACACCAGGACATTGTGTTGACCCACTCCCCTCACGCCCAAGTCCCCCTAATTCTACTAATCAAAATTTCCCTTTTTTTGTTGGGTCTTAGTTCCCCAACCAGAGATCAAACCCAGCCCCGCAGCAGCGGAAGCCCTGAGTCCTAACCCTGGACCCCTGGGGATTCTTCTAACCAAACATTTTCTAACAGGGGTCTTGCTTCCCGCTTTTTTCTCATGGTGGTAAAGTGCACATCAATATAAAATTTAGTCTTTAAACCAAAGTGTAAGTTCGGCGGCATTTAACACAGTCACAAAGCTGAGCAAGCATCATTACTTGTTCTACACTTTTAAGGGTTTCCAAGTGCCCTCATACGTTTCATGATGAAAACATGTTTTCATCACCCTCACCCCTCAAGAAACCCCAGTGTCATTAAGCAACAATTCTTATTCTCCCCTACCCTTGGCTCCTGGCAACCACTAGTCGACTGCCTATGAATTTGTCTATTCTGGATATTTCATATAAATGAAATCATACAGTATGTGGCTTTTTGCATCTGGCTTCCCTCATTCAGCGTGATGTTTTCAAGGCCCATCTGTATTGCAGCACACATCAGTACTGTGCTCCCTTTCACGGCCAAATAAATTCAAGTGTCTGCATATACTGCATTCTGTTTAACCATTCATTCCTTGAGGGACGTTTGGATTGTTTCTACAGTTGACTCTCGTGAATAGTATTGCTATGAACACTCAGTACAAGTGTGTGTTACAACATCTGTTTTCAATCTGGGGGGAGGATATGTATTGCTGAGTGGATTTGCTTGGTCATATGGTAATCTACGTTTAAGCTTACTGGGGTACTGCCAAAATTTTTTGATAGTGGCTGCACAATTTTACATTCCCACCAGAAACTGAAGGGTTCCAATTACTCCACATCTTCATCACACATGTTCTTTTCTATTTTGTTTTAAGTATAGCCATCCTAAGGATTGTGAAGTGGTATCTCACTTCAGCTTCGATTTATATTTCCCTAGTGATGAATGGCACTCCGCATCTTGCCATGTCTTGTGGCCTTGTATGTCTTCTTTGGGGAAATGTCTATTTAAGTTATTTCCCATTTTTCCTTGGCCTGTTTGGTTTCTTGTTGTTGAGCTGAGAGGCCCTTATCAGGTCTATGTTGCTGTTTAGTCACCAAGTCCTGTCTGACTCTTTTGTTTGCCCATGGACTGTAGTCCACCAGACTCCTCCATCCATGCATTCTCCAGGCAAGAATACAGGAGTGTGTTGCCATTTCCTCCTCCAAGGGATCTTATCCACCCAGGAATGGAACCCCCGTCTCCTGCATTGCAGGCAGATTCTTCACCACTAGGATGACTGTTGAGTATTTTCTCCGTTCTGCGGGTTGTCTTTTTACTCTCTGGGTAGCCTCCTTTGATCTACGAAAGTTGTTAATTTTTATAAAGACCAACTCATTTATGCTTTTCTTGTGTTGCTCGTGTTTTTCTTGTCTTTCGCCCACTTTTAATCCTTTACCTCATACGTGGCTCAGCTGGTAAAGAATCCTCCTGCAGTGCGGGAAACCTGGGTTCAATCACTAGATTGGGAAGATCCCCTGGAGAAGGGAAAGGCTACCCACTCCAGTATTCTGGCCTGGAGAAGTCCACGGACTACAGTCCATGGGGTCACAAACAGTCGGACACGACTGAGCGACTTTCATTTTCAGAGAATAATAATATTTTAAATACTTAAATCTGATTGTCACTTTCCTGCTCAAACCTTCAATAGTTTCCCAGTGTGCTCAGGATAAAGTCCAAAATCCTCTCCATGGGCCACAAGGTTCTGCATAATTAGGTCCCTGTCTTTCTCTTTCATCTCACTTTTCCACATTTTCCCTCACTGTCTTTGCTGTCGTTTCTCAAGTATGCCAGGCCCTCTTTAGTCCTAGGACTCGCTTACCTGCTAACGCTCCTGCCTGGGGAGGGTGTCCTCACCCCTTCTGTACGGCTCATTTCGCTAATTCCAGTTCATCTTTCAAGGTCAGTGTCACCTCCCCAGGAAAGCCTTCCTTAACCCCTGGCTCCAAACGTGTTCCCACTTGTGAGAAATGGAGTTTTACAAGCTGGATATTAAACAGCCACAATTAAAAATTGAATTATGTAAACACAATTCGGAGAAGGCAATGGCACCTCACTCCAGCACTCTTGCCTGGAAAATCCCATGGGCGGAGGAGCCTGGTAGGCTGCAGTCCATGGGGTCGCAAAGAGTCGGACATGACTCAGCGACTTCACTTTCATGCATTGGAGAAGGAAATGGCAACCCACTCCAGTGTTCTTGCCTGGAGAATCCCAGGGACGGGGGAGCCTGGTGGGCTGCCATCTATGGGGTCGCACAGAGTCAGACATGACTGAAGCGACTTAGCAGCAGCAGCAAACACAATTCAATACAATAAACACGTGGAACTCTTGACATCCTAATCTCACATTACATTTACTATTACCTTCGTGAGGCATTCTCTACATAGAAATAGAATGTAATGGTCTGCTATTGTGCATCCCGTCCCACCTTTTCCCTGGTGACAGGGATAAGCTTGAAATCCATCATGGTGGGAGTATTTAGCCAAAGGCTACAAACCCGGCGTGGTTTTTTAGAGAGCAAGTGTTAACATTTACCAGTATACCATCACCAGTCAGATTTCCCATTACATGCTGACACGGCACTCTGAACTTGTCTGTGGTTTTTCTTTCCATGCTCACACTCTTTTAGTTTTTTATTCATAATAAATATTGCATTTCACCCCTGTGTTTCTCACAAGAGTGTGAACTCTATGAGGGAAGAACCAGGGTCCATAGTGTTCCCTTTTGATCTCCGCACCCATAGTACTTAGCATACTTCTTGACACATGGTAAATAACTAAATAACTTTGTCAACAGATTGTCAACAAGGCCCAAGAAGCAAACTTTAATATTTTAAACATAGATGAATTGATGGCAGGGATTCACCTATAAAAGTATGAAATGTTCCATTTCACTGACTGGCCTGTCTTGAGGATTTAAATACTGATGAAAAGTCAATTACATTCAAAAGGCTAAAGCATTTCTTTGATGCCTTTTTCATTAAAAGAGAGCCCGTGATGGCCAAGGGCAATTTTCACCTGGCTCTCTGCACAGGCGTACAACCCCTGTGTACTGGTTTTTCTAACATGGTTTCCAGCTTCATACATCCAGCCTCTGCCTGTTTCCACGTAGTGTTCTCCTATTTTTTCCACTGTTTTCTTCTAAGGACATCAGTCATATTGGATTAAGGGCCCACCTTACTCCAGTAATGACCTACTCTTCACTAATTGCATCTGCAGAGACCCTATTTCCCCATAAGATCACATACAGAAGAACTGGGAGTCAAGACCTTACCATATTTTTTTGAGACACAGTTCAAAATAACACACCTACAAATGGCCCATTTCAAATAGCGCTTTCTCAGTGTGTTGCAACAATTTGAACCCAGCAAATTGCAATTTGTCTATGCAAGCTTCACATGATCAGCCAAGGCGGCTCTTTACTTCCTCTAGCTCCAGAATTTGCCTTCACTGTCAGAGGAAGGAGTTCCTGGAACCTCAAAATAACCCCAAATTCAAATACAGTCATTATGTTTTGTTTGAGGGTTTAAATAAACCCACCCACAGGCCATCATTGCCAGGGATCAGCAGCTGGCATCAGGGCATTAGGACACACTTTCCAGCCCTTGGCTACCTGTGAAGAGGGGGCCAACGTTTACACCAATTCTACATAAGCCTTGTAACATCAAAAGTGACCACCATCCTTAGGACGCAACCAGTGTACCAGGTGGCTGACATAGAGGGTGGCCCATCTGGGCATCCCTGGTGGCTTAGTTGGTAAAGAATTCACCTGAAATGCAGGAGGCCCAGGTTCGATCCCTGGGTCAGAGAAGATCCCCTGGAGAAGGAAATGGCAACCCACTCCTGTATTCTTGCCTGGGAAATCCCATCGACCTGGTAGGCTACTGTCTGTGTCTATGGGGTCACAAGAGTCAGACACAACTTAGTGACTAACCCACCATCACCCTTTCAGGGTCATTTCTCAAATTATATTTCTACCCTCTGGGGATAGCCTTGGTATATAGATTTAGTGATTGTAGAGCTAGAAATATCCAGGAAAGCTCTCTGTTCCAAGCCTCTATTTTACAAAACCCAGAAGCCTAGAGGAATGGAAAGGTAGCTCGTGTCATCAGGCTGGAGAGTGACAGAGCCCAGGCCAGACCCAGGTGGTGGCCCCCCATTTGGGTGCTCAGCCCACTGCTCTGTTAGCAGAAGCAATAACCAGAAGCTTCTGCCCCTCTGTCCAGGCTTAAGGTTAAAAACTCCAGAGAGTAGAGGGGTACAGACACGTTCTCTGATATCCAGGAAAAGACATGATTGTTATGACTTCCTAATGAGAAAAGAATAAACTTAAATATCCTATTTTCATTCTGGTCAATACAACCTATTAGAATGGTTTCCTTATGACTTTCTGCAAGAACAAAATACATGAGAGATTTAACTGTTACCAGCAATATACGATCATCTTTGCAATCAGTTCTGAGTGTACGGGACTTAGAGTTCTGTGATTCAATTTCCGGTGATATAGAGACATAAGAAAAATTACTCGCTGTGAACTCTGACCAGGAGAACCGTCATCCTACTCCATGCTAGTACCCCTAAATCTCAGAGGCCAAATAGTTCACATCCTACATTTTCCATGAAGGTTGTTGATTGGATGAGATTGCTGTAATTATGCAACCTTGAATTTCAAAAAAGATTCAACACATGGTTTTATCTCCACTGTCTTCTGAAATCCCACAAAGTGATAGTAAAGGAAGAAAACAAGTCATAAATCACAAATTTCAGGAGAATGGAAATGGAGCTGAGACAAGATAAATGAAAGGATAAAAGTTTGGAGGAGCCAGAGTATGTTAACTGACTTATCAGACCAAAGGAAAAAGAAACCAAAGCCCCCAGTGGGGGAAGCCAGTACATTTACTCAGAACCCTGAAAAGCCTTAGGAATCTGAAAGCAGGGGTGCAGAAACTGGAAAAATCATTTCTGTCTCTTTGCAGTTTGGCAGGAAACTCAAGACTGACTCTGTGGCAAAACCAAATTCAAGGGGACATATTTAAAGGGCCCCAAGTAGGGCTGAGACACCGTACTGAAATTGGGTGAAGGCCTACAGATGAAAAGGGACAATGCCAGCCCCCTTCTCCTGCTTTGCTTTTAGAATACCAGCAGCCAGACACACAAAATCTGTGTAAGAGATTGGAGGATTGTCTTCCAGAGATTCTGACCAGCCCATGATGGAAAATGACAAATGTATGGTAGGGTAAGGCCTTGCTTGATCTCTCAGCAGTGGCTCTCACCCTGGGCTACACACTGGAATCGCTTGGAAACTCTAATCCATACTGATATCTAGCTTCCCAGAGATCTAATGCGATGGGTCAGAAGTGCAGCCCAGGATTGGGGCTTAAGTTCTCCCTGGGTGATTTCAATGCATAGCCAAGACTGAGAAACGCCAATGAACCTACCAGTCAATATCTTCTTTTAAGTGCTTCATTCCTGATCTTTTCAAAGAACCAACTTTTAGTTCTGATTGTCTCTGTTCTTTGCCCATTTCCTGTTTATCTCACTGATTTCTCAACTTATTTCCTTTCTTCTGCTTATTTTGGGTTTAACTTGCCCTTCTTTTTTCAGTTTCTTAAGGTAGAAACGTAGAGCACTGATTTTAGACCTTTCTTTTTTCCTCAGAAAATACTCCAAATGCCCCTTAAGGTACCGCTACAACGTGTGTGTCCCACAACTGCTGATGTACGGGCTTTCATTTTCATTCTGTTCAAAATATTTCCAGGTTCTCTTGTGAGTTCTTCTTTGACATCTTGTTTAGAAATACGCTGCCTGATTTCCAAGTATTGGGGCTTTGTGGTCACATATCTTTCTGTTACTGATTTTAAGTTTAATTCTACTGAGCAGAGACTATGCTTTGCATCATCTTGATCCTTTTAAATTCAGCGAGACTTGTTTTAATGCCCAGAATATGTACTGCTTGAATATTCTATGTTCTTTTGAAAAGAATGTGTACCCTACTGTTGGGTGGAATGTTCCATAAATGTCAACGAGGTCAAATCGGTTGAGAGTATTACGAAACTGTCTATACGCTGATTCACTTTCTACTTCATCTGTTCATTATTGAGAAAGAAGTATTAAACTCTTCAACAATAATTTTAACTTTGTCTACTTGAAGTTCCAAAAGCTTTTGTTTCATGTGTTTGGAAGCTATGTTATTGCGGGCCTACACACTTGGAATTGTTATGTTTGCTTGACAAATTGTTCCCTTTATCACTCTGAAATATCTTTTTGTCTGTGATAATATTCTGTGTTCGAAGGACATTATTTTATTTGAATATGATCCAATACAGCCACTCCAGCTTTCTCATGGTTAGTAATTGTATGGCCTACCTTTGTTATTTACTTTTAACCTATTTGTTTTTATATTGTAAGCAGGTTTCTTACAGCCTATAGACGGGTTGTTTTATAAGTTTAAAGATTCTTTTGATGGCATGACACAACACGATGACCCTCAGACAGCTGAAAGGCAAAACTCTGTTACTTTTGGTCCAAAGGAGAGTAGAACAGGGCCATACAGGGCTCTACACTCAGGGTAATAGCAAGCTGGAGCTACAGAAGACAGTTTATGTATGGTTAGCTAGTTTCTCCAGGGTCTAGGAGATGGGGATCTCAAACAGAGACTGCAGGAAGCCCCCAAACAATGCTGAAGGGAAGCTGCTCCTTTAATAGCTACTGAAGTTCAGCAAACTTTTCTATAAAGGGTCATGTATTCAATGTTTCCAGCTTTGCAGACCATCTCCGCTGCAACCAGTCAACTCGAGGGTTACAGAACAGCCACAGATGGTACGTAAATGGCGTGGCAGTGCCCACGGCCCAACAGAACTTTACCTGAATCCATGCGGATGCCAGCTGGCCTGCCTGCCAGAGCTCTGTCCCCTGACAGGCTGAGAGACTCACAGATTCTTATTCTCTGACTTCTCCTTTCTCTGTCTTCATTCCAATAATCTCAGAGTGTCTTTAAACTTCGGAGAAGGAAATGGCAACCCAATCCAGTATCCTTGCCTGAGAAATCCCAAGGGACAGAGGAGTCAGGCTGGCTACTGTCCGTGCGGTCACCAAAGAGGTGGCCATGACTTCGCGACTAAACAGCAAAAACAGAGAAACGGTGACCTAATTTTAGTTCTAAATGACAGCATCTGGGTTAGATTAAGGAATCATCATAAGGTCAGTGGTGGATCAGCCTCCAAATCAGCCTGCCTCAAAATTACTTGGGAGATTTTTTCCACAGAGGTGATGGGACAGAGGAACATGGGTTCTGTCTTTCAGAGGGGGAAGTTCCTTGCTTCCTCTTGCCCTCACTCCCTCCCCTCCTTCTTCCACGTTCCTCTTCTCCTCCTTTTTCTTCTCCCTTCCCTCCCTTTTAAGCCTCTGTAGTTTTCATCACCATTGTTGCTAGACATTTTTTCTTAATCTACATGGCATAAACATCTTTCTGCGATACATCATTATAAGCAACCTGTGATATGGCGCGCATGCCCAGTCACTGAGTAGCGTCTCTCTGTGACCTCATGGACTGTAGCCCACCAAGCCCCTCTGTCCGTAGAATAATTCTGGCAAGAATACTGGAGTGGGTTGCCATTTCCTACTCCAGGGGATCTTCCTGCACCATCTGAGAAGCCCCCTGTGCTATGGCATAAAGATCTTTTTGAGATATATCATTAAAGTGCCCTCTGAGATGTGTTTGCAGTGTTTGCACTCTTTGGGAGAAAAGGCTGCCTATATCAGGTGTGAACTAGGGTCGAGCTGGGTTGTAGAGCTGGCGAGCTGCTTCTGCAGTGATCCAGGCTCCATCTGTAAGGAAAGCACCCAGCACACATTAAGGGGTGTCGGGTCAACTCTTGCTAAGATGCTTCCTAGACCCTGCTTTGGCCTCCTGTGAGGGCATGATGCTATTCCTATATGATAAAGGAAAGGATTTCCCTCACCTTCTCAGAGTCACAGAGCCCAAAACCCAAGGCCAGGCACATTTTCAGAACAAAGGCAGAGGGCTGGATAATTCTGGCAAAGTAACTGCTTACTTGTCCTAATCCCCAGGTTTGATTCCACAAATCTGCTTGTCTGGGATTTTATCCTGGGATTACCCATTGATATGATTCTGAACCGCTTATACTCCCTTTTAGAAATTCATGTCTTATTGATCCAGAGATCTGGCTTCTCAGCAGATCACCAAGTCCAACAAGAGTTATAAATTTGAAGGGGATTTTGGCCATTCATGTAGTCATTACCAGGCCAGGTGCTCTGGAAAAGATAAAAAGTTCATCCTTTAGGAAATATTTCACATCCACTGTGTGCCAGGCATTGTTCTAAGTGGTGGAAATGTTGCTGTTAACAAAAATCTGTGCCTTCCTGTAGTGGGAGTGTGGTTCTAGGCAGTGCAGAGTGAGGGGACATAGAGAATAAACACATCTGAGTCAGATGTGAGAGCTATTAAGAGAAATAAAGCTCAACAAAAGGACAGGCCTCTAGAGTTGGGAGGGGTCGGCAGGCTAGTTAGATGGGTGCGCAGGGAGGCCTTGCTTGGATATGGTGATATCAGAGCAGAGACTTCACTGCAGTGACAGAGGAACCGTGTGGATACAAGGGGATGAGGGCTCCTGGCAGAGGAAACAGCGACTGCAAAGTCCCCAAGGGCTGATCGGTCTCAGCTGTACTCATGGGATTTCAGTTCATGAAGGTGACCAAGCGATGACGTGGAAACAGTGAAGCCACTGACAGAAGATTTCATTGCCTGACGTGCTGGGGGGATGGGGCATGCCACACCACGCAGGGCCACTCAGGGAAGAATGAGGTGGGGGCAGAGGGGAGTGAGGGGAGAGCCTCCCCGCCAGAGCGTTGGATGGGGCTTCCACAGAAAGGGCAGGACCCGGCAGAAGAAACAGCAGAGGAGAGGCTAGTCTGAATAGTGTAGCTGGGCTTTGGCTATAGAGGTGGTCCCTACCTGTTTGGTCACTGGCCCTTGGGTGATTTAGGGCCGTGGAAATATGGCTCGGTGTGTGAGGATTAGACTAAGAAGTGGTTCAGTGTGGGCTCTGGATCACAGCAAAGTGTAAACAACTTTGAGTTTTAGTTTGGTGCTGTGAAGAATGGATGCCAAACAGACAGAGAATCTCAGAAGGGCTTCCCTGTGGTCCAGTGGTTAAGAATCCACCTGCCGATGCAAGGGACACAGATTTGATCCCTGGTCCAGGAAGACCCCCAAGCCGTGGAGCAATAAGCCTGTGAGCCACTGCTGCCGAAGCCCACATGAGAAGCCCCGCAACGAGAAGCCTGCTCACCACAACTGGAGAAAGCCCGTCCATAGTGACAAAGGCCCAGAGCAGCCAGAAATAAAATAAGTACAAAAATTTTCAGAAAGAATCTAAGGAAACTCAGAACACAATCACGTAGGGTCATGCTAGCATAATAAGATCATGTTTAAATTCCTACAGTGGGAAAGCTGGACGCACCTCTGGAGAGTCAGGAATCCTTCCAGTCACCAGGACCTGTGTGAGAGGAACAAAGATGAGCCCTGACTGCTTGTACTCAGTTCTGAAGATTCCTACTGCCTCCGCTCTGATTTTAGACTCTATCTCTATGCACATTCGTACAGCTGGTTACAAGTTTTATCTGACCATTCTTGGTATCATTTAGCATGTTTTGTTTTTCCTATTTTTTGCCCTGTTCCAAGTCCTATTTTGTTTCTCTTCCAAGACAAGTAACAGCAACTCTTTTAGCCAGGGACTTTCTAGAACAAGACCGATGATGACAAAGATGCCAGCAAGAGCCTGTGCTTTGTCATTTGTCATTAAGCTTTCATTTCATGGAAGAATGTATCATGAGATTCACACTCATATTAGGACAGTTTAAAGGTTCATTTTGTGAACTTAAAGATGCTTCTTAAAAAATTAAAGATGTCTCTCACAGCCTGGCTGTCTGACCAGCTCTGGCTTTTGTTCATTTTGTTTTCACCGCAATTAAAAACCACAGCAATTATTCAAATGCCAAGAACCGAAAGGGCAAGAACCTTGTCATTGTCTAAACCTTGGAAATGCACATTTCGCTTCCCATATGCTGCATTCTGGCTTACTCAATCTGCTGAAAGCAAAAAGGCCAAATAAACAATGTCTTTGTAGAGCTGCCTGAGTTCATATGACAGAGAAACGTCAGTTGTAGGTTCAGTCACAGAAAGCTCCAAATTTCATTCATTTGGCTAACATTGATGGGGCACTTACCGTGTGCCGGGCACACACAGAGACATAGTGTTGAATGAAACAAACGTGGTCTCTGGCTTCATGCAACTTAGGTCTAGTGGGCAAGACATTTAAAAATGAAAAAATGCCTAACTACGTATGCAACGATAAACTGTGATATGTGCCAGAAAGGAAAAGAGGGGAATGTAACTTAGACTTGGAGGTGGCGTCCAAGGAGGACTCTTTGAAGAAATGTTATCTGATCTGGGGCTTAAAAAAGGTGAATAGGAATTTCTAGTTATCTATTACTCCCTGATGAAGTGAAGTTGCTCAGTCGTGTCCGACTCTTTGCGACCCCATGGACTACACTCCTCCATCCATGGGATACTCTCTGATAACCCATCCCAAATTATATGACATAGAATACCATGTTATTATACTCAAAAGTTCTATAGGTTAGGATTTCAAACAAGACATGGTGATCACGACTTATTTCTGCCCCATGATGTTTAGGGTCTGAGCCAGGGAAATGTGAGTGTCTGAGAGTAGCTCAAACACCTGGTGGGCAGGAATCATCTCCAGGCCACCTCACACACATGGCTGGGGCTGAACAGTGGCTCAAAAGAGGTGGGCCAAGTCCTAGGCCTCCTTAGCTGTGAACTTTGACCTTATTTGGGAAAAGGGTCTTTGTAGACACAATCACAGTTAAGGTGCTTGAGATGCTCGCATCCTGGGTTTAGGGTGAGCCCTGAAGCCAATAACTGGTGTCCTTACATGAGAAAAGAGAGAATTGAGAGGAGAAGCACAGGGGGAAGGAATACGAAGGTGGGGCAGAGGTTGGGGTGAGGTGTCGACAAGTCAGGGACCGTCAGGGATTGCCAGATACCATTAGAAACTAGGATAGAGGAGTGGAATAGATGCCCTCTTAAAGACACAGAAGGCAGCAGCACCTGTTAACGCCATGACACCCGCTGACATCTTGATTTCCGACTTCTGGCAGGATTCAGAACTGCAAGGAAATGGATTTCTGTTGTTTTAAGCCTCCAAGTGGGCGGTAATTCATCATGGCGGCCACAGGAAACTAATATAGGTGCCTGGGCGGGATGCCCCGAAGGATGGAGCAGCTGCACGTGGCCTCTCCGCACGGCTGTGGCCTCTCATAGGGTGGTGACTACTTTCTGTGATGGAGCTTCCTGAGAGCAAGTGTCCCAGGCCTACAACCTAGAAGAGACCAGGGCAGAAACTGCAAGGATTCTTCTTTCCCAGCCTCGAAAGTCCTGTTGGAATCACTTCTGGGACTTCGGGTAGCACGATGGTTAAGACTCCGAGCTCCTGACGCAGGGCATGTGAGTTTGATCCCCGGCCAGGAAACCACGACCACTTTGGTTGTAGTGTTAGTGGCTCAATCATGTCCAACTCTATGCAACCCCCTGGACTGTAGCCTGACAGGCTCCTCTGTCCATAGTATTTTCCAGACAAGAATGCTGGAGTGGGTAGCTGTTTCTTTCTCCAGGGGATCTTCCTGACCCAGGGATCGAACCCACATCTCTTGGGTCTCCTGCAGTGCAGGAAGATTCTTTACCATCTGAGCCACTTTGGCTGTACGTGTGCTGCCCAACCCTAATCACTTCTGTCACTAGGCCGTGCCCGACTCTTAGCAACCCCATGGACTGCAGCCTACCAGGCTCCTCCATCCATGGGATTTTCCAGGCAAGAGTCCTGGACTGGGTTGCCTGCCGGAAGCCAGTGTGAGGAATCCCACCCATGACAAGGTCATGAGGAAGGAAGCTGACATACGCAAGGCGTGATCAGACTTCAGGAGCCCCCCTGGAAATTCCTAAGCATGTACCCCAACCAAAAAGAAAATCTGCTGGCTTTTGTGCTCTGCTTTTCCACTTTTCTGATATTCTCTGGAAAAACGTCAATTCAGGGCTTTAGTCTTCTGCATTTGAAAGGGATGTTTCAGTTAAACCCCTCTGATTGCTCTCTAGCTTGTCTAACAGGTTCCCTGGACCTCTTACAGCTTGTGAATTGCTTGCAGCCCCCAATCTCGAGAGGCACAAAGCTTAAAAGCATCTTAAAGATACAGAGTCTTTTCTAAAGAGTTAAAAATTATATTGGTGATGGGTTTTCACTGTTGAGTCAATGACTGCTGCCAGACCTCCATAGTCTTTATCTTTTAACACCTGAAGGATATTAATCAATGTAATTGGGATATAGAAAAAGGAATATAGTAGTTTTGATGTTAGCAACACTAGACTTTTGAGTTAATTACTTTTCTTTTGTTATAAATCACTGTACTCCTTTCACTTGTTATAAACTGCTGTATCTTTGCTATGTAAGAATGTAACTTTATTTAGTGCTTTCTGAGAATGGCACCAGACTTTGGGAAGATCAACACAAATAAGTCTTCTGGTTAACAAACCCTTATCAGAAAAAAGGCTGTAAAATGTTAATTGGCCCTTCTTAGCCAGAAGATGATGTAAATCACCCTAAGACTTGTGTATACAATTAGGTATGCAGAGAGAAAAGCCTGGTTTTGATAAGAGTCTGGACTGCTAACACTGCATAACTTTGTGTTACCCACTGATCTCCATGTTTTATCAAAAGTATAAAAGGCCTTCTGAACAATAGAAGACGGAGCCAGTCGCTGGACTGGTTTCCCCCGTGTCTCTCTCTTTTTCCTCTTTACTTAAATTTCAGGCTGAATTCCCATCTGGGGCGCGGAGGCTCGCCAAGTCTACTTACTTGCCCTGGCTGTTAAGACCTGCGCGAAAGGGAGCCTAAGGCGAGGCATCCTTAGATATTCAAGCGAGCACCGGCGGCCCAACGTAGATGGTGCAAATTCCTTGTCTGGAATTTTATTGGTCTTCCGCGTAATCCAAGTTATTCAACCCTCTTTCTCCACTTAATTTTCTTACTACACTATTGTTTCTTAATCTAATCTTATATCAATAAATAAATAAGTTTTTTCCTCACCGACTCTGTCCACCCTTCAAATTCCCTGGATCCACCGGGGCTGGACCCCGGCAGTTGCCATTGCCTTCTCTGTCACTAGGCACAAGCCCAGCTAGATCCAAAGAGAGGGGATATAGACCCATCTCTCAATTAGAGGAGTGTCAGAGAATTTGTGATGACTTTCTAGAACCACCTGAAGGTGTAAGAAGCTGTGTGCCCCAGAGTAGTTGGGATCTGTACTGTCTATCCTGGCAGCTGCTAGTCACGTGTGATTGTCTAAATATCAATTAATCCAATTTAATCTAAATATAAATTAATCTAATCTTAGTTTCTCAGCCATACCAGCCACATTTCAAATACTCAGTGGTTACATACAGCTAGTGTCTACCATGTTGGACAACACAGATTAAGAATATCTCTATCCCTGGAGGAGTCCTATTGGGCAGCCCTGCCTTAGACTGAAGGGACAGCACGGGGCAAGGCTCTGAGTTGGAAAATAAATGAGCTTATAAGCCAAATAGATAAAAAGCTGTCTCTAAGGGTAGGGTCTGCTGCCATGTGCCCACGTAGCTCATGCACGTCCTCACAAGGTATTTGTGTTACAAACAGCATAAGCCTGCAATATTCCATGTGTCCTGCCAGAGGACAGTGGTATTAGATGAGACTAGACAAGCTGATAGGGGTCAGATCACACAGGGCCTTTTTGACCCCTCTAAAGGAGTTTATATTTCATTCGAAGTGAAACGGAACTTGCCTATAACTTATTTTGCATTGTGAATACTTATGAGAGGTCCAAAAAGAAGCAGATTTGTGGTTAGTTGATACCTTTGTTAGTAAAACGTTCTGCTACGAGACAGAAACCCAAACTATCACAAAGGCTTCAGGAAATTAGAAGTCTGTTTCTTAGTTTCTGCTGTTGTTACCAGAGCTTTGCTCTCAGCTCTCCAACCCCCACCTTTGGCAGGGGTTCACCTAAATCTTTAAGTTAAAGTGTCCACAGATAAGAAAAGATGCTACAGACAAAAAACCAGGTGGAACCAGCTGGGACCAAGATGGCAATGAATCTGACCTCCAACAGAGCTGAGCCTCATTATACCTTGATTTTACTACATTAGCATATTAAATGACATACCTACCAGTGTGACCAGGTGGCGCAGCGGTGAAGAATCTGCCTGCCAAGGCAGGAGATGCTAGAGATGCCGGTTTGATCCCTGGGTTGGGAAGATCCTCTGGAGGAGGAAATGGCAACCCACTCCAGTATTCTTGCCTGGGGAATCCCACAGACAGAGGAGCCTGGGGAGATATAGCAGCACCAGTGGCCATGACGGAACATTAAGGATCAAAAAAGGATTAAAAAAAAAAAAGGTGTGGTGCAACCTACTCCCTGAGAGAAAGCCTTTCCTGGTAGATTAATTCATACGCTTCCCAGCCACATACAACAGAAAAGGGAAGATGGAGAGCTGTTGCCCCTCATATCCAGGGAAAGCTCACTGCCAAATCTGTAACTTCATTATGTTTGCAAAAACCCTTTTCCCAATGAGGTCATTCACAGTTACGGGGCTGAGGGCTTGGACACCTGCTTGATGTACATCCCATTGGCCAATACTTTGTCATATGACCACACCTGCCTTCTGAGGAGGGCTGGGAAATACATGACCACACTCACTTTGCAAGGGAGGCTAGGAAATAGAATCTTTCTTCTGGGGAGCATGTGCTCAGCTAAAGGAGAGTTCTGTTACTATGCAAGAAGCAGAGATAAGATGTGAACGGGCAGCAACTATCGGTCCCTGGCATCATGAAACAGGAGGGAAGTGGGCAGGACACAATGTTTAAAAGAATGACAAAGGCTGGTTAGAACTGACTAGGTCCAAGATGGTGGAAGATCTGACTTCCAGTAGACCCTAAGCCTCATTGTACACTCATTTAATGCATTAGCATGCTAAATGGCACACCCATATGGTCATGACAATTCTGAGGCTGTGAGCATTAAAAGCCCCAAATCGGGAAGTGGCTCAGTTCCTGGGAATTCCCTCATTAGACTTTGAAATTACCCAGCCCATAAAAACTAGCCACCCTATATTTAAGGGCCTGTGCCTTCTGACCTGACCCAGACTCTGTCCATAGACTGTGTGTCTCTCAAGGCCCTTCTAGCCTATTGAGATGGACTGCGTTCCATCTGTAGAATGTGTACCTCTCTAAATAAATCCACTTCTTATCACTTTGCTTCTCACCGAACTCTCTCTACGAGGAGACATAAAGAACTTGAACCTCATTAAGTCCCGAGGCCAGATGTGCCATCTCGATTCAGACAGTGGGCTTGATTTCCACAACCTGTACAGTTTCAGTTGTATGCACACATGCATTTCCCCCTAGACTATGAGCTCCTTGGGGAGAGGGAATCCCCAGCATTTAGCATGTAACAACCCATCGGTGGTTACCCATGTAACCAGCCTGTCATTCTTTTAAACGTGGTGTCCTGTCCACTTCCCTCCTGCTTCACAATGATGCCACGGACCGATAGTTGCTGCCCATTCACATCTTATCTCCGCTTCTTCCATAGCAACAGAACTCTCCTTTAGCTGAGCACATGCTCCCCAGAAGAAGGATTCTATTTCCTAGCCTCCCTTGCAAAGTGAGTGTGGTCATGTATTTCCCAGCCCTCCTCACAAGGCAGGTGTGGCAAAGTACAGTAACAACCCTGCCTGCTTGATTTTAAGGTTGTTTCCTAATTCCTGCATCTTTTTCAGAAAGATTTATTTTCTTGAAGCCACACTGTCTTTTCCCCTCTACTTGTTGGAAGTATGAGGGGATGTTTCTCTATTCTTCTTCTTGAGAATCTGATGATGCTTCAGGAAATAAAAGAATAGACATCCTCACCTATAAGCACCCCCATCCCTCCCCTCCCCATTGCCTTTGGAATTTTCAGCTCTCAAATTAGCCCACTCTGAGCCTCCAACAATTTGTCACTTACGTTTGCAATGCTCCCACTGGCTCCAGCTGTGGACTCATGCTTCTGGTAGACTGTGTATTTTCTCATCCCTCCAATTTTCAGGGTGATGGTTGCCTTGTGACCTCAGTTTTCTGAGGGATCTAGGAAGAGGTGTTGATTTTCAGGTCACCTTTTCTCTTTTTGAGATGAGGATTTGAGAAGTGGATGGATTAGTAAGGGGAAATGAAGAGAGAGTGACATTGAGGAGAGGCAAAAAGCACAGGCAATGAAGAGGCTTGAAAGCCAGGAGCCCCACCATCCTGTAACCATCGCACTTCTTCTATCTGGCCAGGGATTCATCCAACTGACCACCCAATATCTGCTGCTGCTTCAGTCTCCAAAACAGTGTTTTTCAACTCTGACTGTTCATTAGAATCAGCTGGGGAGCTTGTATAACTCCCTGCACCTAGGTCCTCCCTAATTAGAAGCACATTAGGTGGCTCTAACGTGCTTCTAGGAGGTTAGGGGAGTTAGGTTCAGTCCCTGGGTTGGGAAGATGCCCTGGAGATGGGAATGGCCACCCACTCCAGTGTTCTTTCCTGGAGAATCCCAGGGATGGGGGAGCCTGGTGGGCTGCTGTCTATGGGGCCGCACAGAGTCAGACACGACTGAAGCGACTTAGCAGCAGCAGGTGGCTCTAACATGTTTCTAGGGAGGTTAGCAGAGTTAGGTTCGATCCCTGGGTTGGGAAGATGCTCTGGAGAAGGGAATTGCAGCCCACTCCAGTGTTCTTGTCTGGAGAATTCCATGCACAAGTAGTCCACGGTTTTGCAAAGATAGGACACAACTGGGTGACTAACGCTTTCACTTTAGGTGGCTCTAACACGCAGTTGGTGCTGAGACTCAGTGCTCTGGATTCTTGTTACTCGACAAGTGGTCCACAGACCAGTGGTGCGGGTATCGCCTGTTAGCTTGTTAGAGACACAGCATCTCAGGAGCTGCCCTAGACGGGTGTGCGCGGGTGCTCAGTGGCCTGTCCAACTCCCAGCGACCCCAGGGACTGCGGCCCACAGGCTCCTCCGTCCATGGGATTCTCCAGGGAAGAACACTGGAGTGAGTTGCCATGCCCTCCTCCAGGGATCTTCCCAACCCAGGGACTGAACCCACGTCTCCTGCACCTCCTGCGCTGGCAGGTGGGATTTTTACCACGGAGCCAGCCGGGAAGCCCCACCCTAAAGCTACTGAATCATAATTTGCATTTTAACAAGATCCTGGTGGCATTTGCATGCATATCAAAGTTTGAGAAGAAATGATGAGGTAATCCTCCTATACTTCCACTTCTAGTTGTCCTCATGAAGCAGCCAGCTCCCTGGGAAGTGCCATGTGAACTGGGCATCCTACTGACCGCATCAGAGCACTGGAGAAGTCCAAAGCAGCTGGGATAAATGGTGTGCCTGCTGTAATTCCCCAAGGCTAATATATTTGAAACGGACAGAATTAGATCTTCCAGCTGAGGGAGGTGCAATGCTGGGTTCACTAACTTCTGGGCCCACCAGGCAAATCACTGTTATTGAATATGTTCTAGCTGAAGAGCTGGGGTTAGCTTGGAGGCTGGGGTTGGAAGGAGGCTAAAGAGACTGAGCAAAAAAGAAAATAAATCAAGAGTTAAAAAGGAATGACCACTGGGGTGAGGAGGTGAGGGAAGGAAGACTAGAGGTCATCCAGTTTGGTGGGGGTGGGGGTGGTGAGGAGCGTGGCAGCGAGGCTGGTGGACTCAATCAGGAATGCCTGGGGGTGGTTGACTAAAGAAAAGAAGTGCAACAGACCATCCCAAATCCTGACTCCCCTGGGCCACATGGATGCGGTCCTTCAACCCTGCTTGCTTCCATAAGCTCTCATGCCCTTCTTCCCTACAAGATCTCAGCACTTTGTGAAATAAAATAACAACAGGCGTGTGTTTGGCACTTTATTGCTCAGCGGGACTGGGGAATACTAGGCACAGATGGGGAAGGGCTAAGAGGTTGGGCTTTGGAGCCACATGGCTTGATTCCACCCTCAGCTCTGCTCCTTACTACCTGATGATCTTGGGTGAGTCAGCCGACCTCCCCGGGGGTGCTTCCTTGTTCACAAAACACGGACAATACTGGTAACCCCTTCATGAGGGTGAATGCAGAATGGATGTGAAGCAAAGAGTGCCCTGCCTGGCAGGGGTGTACACCCACATGCAACACACATATAAGGCATATTATTCAGTGTAGTATGTGGGTGTAGTAAGCAACATAAACAAGAAGCTGGCACCTGATTCTTCTGACTTCCGTCTGAGGATTGCCCACCATCTCATATCACCTTTCTAGATTCCTTCAAGAGTGCTAAATGAAAGTGAGAACACTTAAAATGATATTTTAACCAAATCACTGTGGAGACCTTATTCAGATTCTGTTTGAACAAATAGTGGATACGGAGACATATTTGATACAAGTGGGAATATTTGAAAATGGACTTGGTGTTAGATATTAAGGAATTAATCTTAATTGTGTTAGGTGTGATAATAGCATATATCCAAAAAAAAAAAAAAAGTCCTTAGAGGTGGGATTAGATTCACATAGGGCTTCCCTGGTGGCTCAGATTGTAAAGAATGAATCCACCTACAACGCAGGAGACCAGGGTTCAGTCCCTGGGTTGGGAAGATCCCCTGGAGAAGGGAATGGCTACATGCTCCAGTATCCTTGCCTGGGAAATCCCACAGACAGAGGAGCCTGGCGGGTTACAGTCCATGGGGTCCCAAACAGTTGGACAGGACTGAGCAACTAACACCTTCACTTTTGATTCATTTTGAGGTGTTAGATCAAGCCATATAATATTGCCAATATTTGACCATAAAGTTTAAATATGAACAAAATTGGCCTTTGTCTGGCACCTTACTTTTCACCAGGACCAGAGCATAAAGCACAGGTACATTGTAGGGGCTGAGTCAAACGTCTGGGATTTTCTTTTAACATATTTCTAAGGAACAGAAAGGGTAGAGAGATAGATGGAACAAGATAGTAAAAACATTAACAGTTGTGAAGCTGCGTGATGCAAAGTGGAAATTATGCTCCTCTTTCTACTTCCGTGTTTGTTTGCAACTTTCTGTAATAATATTATTTTAAAGTTTTGTTCGATGCTTTTTGACTGTGTATCTATGACTACAATGGAAAGAAACCCAAGTCAATCTTGCTTAAGCAAAAGGAGGGATTTAACTGACCAATGGGCAGCATAGAGCTGGTCTGCAGGAAGATTGGACTTACTCCCTTGAATACTTTGAGGACCCTCTTTGTCTTTCTCTATTTCTTCTCTGTTTGCTTTGGTACATTAATTCTGTTGGCTGGAAGGAACTTGTCCAGAGAGTGAGGTAGAGGACTGCCCTTACAAATATATCCTTGGTTTTGTAATCAGAGAAGAACCAGGGGTTCTCACCCGTGGGCCGGAATTTGATGGCACGTAACTCCGTATCAGCTCTCGCCAGCAGAGCTGATTGGCTTAGTTTAAGTCATGTGCCCACTTCTTAGGCCCATCACTGTGGCTGTGAGGATCTATAATTGGCCTACTACCCTGGGTCACCTGACCACCTCTGTAGCGAGGACGGTAGTTTTCCGAAGACTTGGGAGGGATGAGGGGAGGGACAAGGGCTGAGCTGACAGAAACAACAGCTGCGCTTACAAGGTTTCTTGTTATTTGCACTAGCTGTTAGATTACAATCAGCCTTTGATCACAGATCACGTCTTTTTCCTTTCCAGTGTCTGTTCCCTCCCCCCCCAGTTTTTATTTTAAGGTTTATGGAGCTGCTTGCAAGCCTTGTTGAAAACAAAAAAATTAGCAGTTTCCATCTCTTCCTCCATTTCCCGTCTTCAGAGGAAACTAGTTTCAGCTCTCTCGACTGGCTCTTTGGCTTTACTTTCACATATCTGAATAACATCCTTATACTCCTACACTTGACGTTTCAGTCTTAGGCATTGTCATTGATTACCACCTTGAGAGATGATTTTGATATCTCTCACATACACCTACACTCCCCACCCCCACGGGTTCAATCCTTTTAATCTCCCCAGGTTCCCAATAAATTATATCAGCATCCTGTTGATTAGATCAACGTTTAAATATTACATGGTTAACAGTCTATGATTATGCCTATGAAAACAGTATCTAGTTAGGCCATAACTGTACTACTCTTTGTTCTCCTTAAATAATAACTTTTTCTCATAGACTTTCATTCAGTCCTCAGTTCTCTGATGATCTAATTTGCCTCTAAATAAATGCTCCCCTTATAGCTCAGTCGGTAAAGAATCTGCCTGCAATGCAGGAGACTCAGGTTTGATCCCTGGGATGGGAAGACACCCTGGAGAAGGAAATGGCAACCCACTCCAGTAGTCTTGTTTGGAGAATCCCATGGAGAAGGGAGCCTGGCAGGCTACAGTCCATGGGCTCGCAACAGTCGGACACGACTTATCGACTAAGCCACCACAAATACACTCAGATTTATTATGTATTTCTCATCCTGGGGTGTCCATTCAGCATCACCCTTGGGATCCCTTTCACCTCTTCCTGCCTTGGAGTCCCTTTGTCCTGCACAGTGCTCTTCTCAACAACAGTGAGAAAAACTACCTGTAAAACTGGATTAATAATAATCTTGAAAAAAAAAATTAGTAGCCGTTAAGACTAAATTCAGAGAAGGCAATGGAACCCCACTCCAGTACTCTTGCCTGGAAAATCCCATGGATGGAGGAGCTTGGAAGGCTGCAGTCCATGGGGTCGCTACGAGTCAGACATGCCTGAGCGACCTCACTTTCACTTTCACACATTGGAGAAGGAAATGGCAGCCCACTCCAGTGTTCCTGCCTGGAGAATCCCAGGGACGGGGGAGCCTGGTGGGCTGCCCTTTATGGCGTCGCACAGAGTCGGACACGACTGAAGCGACTTAACAGCAGCAGCAGCAAGACTAAATTAAGCAATGGTGAATCTTATCTATTCCTTGTTGGAATTTAAAACAAAGCAGTGAAAAAGACTCTAAAAATAGGAAGCAATTTCCTATTATCAGGCACATACATTTTGCTGAGTTTTCTTGGTCCCTCCCCTCCGCCTTTTTTTTTTTTTTCCAGTATCCACTCAGCCTTGAAGTAAACACTTGAAAGCATTTATGAGATGGCATGTGACTCTGTATCTATTTTGCATTGGCATTCCTGTGATGGCCTGGACTAGTGAAGAGTTAGAATGATAGGGCTGTTTCACTCTTTCAATAATTTCTCAGGACTGTCACACTAAAATGTTCCTGAAAAATTCCTTCTGGGTAGAGTCTGCCTCACCAGCAAATACCTTTGTTTAACAGGATTAACGCATCATCAGTCTCAGCTTGAGACTTTGCCACCCCAACTTCAGGTTAAATTCATTTATTTTTATACATTTTATAAAATAGTTCCAAATAAGGTAGCAATGTGGTTGAAAATAACTTCAGGAGGACATGCAGATATGGAAATGTAAATCAACCGTAGTCATTATTCAGAAAATAACAGATAGCTATTTCCTCAGTGGCGTAAAGAAAGCACATAAAGCAAAGCATCTGAAAGATTTCTGGACTTTTGACCACAGTGTTTTAGGATCTGAAGGTATGTATTTTTATTGCCATGTATGTTTACTGATGTTTTCTAAATGTATTTGGCCTAACGTTTACAACATTGAAGAAGTAATTTGGGGGAAAGATACCCTAATAGTAGTTCTCAAAGTATGGTCCAGAACAGCCTCATCTGGGAATTTGTTAGAGGTGCAAATTCTCTCCCCACATCCACCCCATTTAATGAAAAGTTCAGGGAAGGAGGAGAGATCTGTGTTTTAACAAGCCTTCTAGGGCAAAGTTTGAAAAGCATGGTCTTAGAAAAACATTGTGTAAGTTAGGGCTCATGTTGTTCTGCGGTTAGTAATAGAGAACTAAAATAACAGTAGTTTAAATATACTTTTTTTCCTCCCATAAAAAAATACTGAAGGTAGGTAGTATTGGCTGATTCAAGTGTCATATTTTCATTGTCTTTGCTTATAACTTATATACTCCTGGTTTTAAAATGGCTGCTAAAATTCCAGCTATTACAAACACATTCCAGACAGTAAGAAAAAGTAAGGGAGGTGGGAGGAAAGCAAGCTAAGTCAGCCACCTTTAAATTGCATTCTCAGATGCCCCATGCAATGGGGCAGAAGTCTCTGCTTTTTCTCCTTTGCCACCACTGATCGAAAGTGACTGTATATTTCAGTTCAGTTCAGGTCAGTTGCTCGGTCTTGTCCAACTCTTTGTGACCCCATGAACCGCAACATGGCTGCAGTCACCATCTGCAGCAATCTTGGAGCCCAGAAAAATAAAGTCAGCCACTGTTTCCACTGTTTCCCCATCTATTTGCCATGAAGTGATGGGACCGGATGCCAGGATCTTAGTTTTCTGAATGTTGAGTTTTAAGCCAACTTTTTCACTCTCCTCTTTCAATTTCATCAAGAGGCTCTTTAATTCTTCTTCACTTTCTGCCACAAGTGTGGTGTCATCTGCTTATCTGAGGTTATTGATATTTCAGATCATTTGCTGCCATGAAATTAAAAGATACTTACTCCTTGGAAGGAAAGTTATGACCAACCTAGACAGCATATTCAAAAGCAGAGACATTACTTTGCCAACAAAGGTCCATCTAGTCAAGGCTATGGTTTTTCCATTGGTCATGTATGGCTGTAGGAGTTGGACTGTAAAGAAAGCTGAGTGCCGAAGAACTGATGCTTTCGAACTGTGGTGTTGGAGAAGACTCTTGAGAGTCTCTTGGACTGCAAGGAGATCCAACCAGTCCATTCTAAAGGAGATCAGTCCTGGGTGTTCTTTGGAAGGAACGATGCTAAAGCTGAAACTCCAGTACTTTGGCCACCTCATGCGAAGAGTTGACTCATTGGAAAAGACTGTGATGCTGGAACGGATTGGGGGCAGGAGAAGAAGGGGACGACAGAGGATGAGATGGCTGGATGGCATCACCGACTCGATGGACGTGAGTTTGAGTGAACTCCGGGAGTTGGTGATGGACAGGGAGGCCTGGCGTGCTGCGATTCATGGGGTCGCAAAGTGTCGGACACGACTGAGCGACTGAACGGAACTGAACTGAACTGAAAGACCAAAAAAAAGAGTTAACTATAGTTCAGGCAACTAAAGTGGAGCAGGGTGGCCACTGTGGACATAATTTCAGACACTTTCCTAAACCACTGAGAATTTGAATCATCTCTGAATTATATCAAACTCAGCACACAACCAACCATTTTTAAATCAGTATCTGCCAGCAGCTGCAAGCTGCAAACTTGTAGCTACAAAGTTCCCTCCGTCTTTGCAACTACGTAATCATTTCAGACCCTAACTAAAGCTTGCTTAACAAACACTCACCTTCTTGCCAGCTTCAATCCTAATTCATGACAATTTATTTAACCTTGTAGGGTTTTGCCTTGATAATCCTCCCCCATTTGCAGTCCAGGGCAATATAAGCACTTGCTTCTTGAATCTGTGTCTCCCTGCCTACAGTCCTAACAACTCCCCAGTAACTGTCTCCTTACCTCAGTCAGGTCTCTGTTTCTGAAATTTTGGTTAACAAAAGGCTGGGAATTAATAGTTGCCCAGAATTAAGTCACAGAAGCCAGGAAGAATGGATACGAGAAGGAATCAGCAGCCTTTAGATCCTTGCTGGAATGGAGTCAGTCATCAAAATGCAAACCTTGAGAATAATACTATTCTGAATGGGCTTTCACTAACCACACAGCAAATGCCGTCTTTGATTTGTTAGAAGACTGGTTGCGTCCTTGCTTTAGGCCAAAGTCTTTGCTTACCTTTGAGATTCAGACTAGCCTTTTACTGGAATAAATAAATACAATTTATTTCAAATAGGTTGAGGTTGTAGTTGATATATACCAACTGGATGTCCTATACAATTTCTTGAGAGGGAGTTTTGCAACATACATTAAAAAACAATGCATTTTTAAAAATCCTTCATCTTCAGGATTGTCACTTCTCTCTCAGAAATAAGGAAGTGACTCAAGGAAAGGAGAAGATTTATGTATAAACCTGTTTATAACACTGTTATTTATGACAGAAGGGAAAAAGCAGTTTACAATCCAAATGTCCTACAATCAAGGAAGGACTGAGGGAATTATGGTATGACCATTAGGTAGCCATAAAGATTAGGCAGCAAGCAATACGGGAAGTGATTGAAAGTATGTTGGCAGTGGGAAGAGATAGAGGATGTATATGGAAATGGATAAGATTAGAAGGGCATTCAAGATAACTCTAATGGTTTTGTCAGGATGTTAGAATTATGAATACAAACGATTTCTGTTTAACTTTCCTTTATTGCTCTGTAGAAAACAGCAACATTAACAACAAAACAGGTGAAATAAATTTACCCACGTCATTGAGCATGCTTTTTTTCTCAGATTCTTTCCTGGCTATTTGTCCTCTGCATGACTTGGTCCAAGCTGCTCCCAGGAAGGTCCCTACATGAACGCCATAATCGAGGGCAGGTGAATAGTCTTTCTGGGGCTTTTATGCATCCTTGTGGGCTGACATCTATCTGTGAGACAAAGCTCAAGCTGTTTACTATGCATCATCATAGGAATTTTTTCCCAGTAGTAGGAATAAATTTGCAATCATCTACTTTCTCTTGCCAAGCTTTCCTCATAATCGGTTTCATGAAACTAGAAGCCAGTTGTCCTAATTTAGATATAGATTTGTAGGCACCAAATGGGATTTTTAAAATATGGAATTGCTAATCTGGGAACCAAATAGATTCTTTTCAAATACCTATGAAGAGAAGTGAAAGACAAGGGAGAAAAATAAAGATACATCCATCTGAATGCAGAGTTCCAGAGTTTAATGCAGAGTTCCAGAGAATAGCAAGGAGAGGTAAGAAAGCCTTCCTCAGTGATCAGTGCAAAGAAATAGAGGAAAACAATAGTACGGGAAAGACTAGAGATCTCTTCAAGAAAATTAGAGATACTAAGGGAACTTTTCCTGCAAAGATGGGCATGATAAAGGACAGCAATGATATGGACTTAACAGAAGAAAAAGATATTAAGAGGTGGCAAGAGTACACAGAAGAACTGTACAAAAAAGATCTTCATGACCCAGATAATCACTATGCTCTGATCACTCACCTAGAGCCAGACATCCTGGAATACAAAGTCAAGTGGGCCTTAGGAAGCATCACTATGAACACAGCTAGTAGAGGTGATGGAATTCCGGTTGAGTTATTTCAAATCCTAAAAGATGATGCTGTCAAAGTGCTGCACCCAATATGCCAGCAAATTTGGAAAACTCAGCAGTGGCCACAGGACTGGAAAAGGTCAGTTTTCATTCCAATCCCAAAGAAAGGCAATGCCAAAGAATGCTCAAAATACCACACAATTGCACTCATCTCACTGCACACCCTAGCAATATAATGCTCAAAATTCTCCAAGCAAGGCTTCAGCAGTACGTGGACCATGAACTTCCAGATGTTCAAGGTGGATTTAGAAAAGGCAGAGGAACCAGAAAAGGCAGAGATCAAATTGCCAACATCCATTGGATCACTGAAAAAGCAAGAGAGTTCCAGAAAACATCTACTTCTGCTTTATTGACTACGCCAAAGACTTTGACTGTGTGGATCACAACAAACTGGAAAATTCTTAGAGAGATGGGAATACCAGACCATCTGACCTGCCTCCTGAGAAATCTGTATGTAGGTCAAGAAGCAACAGTTAGAACCAGACACAGAACAACAGACTGGTTCCAAATTGGGAAAGGAGTACGTCAAGGCTGTATATTGTCACCCTGCTTATTTAACTTATATGCAGAGTTCATCATGCAAAATGCCAGGCTGGATGAAGCACAAGCAGGAATCAAGATTCCCGGGAGAAATATCAATAAGCTCAGATATGCAGATGACATCACCCTTATGGCAGGAAGTAAAGAAGAACAAAGAGCCTCTTGAAAATGAAAGAGGAGAGTGAAAAAGTTGACTTAAACCTTAACATTCAGAAAACTAAGATCATGGCATGCGGTCCCATCACTTCATGGCAAATAATGGGGAAAGAGTGAAAATGGTGAGAGACTTCATATTTGGGGGCTTTAGAATCACTGCAGATGGTGACTGCAGCCATGAAATTAAAAGACACTTGCTCCTTGGAAGAAGAGTTATGACCAACCTAGACAGCATATTAAAAAGCAGAAACATTACTTTACCAACGAAGGTTTTTCCAGTGGTCATGTATGGATGTGAGAGTTGGACTATAACGAAAGCTGAGCACCAAAGAATTGATGCTTTTGAGCTGTGGTGTTGGAGAAGACTCTTGAGAGTCCCTTGGACTGCAAGGACATCCAACCAGTCCATTCTGAAGGAGATCAGCCCTGGGATTTCTTTGGAAGGAATGATGCTGAAGATGAAACTCCAATACTTTGGCCACCTGATGTGAAGAGCTGACTCCTTGGGAAAGACCCTGATGCTGGGAAAGATTGAAGGCAGGAGGAGAAGGGGGTGACAGAGGATGAGATGGCTAGGTGGCATCATTGACTCAATGGACATGAGGTTGAGTAAACTCAGGGAGCTGGTGATGGACAGGGAGGCCTGGTGTGCTTCAGTCCATGGGGTTGCAGAGTCAGACACGACTGAGTGACTGAACTGAACGGAGTCTGGAAATCAAGCCTAATGGGTCGTCGATGCCATGCTGTATCCCCGCCCTACCACTGCCGCTACCTAAAGCAGCCCAGATTCTTCCATGGGATTACTGTGGGTTTGCAAAGTTGTCCAGCTTGGTAAGACCTAGAATTAACCTTAGGTTAAAGGAGATGTTCATGTTTTATATTGAGTTTTCCTAAAACAGCCTTATTCCTCAAGATGGATTGTGAATTATGAGTGTGACATGCATACTCCTTGTTAGTTAGGGAGGATGGTGACTGTTGCCACTTTAGAAGGGTGCTAGAAGAAAACTAACTGGCCAGGAGGATCTTCAGAGCAGGGGTGGAGGTGGGGCCAACAGTGATGCCAAATACCCCTCAGTTTAGTAGAGCTGCAAAGACGGTGTTACCCAGGACAGAGAGAAACTCATCCAGAATCACCCACCCATCGAGTCGGAGGATCCTGGTGCAGCCTCCTCATACCCATGGGGCTCACAGCCAGGGCAGGCATCCTGGTGTAGAGAGGAAGTGTTGCTTTTCCAGGGACTGAGGAATGAAAGAGAAAGAGCTCAACCTACTCTATTAAGAACAAACTTCCATAAAGTAATCAAGCAAGCAAGAATACTACTCTATATAGTTAATCTGAGAGGAGAAACTAACCTGAAGGAAAATTAAGAGAAATTCTAGAACATCCTTTGAGACTTTGCCAAATTAAATTCAAGTTTGTACACCTATATTGTGCATATAATACACACACTGATTTTTTAATTTTGACTCTGAGGTGAAATTAACTGTCCTCTTTGAATATTGGGCAAGTGTCATCAACTGAAAGAATGTGGGGAACCAGTACAACCAGAAAAATGAAACATCAGAGATTCCAAGGTCTTGGTTTTAGAGGCACATTTTATTTGACAGTACTAGAGATTAACATCTAGTAACAGCATAATACAAAAATGCAACCCCAATCTATTTTAAACTCATATAATGGGAACACATCTTTCAAGAAACATGGGAAAAAAAGTTGGAGATTTCAAGACATGTTGATAAAAATGTTAACAAAAATCAAACCTCATTCCATCATCATCATTCACTTTACATTCTCATGAAAAGATTGTCGTTTTGTTTTCTTCACAATATGTTAAAAATATATATACTTATGCATAATATTCACATTCTGGAAGGCAAGAGAAATCTTCAAATTTAATTCCCTAAATTTAAACATTACATATATTTCAATTAAAATGACCCACACATTTAAAATAGCAGCAACACTGGTCTTTAAATTACAGTAGATTATTCACATAATGTAGACATATTTGCGTGGCTCTTTCACTATTATCTAATTTACAAACTCCAAGGTAATGGTCTCATCATCAAATAACATAGAATCTAGTATCAATAAATACTATGCAAAGAATTATTATAAAACACAGATTGCCAAAACATTCTCCAGACTAGAGAGAATCATACTAAAACATTTTAGGGGAGAATCAGGTTTGAAGGAGGTTTGAAGGCATGCAGGAATCTGCGGGATTCCCAAGGCAAGAGAGAATGATCTGACAAGCTCCCCAAAACGACAGGCAAACTGCCAGGAACTGAATCCTGAGAAGTGTGTCCATGGGGACAAGGCACCGCCACCTCTTCATGGCGCCACGCTTCACTTGAATATGGCATTAAAGTCACTAACATCTGGAAAATTTCCCACTAAACAAAGGCTAGGATCATTTCTCACCAGGAGACAAGACATTGGACCAGAAGGTCGGTATTTATCTCTCATCATTTACATTACACTGATGACCAAAGGCATAAAAAATATTTCAGCTGAGCTTTGTGTTTTTAAGCCTGGGTGGTAGGAAAAGTATTTCTACCCCTACTCCTCATTTAAGCCACTGGGCCAATTTCCTAATCCTACTGGCTTAAAAAGGACCCCAGGTGTCGGGACAGGGGTTTCTTCATAACTGGACTCAGTTACAGAAGTTGCCTTGAAGATTGTGCCTTCTTTGTATATTTGGAAGGTTTTTCAGAAAAGGTGAATGGTTAAGTATCACAATGGGGTTGGGATCTCTGTTTCCCTCACAGTAAGACTGCTTGCTGGTATTTCAATAATTTGTCCCCATCTTCAAGCCACTTCATACATGATTGCATTTGATACCCTCAAACAGAAATCTGTGAGGCAGCCAGGACACACCCACGTGTTCCCTTTATAGACGAAGAAAACTGAGGCTCCTGGAGATGAAAGCAACAAGCTTGTCACAGTCACACACACGGACAAACTGGTAATTTGAAGGAGGCAGAAAAAAAGAGAGGATAAAAGAGTTCATAAGAAAAGGAAAGGGAGACGGAAGCAGTGCCACTTGGCAGACTGTATCATAAACTTCAAAACAAGCAAAAGGCATCTCCCACATAGAACACAGACATTTTAAAACAATTTAAATACTTCAATCTTCCCAACTGTCTCAGACTAGCCTGGATTACCATATCTTTATGTAGTTACTGAGGCTGACATTGAAACATAAGATCACCAAGAAATTCTGACATGAGTTTCATGATTTCCCAGTAGACATAAAAATACTATAACCTGTTCTGAGGACCCTCACTCCTGTCTCATTTCACCTCCAGCACAGTAATTACAGGAAAATACATGTATATTTTGACTCATTTTGGTAGTTTTCTAAGGTGTAGTTTCACAAAATATTATTAGTGAATTCCCTTGCTATGTCCTTAGGAAAATTAGCTTTTTCTCTCTTGGATCAAAGCTGAGAACACTGCAATAAACTTAGAGCTTTGATGATTTTACGTTTGAACTCTACTTGATAGCTGTTGAAGAAGAACATGTTTTAAATGACTAATAGTTAATTTAGAAAGCTGTCTTATTTCATACCATCTTTTGAAGAAAATTCAGTAATTCTTAGCTTGACAGTTTCATGAAACAAAATTAAACCTATTGCGCTGTAAAAAAACAACAACAACTTACATATACTGATAATCTGTGAACTGAAAGACTTAGGTTCGATGCTCTGGAGAGTGACACTGAGCTGTTGAGCAGTTTTTAATTTTAACCAGAAAATATGTTTTAAAGAAACAGCTGAATTAAAATAGGAGGCCGTTCAGGACACCATTGCGAAATGTGACGGAAAATCATACGGATCCCTTCATTCCCGCTCAGCAGCACCCGCCCTCCTCCAGGCCCCCCACCACCTTCCTGACACTCACACAGTAGAAACGCAGGCCGTCAAAGTCCTGGGCCCTGCGCTCAACAAACAAGGCTCCACAAGGTAAGCTGCGCTTTGGCAAGTAGGAAATTGACCAATTCTTTGAGTTCTTCTGAGGTAGTACAGTCTTTCTAATATCCTAATGGTTGAGGAGAGTCTAAGGAGCTGAATTAACCGGCAAGTGGAGTGTGGTCACTGTGCTTAAACACTGCTCTGAAACTGGTGGTGAACACGGTTATGTGATCACTCCACTACTCTTCAATGGCACCCGATTGTTATGCGGAGAACCTAAGATATAAAGATTGCTGTGTGACTGGGGTAACTGTACTCATGACAACTTGGATTTAATTCCTGTACGTTTTTTTAAAAAGTGCCTGGTATACAGCAGAAACTCAATACAGATCAGATTACTGACTGTTTAAAATCTCCCACTTAGCTCAGTGAGATTACAAGTGAAAACACATAAAAACACCCAGCCAATTGCAGACTAGTTGTCACCAAAGGCCAGGTCACTTTCCCTTGCTCATGGAATTGTAGACACCTTTCCAATGGTACTGGCCATGGTATAGCATGCAATTCCATCTTCACCTTTTATCCATTACGATTTTATCACGAGGTGGTTATGGAAGGTTTAACCATCAATAACTTTGCTGAAGACAGTGTGATCCACTTTCTCTGCTGTTCCTCAAGCTTTTCTGCCAAGCATTTAATCAAGACGGGGTCCACCTTAGAATCAAATTTATTAGCAAACCAATGTCCGTACTTCATAAGCCACCTTAGTTCCGCTGCTCCATAGATACACACACTTCGGAGGTGAGAGCCAGTACAACTGGGATAGAAAAGGCCTTCTAGATAATTCCATTTGACCAGGCGGGTCTTACTCTGCAGGTCAGACACATCCTGGGCTGTCTTAGAAATCTCCCCAGGGATTCCTGGTACCCGAATTAAGGTAGCCCAAAAGTGCTCATCAGGTGAGTATGTATCTTTAGACCAGGCGAAAAAGTCTTTAACAAAGGAGTTGTTGAAAATATATTTAATGAATGCTCGACTTAACACAAAATAAGCACTGCCAACAAATATCTCGATGTTATGAGGGGGGGCCTCCTTGGAAATGTTCGTCCTCATCGGTAGTTTCACATATTCATAAGGTACCTGTTTGAGTTCATGGTGAAAAGTGAATCTTTCCGTCTTAGTGCTAGGGGGTTTCACTGTCTCTAACATATTCGATCCATTGAGTTTCTTCAACTCTGACACTAATTCGAAGTTTGACTTCAAAGGAAAATCCTGCCCACACAGGTTGATAACATATTTCCACTGAACTGAAGACTTGAGGAGGTCTGACAAGCAATTCAAATCAGCCTGGAGTCTGGAAATGTGTGCATACTGCACAGCCTCTAACTTGGAAGCAATGAAAATATTGGAGAAGCACTTAGCTAAATTGTTCATGGCAACTTTGAAGGTATCCGATGATTTTTGGTCATAATGGATGCAATAAATATTGTGCTGGTTGTATATAGCGAGGATTAGCCTTTCAACCATAATTGCATCTTTGTGAACAACCAAAGAATAGGCTATTGGGAAGCTTTTCTCCTCCTCTGAAACAAGCTTTTCATCGTAGCTTCGTAGCGCCTGATAAATCTCACAATCACTGGTGATTGCCACAACGTCGTCATCATCCAAGTCGACGATGGTTCTTCTTCTTATTTCCAGACTCTTGCCAATTTCCAAAGGCTCCTGTTCATAGACACCCGAACAGTTAATCTCATATCCGATTTCATTCTTGACATGGGTGTATCTGTTCCTTACAAAAGGCGAGGTGCTCAGAGAGTACTCAACCAAGTAAATGCCCCGTTCAGGGAAGAGGAATCGTTTAACATTTAGGAGCTTCAACAAGGAGAATAGCCATAGGGTTAGAAACAGGATGAAAACTTTCTGTTGTAGGTGATATTTAAAACAACATTTGAATGTCTTCATTCTGTAAGAGAACAGACGAACAATTCAGTTGAAATAGGAAGAGAAAATTAGCTCAGTTCAACCAACATCCACTAGGTGCCTACCACACACTAGGCAGAATGCTGGGCCCAGAAATGATTTAAATAAGGGTTCTTGCCCTTTAAAGAATCCAGAAATAAGGAAATGGAAATATGTTCAAGGGTTGTATTTTGTCGCATTCTCTGTTAGATATCTAATTTTGAGAGATATTGGTTACCAAATATTAGAATGAAAAATAATGTTAACTCCTTAAATATAGGTACTAAGTATCTTAATTGTCTGATTTTATGCTTAGCATATTTGCAGAAGGATTGCTGTGGTTTGCACAGAGGTCTAGAAGACTGGATTTTTCAGTAGTCATATACAGATGTGAGAGTTTGACCATAAAGAAATCTGAGCACCAAAGAACTGATGCTTTTGAGCTGTGGTGCTGGAGAAGACTCTTGAGAATCCCTTGGACAGCAAGGAGATCCAACCAGTCCATCCTAAAGGAAATCAGTCCTGAATATTCGTTGGAAGGACTGATGCTGAAGCTGCGGCTCCAAAACTTTAGCCGCCTGATGCAGAGAGCTGACTCATTGGAAAAGACCCTGATGCTGGGCAAGATTGAAGGCAGGAGGAGAAGGGGGTGACACAGGATGAGATGGTTGGATGGCATCACCGACCTAATGGAGATAAGTTTGAGCAAACTCTGGGAGATGGTGAAGACCAGGGAAGCCTGGAGTGCTGCACACAGTTCACAGGGTCGAAAAGAGTTGGACACAACTGAGTGACTGGATAACAACAACAAAGAGGTCACTGAAAATGTAAACGACCCAACTGAGGCTAAAAGGGATACCCATCTTAATTTTTACCTTCAGATTCTGATTAGACCTAGATCTGAAGTCAAATGGTGAAAGCGCACTCAACTCCACTGCTATAAACCGAATGTCTGCATCCTCCCCCCAAATTAAAGTTGAAACCTGATCGCCAATTTAAGTTGATCAGGAAGTGGGGCTTTGGGGGAAGTTTTTAGGTCTTGAGAGTGAAGTCCAAATACATAGGATAGGTGCTCTTATAAAAGAGACCTCCCGGCTAGCTCCCTTGCCCCTTCCATCAAGTGAGGGAAACTGTGGGAAGACTGCTATCTGTGAGCTAAGAAGCAAGCGTTCATCAGGCATGGAATCTGCTGGAGTCTTGATCCTGGACATCCCAGCCACTAGAACTGTGAGCAATATATTTCTGTTGTTTATAAGCCACTCAGTCTGTGATATCTTATTATAGCTGCCTGTGTAGACTAAGACAGTCGCCTTCAGAAATAAGAGCATTGGGCAGACCCTAAAGGAGGCTACAGTAAATATTAGACATTGTAAAATTTTATTCAGATTGCACAAATGTGGTAAACTTGCACATTTCCCTTATTTTGTTAGCTCCCTTTTCCTCACAGGGATTAGCAATTTAGCCCTTAAAAGGAAAAGAATCTGACTCACTGAGGGTATGTGGTAGGGGGCCAGTTTGGCTGAATCTGTCAGCTTTATGTACTTATCCAGAAGAGTTCATGTGTGTGTGAAGGTTCCCTGCAGGTCAGGCTAAAACCTGAAAACCACTAAGATGTCCTACAGGGCAGTGATTAATTACACCCAACCTGAGACGAGTGTGCACGTGCCTCTGTGGGACAGCCCACACCACAGACTGTGAAACAGAAACAGGAGCATGCAGAAAACAGTGTGGAATGAGCTCACATTTGTGTCCAAAAAAAGACTATATATACCCAGCAGCCTACACACAAAGAGCACACGTCAGTGAGCTTTTTCTTTCTCTGTCACAGCTGCTCAACTCTGCCACTGTAGTGGGAAAGCAGCCACAGACAGTGGGTAAATTGACTGGATGTGACTGTGTGCAAATACCCGTGTGCCAATAAAACTTTATTGACAAAAACAGGCAGCTGAACACCAACATTTTCATAAGGACTAAGAATCTGGGGCCTGGGGGAGAGGGGATTCATTTTTCATCAGATAGCCTTTTGGACTATTTGAATGTTAAAAATGATTATATTACTGCACCCAAATAGACGAACATGTTTAAAAAATGATTATATTACTTTATCAGATAAAAATGGGCTACCGAGTGGACGGGCATTACATGTACTTATTTGGGGAGCAGCAGGAAATAGGCAAATCCACAAAGTATTACCCCGAGGCTTGAGGACAGCAAGGCTGGCCAAGCTCCTTGCAATGCTTCCAGCAGGTTCAAATACTGAGAACTGGGGAGGTCTGAGGAGCCCACATAGAACTTCCCTATACATCTCAATAAATCTTAGACAAGGACATAATCATTGAACCCAATTTCCTTAGAAATAGCAAGACATTTGAACCTGATTTACTTTTGTAGATTTATTTTATATAGATTAATTGAAAAAGCTCCTGTAGGAATGACATACTCTGATCCACCTTCACCTGAATTATTCCTTTTAAAGAATGACACCTTATTTATCAACAGTGAAGTGCCCTGCAGAGTCTGTGTTCTCCTGCCACGCCTCAGACTCTCCTCTGGTTTCCCCAGGGTCCTATTCTCAGCTTACTGCTCTTCTCAGGAACACTTTCCCTTGCTTTCAGGATTCCACCTTCCATGTACACACTGCCAGCGTCTTTATCTTCACCCTCCACCTCTTGCCTAAGCTTCTGACATGAACATCCAATTGCTTGATAGACATCCCCACTTAGACACCCCTTGGGCACTCCACTTCAATGAGTCCGTAAGTGAACAGGACACCTTCACCTCTCCTGTGTTTTCCATCTCAATTTATCCACTCAATGACTCAAGCTTGAAATGCAAGAGCCACTTGACTCTTCCATTTCCTGTACACCCATATGGTCATCTCACAAATACCCCTCAAATGCATCCTTTCTTCTCCTTCCCAGTTACCAGGCCCAGACAACATCTTTGCTGACCATCACCCTCACACTTATTAAAAGCAAAGGCTTCAGCGCCCGGGGGGATAACCTGCTGACTCTCCCCAGAGCTGGGAAGAGGCTGAAAGCCCCTTTCAGGATTTGATAAAAGCTCTTTCTGATCCAAAGGCTTGTACCTCCACCCCTTGTTCCTTCTAACTTGGGAAAGGGAGTGCTTTCAAAAGCATTTTTGGCCATAGTGAGCAGGTTAAGATGCTTCACGAGGACTTAGGACAGGACAGAACTGGAAGGCTGCTGGCTTCCCTGATGTTAAAGGCTACCCTGGAGACAGGTAAGTTCTCCTTCTTAAAAATGCCTGGCATGTGAGGAGTCAGAAAGCAAGCTTCTGGGCCGGCCCGATTCCCTCCCTGTCTTCCTTTAGAATTAACTCTCCTCCCTGGTTGGCAAAGCTCAGACCCAGGGCCCAGAGCCCTCCCATAGGACTTCTCTCAGTAGGCTGCCACCTCTCCTGCCCCAGGCGCCCTGCGACCCTCCCCTGGGCAGCCACGGCCTCCTGGCCCAGCTCAGACTGTCCTGGGAACCAGCACAGCCATGCCCCCTCGACAAGCACCCCATCTGCTCTTTCCCTCTGAATGGCTCATGGGCAGAGAGCAGGCAGGTGTGTCTCTTCCTTGAAGTAGTCTTATAATTACATTACAAATAATTCCCCGCTCCTGGGAGAAGGGGTGTTTCCTTCCTACCCAGCCAGGCAGGAGAGGAAGCTGACGTGCTGGGGAGTCATCACTACACTACACGGGTGCAAGTGCCTCGTGATGACGCAGAAGGAAATGGCAACAAAGGTTGACTCATCAAATGAGTTCTATCTGGATAATTCAATAAAACCCCAACAGGGACGAGGAATAAAGCATTCTTCCCAAACCATCTTCTCTCCCCCTGCCCTCCCAGGCATCGTTCACAGTCTTAAAAGGAAACAGCAGGCACACCAAAGCACACCCCAGCTAAGTGGGTATAACTGCCTTCAGGGTTAAATGGCCACAGCCATTAGCAGCTCTTCAGCGACCTCTCCTTCATCGGCAGTTTAAAACCCAGGGCTGTCACTGCAGTGCCTGCCTCCTCACAGGGGCAGGAAGGGAACGGGAATAACCAGGGAAGGAAAATGGCGAATGTGGTCTAGCTTGGGCACCGAGAATGCGGGGCCCACCGTCCATGTTGCAGGCGAGCTGGCCTCCGCCCCGCACCTCCCTCCCCTGCCTGCTCCCTCCCTGCACACCCGCACACCTTCCCAGGAGCGCACAGGGGGAGGCCGGGGAGAGAAAGCAGATGGGAGGGCTCAGGGCCTCCAGACCCAGGCTGCAGTCCCCGGAGTGGCAATAGCTTTAAGACTGGAAAAGCAACCCTCTTGAGACCCTCTTGAGTCTCAAACCGGGGACTGGAAAGGCTCCCCGCTCCCTGCGCTGGGAGGGTTCGGGAGCCTGGGTTAAAGGAGTCCCCACAGACGCCCTCGGAACACGTCCCAGGTCTTTTCTTTCCCAGTGCCCAGCTTGTCTGGGAAGACTGAATCTTGGTTTTTTCCCCAGTATTACACAGGATGTACACTGATTGTTTTTTTTTTTTTTTTTAAGAAAAGAATCCACTAGGTAATTATAGGCAGACAGTGTGAAGGAAAGGATCTGCACTTTTCTGGCCACATGAGGAGGTGGGAAGGCAGAAGGCAGAACAGAGCGGCTGAGAGTTACCTTCCTGCTCCAGGCTGAGCGGGAGAAGAGGCGGTCACACGTGGGCCTGGCGCACAGCCAGGCTTTAGCTGGTGGGAGGCCCCGGGTGGGTCCCTGGGCGAGCCCCTTACCCGCCACCCCCCTGCCCCATCAGTAGAAGGATGTAACTAACAGTAACTACCTAAAGGGATCTGAAGGCCAAACGAGGTAATGCACGGAGCTTGGGCACAGTCCAGACCCTGGCTCCCTGGGTAACGCTGGTGTGGCTTCCCCCTCGGCCTCACCATCTCCTCCTCGGCCCCCCAGCCTCCTTCCTCCTCCTGTTTCTACCACTACTCACTGACTTCGTTAAAGATCCTGCCCAGACCTAGGGCTTACTGGGCTACTTTTCAATCTGTCTCCCATTTTACCCCAAAGTGTTGACATCAATTCAATATTTTAGAGTCAATGCCTGAATGCTTTCATGTAATGCTCTTTATTAATTTAGCAATACCATGATTATTAATGTAGAACCACTCAGGAAAGAGCTGTTACATGATTCTAGGTACTCCACATGTAGCAGCAGTTTCCTCCACGGATCAACCAGGTAGATGCTACCTGTATCCCTCTAACACGACAGGAAACGGAGGCACATGGAGATTAAGAGATTGCCCAAGGTTATAAAGCGCTAGCACTGAAGAAGTGATGACTTTGAACTGTGGTGTTGGGGAAGACTCTTGAGAGTCCCTTGGACTGCAAGGAGATCAAACCAGTCCATCCTAAAGGAAATCAGTGCTGAATATTCTTTGGAAGGACTGATGCTGAAGCTGAAGCTCCAATACTTTGGCCACCTGATGTGAAGAGCCACTCATTGGTAAAGACCCTGATGCTGGGAAAGAGGGAAGGCAGGAGAAGGGGGTGGCAGAGGATGAGATGGTTGGATGGCATCACCGACTCAACGGACATGAGTTTGGGTGAACTCAGGGAGTTGGTGATGGACAGAGAGGCCTGGCGTGCTGCGGTCCATGGGGTCACAAAGAGTCAGACACGACTGAGCAACTGAACAACGACATAAAGAGCCAGAAAGTGCTTCAGCTGGAACTTGAACCCAAGGCAGTTTTGCTGCAGGGACAAGCCCTGTAGGCAATGCTGGTTTTTGGAATATAAATAAAAAATATTTTCACAACAGTTTTACTCCTCAGTTAAAATTTCTCATTACTATGTCTTATCTAACTGTCTTAAAGTTGGAGCAGAAGTGAACATCGAACCATGTTTGAGGTCCAGAGACCTTCCACTCGGTAGTTTAAGGGCTTGTTTAAATGGAGAATTCAAGGAATGCTGGCTGATGAACAAGGTCTGTTCCTGCAGCCAGGGGCTGGAGTCAGCCCACATGCTGATGAAGAGATTAGTCCATGCTTCAGTCAATGGAATCTAAGAAAGGAGAAGAAAGTGAGCTCACCCTACGAAATTCCGCCATCAGCTACTCTCGTGTCCTGTCACTGACTATTCACTGATTCACTTGTTCTTGCAGTGACCAGTGCTAAAAAGTGGGTTCTCTGAGAATCCCTAATTATTTTAGAAAAATTTCTGGGTGCAATTTCTGTCTACATAGTGAATATACCCTGTGTGTGTGTGTGTGTGTGTGTGTGTGTGTGTGTGTGTGTGCTCACTCAGTCGTGTCTGACTCTTTGTGTGTGTGTGTGTGTGTGTGTGTGTGCTCAGTCACTCAGTCGTGTCTGACTCTTTGTGACCCCATGGACTGTAGCCCACAAGGCTCCTCTGACCATGGAATTTTCCAGGCAAGCATACCAGAGCAAGTTGCCATTTCCTACTCCAGGGCGTCTTCCTGACCCAGGGATCAAACCTTTATCTCCTGCGTCTCCTGCACTGGTAGGTGGATTCTTTACCACTAGCGCCACTTGGGAAGGCCTCCTGTAAATTTTTAAAGTTTGAATCACTACATGTCAGTGTAAAAAATAAGATTTGAAGAGTCTATTGATACAAAAATGTCAGAATTTTGTTTCTTTCTTACAGAGAGGAATTACTTAAAAACACTAATACAAACATGAGTTCCCTAAGAAAGAAATCCTGTCCTACTGCACTCATTCTCCCCTCGATGACATACTCATCATCAAACCCAAGGAAAGTTATGGAGTAAGACCATGAGAGGAGGGATGGCACAGCCTAGATGCATTTCTTCAGAGCCCCCAGAGCACCTGAAGTCAGCAAAGGAGCAGGAAGGCCAGTTTTTTGCTCTGATGACCTTACATCATTGTTCTACAGGGACGATCGCAGTCAGTTCAGTTCAGTCGCTCAGTCATGCCTGACTCTTTGTGACCCCATGGACTGAGCTTGCCTGTCCGTAACCAACTCCCGGAGCTTGCTCAAACTCACGTCCAACCAGTCAGTGATGCCATCCAACCATCTCATCCTCTGTCATCCCCTTCTCCTCCTGCCTTCAATCTTTCCCAGCATCAGGGTCTTTTCCAATGAGTCAGTTCTTCGCGTCAGGGGGCCAAAGTATTGGAGTTTCAGCTTCAGTCCTTCCAGTGAATATTCAGGACCGATTTCCTTTAGGATTGACTGGTTTAATCTCCTTGTAGTCAAAAGGATGATTGCAAAAGGCAAGTAATTACCAGGCTGTGAGCAGGTAAAGAGAAGCAAAAAGCAAAGGAGAAAAGGAAAGATATAACCATCTGAATGCAGAGTTTCAAAGAAGAGCAAGGAGAGATAAGAAAGCCTTCCTCAGCAATCAATGCAAAGAAATAGAGGAAAACAACAGAATGGGAAAGACTAGATCTCTTCAAGAAAATTAGAGATACCAAGGGAACATTTCATGTGAAAATGGGCTCAATAAAGGACAGAAATGGTATGGATCTAACAGAAGCAGAAGATATTAAGAAGAGGTGGCAAGAATACACAGAAGAACTGTACAAAAAGATCTTCATGACCCAGATAATCATGATGGTGTGATCACTCACCTAGAGCCAGACATCCTGGAATGTGAAGTCAAGTGGGCCTTAGAAACCATCACTACGAACAAAGCTAGTGGAGGTGATGGAATTCCAGTTGAGCTATTTCAAATCCTGGAAGATGATGCTGTGAAAGTGCTGAACTTGATATGCCAGCAAATTTGGAAAACTCAGCAGTGGCCACAGGACTGGAAAAGGTCAGTTTTCATTCCAATCCCAAAGAAAGGCAATGCCAAAGAATGCTCAAACTACTGCACAATTGCACTCATCTCACATGCTAGGAAAGTAATGCTCAAAATTCTCCAAGCCAGGCTTCAGCAATACGTGAACCGTAAACTTCCTGATGCCCAAGCTGGTTTTAGAAAAGGCAGAGGAACCAGAGATCAAATTGCCAATATCTGCTGGATCATAGAAAAAGCAAGAGAGTTCCAGAAAAACATCTATTTCTGCTTTCTTGACTATGCCAAAGCCTTTGACTGTGTAGATCACAATTAACTGTGGAAAATTCTGAAAGAGATGGGCATACCAGACAACCTGACTTGCCTCTTGAGAAACCTATATGCAGGTAAGGAAGCAATAGTTAGAACTGGACATGGAACAACAGACTGGTTCCAAATAGGAAAAGGAGTACGTCAAGGCTGTATATTGTCACCCTGCTTATTTAACTTATATGCAGAATACATCATGAGAAATGCTGGACTGGAAGAAACACAAGCTGCAATCAAGATTGCTGGGAGAAATATCAATAGCCTCAGATAGGCAGATGACACCACCCTTATGGCAGAAAGTGAAGAGGAACCAAAGAGCCTCTTGATGAAAGTGAAAGAGGAGAGTGAAAAAGTTGGCTTAAAGCTCAACATTCAGAAAACGAAGATGATGGCATTTGGTCCCATCACTTCATGGCAAATAGATGGGGAAACAATGGAACAATGTCAGACTTTATTTTTTTGGGCTCCAAAATCACTGCAGATGGTGACTGCAGCCATGAAATTAAAAGACGCTTACTCCTTGGAAGGAATGTTATGACCAACCTAGACAGCATATTCAAAAGCAGAGATATTACTTTGCCAACAAAGGTCTGTCTAGTCAAGGCTATGGTTTTTCCTGTGGTCATGTATGTGAGAGTTGGACTATGAAGAAAGCTGAGTGCCAAAGAATTGATGCTTTTGAACTGTGGTGTTGGAGAAGACTTTTGAGAGTCCCTTGGACTGCAAGGAGATCCAACCAGTCCATTCTGAAGGAGATCAACCCTGGGATTTCTTTGGAAGGAATGATGCTAAAGCTGAAACTGCAGTACTTTGGCCACCTCATGTGAAGAGTTGACTCATTGGAAAAGACTCTGATGCTGGGAGGGATTGGGGGCAGGAGGAGAAGGGGACGACAGAGGATGAGATGGCTGGATGGCATCACCGACTCAATGGACGTGAGTTTGAGTGAACTCCGGGAGTTGGTGATGGACAGGGAGGCCTGGCGTGCTGCGATTCATGGGGTCGCAGAGAGTCAGACACGACTGAGCGACTGAACTGAACTGAGTCCTATTCTAAACTGGGTCTGTGAACTGTTAGAAAACAAAGGATTTCTAACTGAGGTCAGCATACTTTTCTACAGGAAGAAACACTGAAACATTTTGTGGGGCCTTTCCCACAAAAGCTGATTTAATTATCGCATAATTCCTGAAGAAGCTTAGAAGCAAAAGCTAAAGTTGCCAGGGACTTCGGTGGCGATCTGCGTCCAAACTCCTCCTTCTCTAAGTGAGGGAGCAGAGGCCTAGTTATCAACAGATGCTGTCTCACTCCTCACCTTCCCCCACCACATGCGCCTTTGTATTTCCAGCTGCTTCTCTTCAAGGGACTGGGCAGAGGGGGCTGTCTGCTGCCCCCCAACCCCCCGCCAGGTCCCTCAGAAGCCACTGGGTCCATCTGGCTCCCCTGCCCCCTTAGCTGAGGCTGTTCTCCCAGCGTCGGCGCACACAGGCCCATCTGTCTAATGGCCCATGCTGAGCGCCAATACCATTTACACTCTTAGGAATTTCAGCCAATAAACCTGTGGGGGAGGTACTATCATCTCCATGTTTCAGATTCGGGAACTGAGTTTCAGAGGATAAAGAGCTAGGATGTGGAAGAGCCAGGATTCTCAACGGTGGCTGATTTCAGAGCCTACACTAGTAACTGTAAAGCAAGCCCGCCATGCAGTCTCCCGGCAGTAGAAGAACCCTGTTGGTTCTACAACTAAAAGGTCGGGGAATCCACCCATCCGTTTCCACGCTGCAGGAGCCACCCTAATCCAGGCCAGCACCACCTTTTGCTTGTATATGAAGTAACCTCCTTACCCGCCCGCCTTGTTTCCCTCTAACCCACTCTCTGTACTGTAGACAAAGGGATCTTTGGAAACCATCAGTCAGATCACACACCTAGCCTGGCCCCACTCCCAACACCTACACCACCTTCATTTGGGTTTCACTGCACACAGAACTAAAATCAGAAGTCCTTTCCATGGCCAGAAGGCCTAGCCAGCTCCTGCCCCTGCCTTCCTCTCCAACTAACTTCAGTTTTTTTTTTTTTTTTTTAATCACTCATTAAGCTCTAAGCAATTCCAGCCTTTCTACAAGTTCCTAGAACACCACCTCGGGACCTCTGCACTTTCCTGCCTCAGGACCTCTGCACTTGCTATTCTCACGCTGCGATCATTTTTCCTGAATCCTGGCCTGACCGGCCCTTCCATATCCCTCAGGCTGTAAGAGAAATATTCTTCCCTCTGGTCCTCTCTAATCACCCTTCTTGCATCTCTTTCCTGAATGGCGTACTCCTGTTTGCTTCTCAACACTCATCCAGCATTGGAGGCAGACTCTTTGCCCTCTGAGCCACCAGGGAATCCCACCCTCATCACAGCAGCAGTTAACTTATTTATGTCTGTCTCTGGGACAAGCCTTATTTATACTCTACCGCCTGCCCCAAGTACACACCTACCTGGCCCAGAGTGCTGCTCAGCAGGACAAAGTCAGAAGACTCATGTTCCATCTGGGCTCTGCCACCAAAATGCCTCAAGTGACCCTGGTTAAGCCATTTAATCTTATCTGCACACGCATGCATGCTCAGGTGTGTCTGACTCTTTGCGATCCCATGGACTGTAGTCGTCCATGGAATTTTCCAGGCAAGAATACTGGAGTGGGTTGCCACTTCCTTCTCCAAGGGCTCTTCCCGACCCAGGGATCGAACCTACATCTCTTGCGTCTCCTGCATTGGCAGGCCGTGCCACCTGGGAAAGCCCTCAGCTCATCTTGGGTAAGTTTTTATTTCCCAAGTGTTGAGCAGGATAACACCCAACAGTGCTGTTATGAATGTCTTATACCACCATGCATGTGAAATAACTATGCAAAGAGAACTGTGGTATGCAGAAGTCAGGTACTAGGACCTTTACAAGATGGATGATTTCTCGGGAAACCAACATATTGACTCTTTCCCAGTTTTATAAAATAGTACATTCATTATATTTCTAAAAGAGTACATTCATTATTCTCTTCATTCTGACATTCAATTATTATTTGTTTTTCACTTCCTGAAAACATTCTTTTTTTGTTAATGCCTGCCGCATATTGTTCTTGAAGACATCCACCCATCTTGGATTTTCAAAGGCAGAAAAATTTACTCTAGTTAAATTTAAAATTTTAAAATTTAGAATTTTTTCCCTATGTCTGCTCTATATCTTTTGAAAGATCAAGAGCCAAAGAATTCCTTTAAAAGACACCCAAGGAGAGCCAATAGAACTACTTCCGTGTGGTTACAACCAGCTGAACTGTTCCTGTAACTCCCTGCATTGCAGTGGCTATAAACTTTCCCCGAGTTCATTATCTTTAGGGCAATTCTCTAGATAGTACAAAATTGCAGTGACTCCCTCTAGGATCCCTGGCAAGCAAAGCCATCTCCAGGAACCACTAACAAAGCAGTCCTGAGAAAGCTGCAGCAATTTGAGTACACAAAACACACCCTTGAACAGGGCCTCCCTTGGCTCAGTTGCTCAGATTGTCCATTCAGTTGAAACCGTCTCACTGGGGCAACCAGATGCCCTTTATCCAAAGGGGATCTGATTATGGTCCCTGGGAAACATGTCACAACTGAGAGTTTCTTCTACAGGCAGCAGGCTTCTGTTGACAAGTACAAGGACTATGCTCACAACTTTTCTTAAACAAAGGTTTACTTAACCCACAAGATGTGAGAACAGAAGTCTGAATAAAAATGCTGGATGGGAATCTCAGTCTATCAAATACCTCTTTACATTATAATTCTTCCAAATAGCGACTTGGCTGGCTCCTCTGAAGCTTGGGAGAGATTTATAGGGTCATTTAAGGTCACATGGGAAACGAGCAACCCAAATCAGGATGTATTTACCTCACGTCCGACCCTCAAGGTCATCAGAAATCTGGGCTTGCAGCAATGGAGCAAAAAAGTGCCAAACTCAGCCAGCTTTTTATAGTCACACCAATGAGGAGACAGCCAAGGATTCTGGGCTTTGTTTCATCTGCTCCACAGGGCAAACCTCAAAAGCTGCTTGTGTATCCTGCTGGGCAAAGCTATATGACTTAAGAAGTCTTTGCTGCAGTCCATGGGGTCGCTAAGAGTTGGACACGACTTACCAACTTCACTTTCACTTTTCACTTTCAAGCGTTGGAGAAGGAAATGGCAACCCACTCCAGTGTTCTTGCCTAGAGAATCCCAGGGCCGGCAGGCTGCGGTCTATGGGGTCCCATGGAGTTGGACACTATTGAAGCAACTTAGCAGCAGCAGTAGGAAGTTGAAAGGACCAGAAATGATCCTACTGGGTGAAGTTTTTATTTTGTAACCATTTGTGCCCCCTCATTATGTTGCAAAACATTGGGTTTTTCCATAGGAAGAAAGAAAGAGAAAAAAAAAAAAGATTGGGGCTGGGGACCGGGTTGAGGGTTGGTTCAAAAATACCTATGCTCTCATATTTTAGCTCTGATGGCAACAGCTTAAATCAAATATTTCCTTCTCTGTAGATATAAAAGGTTACAAACAAGACGTTTATTGCTGTACTTAATCTTTACCTCCCAAGTTTATAAACAGCAAAGTTACATTCCTTTCTCTAGTTCTTCTCATCTCTGCCTTCCATACTTGGCTGGCCCAGTACAAACCAATACATAGTTTATGCTTTATGTTCTAATTTAAAAATGTGGCTTTATTTTGGCTTCTTTTTCTATAAAGAGGAAAAGCTTAACTAGAAAACATTTAACTCCTTTAAACAAACAAATGAACAAACAAATGCATGTTTAGTGTGCTAGAAAGAAAAAAGAACTTTCTCTGTCCAGCGTGTACCTGGGGTCCATCCCACTCCAGAAACTTCTATATGGCTAACTCTCTATTTCACACTGGCCAAAATTAATTCCTCAAAGGTTACGCAGCTACTGAAGAGGTACAATAACTCTGATTTCCACATGTGCATTTAAAGTAGAATCTCCAATGCTCATAAATCACTACATCCCAGAGACAGCACAGGGGCCCGCAGATGTGAGTCAAGGTTATGGACAGCAGAAATGGCTTAAGGCCAGGCCACACTCTTCTTGAACGGATTAGACACACACAGTTTTAAAATCATCAGAAAGGCTCCTTTGTTTGTCTTCTGTGGTGGGGAGCCGAGCCGGAGATTCAATATGCTTCTGCACTTTCACTAAAAGATTCTAGGCTGGCAACACTGTCAGGCTGCCACGACCGAGTCAAGATCTGAATTGTCCTGAGAACTTGTGTGCACAGAGACACAATAAAGTTAAGACCCAGGAACTTAAAGGGATGGAACAAAGAAAATCGGCAGGTCTCAGGAAAATTCTGCCAAAACAGTAACTTCAAAAGCAGAGGTTTTGTGTAAAATGTCTTACCCAAAGTCAAATCTAGAAACGACTTCAGAAAATTCTCCAGCTGGCATCTCCTAAAGGAGGCATTGGAGCAATGGTTCTTATTACTATTTTTATTTTTACTGAGGTGTAGTTGGTTTATAATGTTAAGTTTCAGGTGTACAAAACAATGATTCACAATTTTCAAAGGTTATAGTCTATTTATACTTATTATAAAATATTGGCTATAGTCCCTGTGTTGTACAATATACTCATGTAGCCTATTTATTTTATACATAGTAGCTTGTACCTCTTAATCCTCTATCCAAATCTGGCCCCTCCCCCTTCCCTCTCTCTACTGGTAACCCATAGTCTATTCTTTATATCTGTGAATGTTTCTTTTTGGTTATATTCTTTAGCAATGGTTTTAATTAAGATAACAGGTCTCAACATGGAGGTTTTATTTTGGGCTAATATAATAAAAATTTTAAAGATTATTTAGTTAAAAACTAAGTATCTCAGCAGACTTATATGCCAACTCAATAGAATGCAAAAGTAAAAATCAGACTCTTCGGTCTCCAAGTGAATTATAATGTTACAATCACCGAAACAGTGTGGCCAGAATAGACAGAGTTCAGTGGGATGAACTTCAGAAACAGATCTGGTAGGGAAGGACTGTATTAACAGGTATGGCTCTGGTAAAGATGGCAATTGCCTCCCAACATCCACCCTCCCTTTATAAGAGAATCTCTATACTGTTGACAGCAGAACCACACCCCTCTAAAAGACTTTTCCCCAGCCTCCACTGTAGAGGAGCAGTCAATGAAATACAGTGTGGGGTGTCTGCGAAAGCTCTTCAGATGAACCTGATTCAGGGCAGATGGCACGCCAGTGTGGCTTTCCGTCCCCGTTCATCCACTTTTTCGCTTGGAATTCTGACATGATGGTTCGTACAGCAGCAACCACCTTGGGACCATGAACAGGCCAAGAGTACACTAGCAACTGCGGCCCCCAAATCCTCAAACCATGCAACCAGCAGCAACCACCCACTCTACAGTTTTATTATGTTAGAAAAATAAGCCTTTATATGTGTAAGCAAATTTGCAAAGGTGCAACTTTGAAAGAACATATGAAAATGGTAATGCTTCACACACACACGAATCAAGCTTAAATTGAAACCAGGTTAAAGTGTCCACTTGAACAATAGTATAATCCTATATACAGGCAAGCACAAACATGTCTCACATGAGGCTGACATTCTCATCTGTTTGGATTTAGAGGCAAATGGTGGCTTTAGATAAACCTCTGAAGAAAAGCAAACTCTCAGAGTTATCAATTTAACTCTGATATTGGCATGAACTGAGCAGTCTGCTCACCAGGCTTCAGGTAAGCTCTCTTCAGCTTACAGCATACCCCCTCTTGGATCTCTGAAGGTCACCTTGCAGGTTGGCTGCCTTTGTGAGAGCATGTTTTGCAACAAACTTGTTGTATGTCAAGAAACAGAGTTTCAGCACCATGGAGGGTGAAATGTGTCCAGCGGTTCTTCCCTCCACCTCTTGCATGCTCCCCTTTCTCTCCTCCCTGCCATACCCTCAGCTGCCTCCATCTCACCCTCCTGCTTTATTTGTGTATAACATTAAGGTTTGGAATTTAAAGCCACGGTTTCTGAATTGAAGTCCTAAACTGCACTGACAAGAGGTCACTAATCTCGTTAAAACTTTGCCTCCTCATCTGTGAAAGAGGGTCAGGGGCGCTCACTCCCATGAATACAGTGATGACTAACTCAACTCATGCACTGGGTATATTTTGGCAGGAAAAGCCAATGGGTGCCATTTGAGAAAACCATTAAAAAAGTCAGTAGTGTTAAAAAGTCTTGTTCCTTAGCCTATCCTAGCAAAGCTGTCCCATAAATGTTGGCGAGGTCATGGGTGGGTGAGTGGCTAGATAGATGGACGGAAAGATGGGTGGCTGGCTGGCTGGAGAGGTAGATGGACATGGATGGATTCATGGTTAAAATTTCAACCATTTTTTTTTCCTCTTAAAAAAATTTTTTTTTAAGTTGAAGGATAATTGTTCTACAGAATTTTGCTGTTTTCTGTCAAACCTCAACGTGAATCAACCATAGGTATACATATGTCCCCTCCCTCCTGAACCTCCTTCCCACCTCCCTCCCCACCCCACCCCTCTAGGTTGATGCAGAGCCCCTGTTTGAGTTTCCTGATACACATGGCAAATTCCTGAGGGCTGTCTATTTTACATATGGTAATGTCAGTTCCCATGTTACTCTCTCCATACATCTCACCCTCTCCTCCTGTCTCCCCATGTCCATAAGTCTGTTCTCTATCCACGTTTCTTTCTTTTTTTTTCTTTTTTTTTAAATTAATTAATTTTAATTGGAGGCTAATTACTTTACAATATTGTGGTGGTTTCTGCCATACACTGACATGAATCTGCCATGGGTGGACATGTGTTCCCCATCCTGAACCCCCCTCCCACCTCCCTCCCCATCCGATCCCTCAGAGCTGTCCCAGTGCACCAGCCCTGAGCACCCTGTTCCATGCATTGAACCTGGACTGGTGATCTATTTCACATATGATAATATACATGTTTCAGTGCTATTCTCTTAAATCATCCCACCCTCGCCTTCTCCCACAGGATCCAAAAAGTCTGTTCCATACATCTGTGTCTCTTTTGCTGTCTCGCATATAAGACTGTCGTTACCATCTTTCTAAATTTCACATACATGCGTTAATATACTGTATAAGTGTTTTTCTTTCTGGATTACTTCACTCTGTATAATAGGCTCCAGTTTCATCCACCTCATTAGAATTGATTCAAATGTGTTCTTTTTAATGGCTGAGTAATACTCCATTGTGTATATGTACCACAGCTTTCTTATCCATTCGTCTGCTGATGGACATCTAGGTTGCTTCCATGTCCTGGCTATTGTAAACAGTGCTGCAATGAACACTGGGGTACACGTGTCTCTTTCAATTCTGGTTTCCTCGGTGTGTATGCCCAGCAGTGGGATTGCTGGTCATATGGCAGTTCTATTTCCAGTTTTTTAAGGAATCTCCACACTGTTCTCCATAGTGGCTGTACTAGCCTGCATTCCCACCAACAGTATAAGAGGGTTCCCTTTTCTCCACACCCTCTCCAGCATTAATTGTTTGTAGACTTTTTGGCAGCAGCCATTCTGACCGGTGTGAGATGGTACCTCATTGTGGTTTTGATTTGCATTTCTCTGATAATGAGTGATGTTGAGCATCTTTTCATGTGTTTGTTAGCTATCTGTATGTCTTCTGGGAGAAATGTTTGTTTAGTTCTTTGGCCCATTTTTTGATTGGGTCGTTTATTTCTCTGGTATTGAGTTGCATGAGCTGCTTGTATATTTTTGAGATTAATTCTTTGTCAGTTGCTCCGTTTGCTATGGTTCAGTGGCACTAAGCACATCCACACTGATGCACAACCATCACCATCACTCATCTGCAAAACTTACCATCTTCCCCAAGTGAAACTCTGTGTCCATCAAACACTAAACACTCCCCTCTCCATGGCCCCTGGCAGCTGCCATTCTAGCTCATCTTCCTACAAATTCAACTCCTCTAAGGACCTTGTTTGAGAGGAATCATGCAATACGTCACTTCATAGCTGGTTTATCTCACTTAACACCAAGCCTCCAAGGTTCACTCACGTTACAGAGCATGTGAAAATTTCCTTCCTTTTAAGGCTGCATAGTATCTCCTTGGATGTACAAAACCACATTTTGTTTCTCCATTTGTGGAAAGTGTCTGTTTATGGGCGCTTGCATTGCTTCTACCTTTGTGTAACCGTGAATGCTGCTGCTGTGGACATGAGTGAACAGATACTAGTTCACGGCTTTGCTTTCACTTGTGTCCATATTTTACACGCCTTTATTTTTATATACCCTATTTCTACCCCCTTTCACTGGCTGCCCATCCATCCAGCACTCACTCACTGGGTGTCTACTACATCCCAGGCAGGCACGGTGTTAGAGCCTGGAGAGATGCAACTAGAGACTATGCTGTCTGGCGGAATAAATACACAGAGAAAGAGCCATGAGGTTCTGGGAGACTTGGCAACACCGTTTGAGGAATCCCAGTGGCTTTGTTACATTGAAATTTTGTTGTTTAGAGATAAACTCCCAGAAAAGGTAAGTCACTAGCTAGCATTTAGAAAAGTCTCTTTTCTTTAGAGATTCTTTTGCTGTGGGGTTCATCTTACGTCAGGGCTTCCCTGGAGGCTCAGACAGGAAAGAATCTGCCTGCGGTGCGGCAGACCCAGGTTTGAGCCCTGGGTTGGGAAGATCCCCAGGAGAAATGAATGGCTACCCACGCTAGTACTCTTGCCTGGAGAATTCCATGGACAGAGGAGCCTGGCGGGCTACATACAGTCCATGGGGTCGCAGAGTCGGGCACGACTGAGTGACTTCCACATTTTCGCTTCTCCTTCGCATGCCCCCTCTGGTTCCACATCCCTTCCTCCAGTTCCACAATCTCCACATCACTCTGGCAGGATTTTTCCGCGATCCAGCCTTTGCGACTTATTTTGTGCCTACCTCGTGTGTCACTCCGCCTCTCTCTCCCAACCCATCAGCTTTGACTTCTCTCTGCTTCTGCCCGCGAGTAGGGCAGGCTGTGGCTGGACTTCTCTCTGCTTCTGCCCGCGAGTAGGGCAGGCTGTGGCTGGACTTCTCTCTGCTTCTGCCCGAGAGTAGGGCAGGCTGTGGCTGGACTTCTCTCTGCTTCTGCCCGAGAGTAGGGCAGGCTGTGGCTGGAAGGGCTGAAGGAAGGGAGAACCCGGGGAAGACGACGGCTGGCAGAGAAAGCCCTCCTTGCTGCCCCCAGAAGATACGTGGGGGGCGTGGGGCAAGGATACCACAGTGCAAAACTTCCAGCCACGCCGCAGTGACGCAGAGAAGGAGGAAGAGAAAGGGAACCCAGGGGCTGCGCTATGTCTTGTTCTTGCTGATCCTGGGCTTGCCCTCTGCTGCCATCTGAACGAGTTCTGCCATAGGCTGTCCTGGTAGGAGAAATACCAAGGTCTACAGAAACAGGATTGAAAAACAGGGTTTCCAAGGTTCTGCAGAACCTTTATCCAAGAGCAGACCGGCTGATAGACCTGAGTCTGAGCGCAGCCAGGAAGTCTTCCTCCAAAGTGACAACCTCATCTATTTTCCCCTGAACTACACTGGAAAAACAACAAGGGGGGCAGGAAGAAGGAAAAGCAATCAAAGAGGCAGATGGACAGGGTATCATGGAGATTTCCTAGAGATTACAAATAGTTCCCTTATCACCCAGCACTTTTTTTTTTTTCTTGCCATGCTAATCTCGAATGTCACATTAAAAAAGGTTTGGTAGCATCGTGGAGGAGGAAAGTAGGCTTGGATTTTATGGGGATTTTTTGCAGTTTGGTTTAAAGCTGGTCTTTCAAAGCAGCCTGATGGAGGTGGGAGAGGGCTGGAGTGGGACTGCATAAAGTGCTAGTTGCTTAGTGGTGTCCAAGTCTTTGCAACCCCATGGACTCAAGCCTGCCAGGCTCCTCTATCCATGGGATTTCCCAGGCAAGAATACTGGAGTGGGTTGCCATTTCCTTCTCCAGGGGATCTTCTCCAACCAGGGATGGAACCCGAGTCTCCTGCATTACAGGTGGATTCCTTACCATCCGAGCCACCGGGACTGGATAAAGATCAGGAATGATCATGAAGGACCATGAATGTGGGAGTGCAGGAGTCCAGGCATTTTTTCACGCTCTAGCAACCATGGTTCAAAAGCATTCTCGCCACAAAATTGTTCTGCTTTGCTTTCTGACTTTTAAAACTTATTTTGTGTGTATGATTATATTATTTAAGTGTACTCCTTTAAGAATCATATATGAGTAAAATCTCACATAAAAAAAATTAAATAACCCTAATCTCCCAGCAAAATACAGACTTGACCACAAAATATCTGAATTCTAGAGCCTGGATGGCTAGGGTCCTGAAGCAGAGAGAAGTGACAAGGCACATTTTTTTGCTTCCCATTAGTTGAAAATTTCTGAATTCACCTTAATCTGACCATTAACAAGCTGAAACTTACCTTGGGTCACCTATACAAAAAACCAATTCGCTGATGATATAAACATAATAGGGAGGGAAAAGCAACTGTCAGAGACCAACTGCTCCAGCCCAAAGTACTAGGGAGACTGAATCGTGTAGGAGGGGAGGGCACTCAGGAAGGATCTGGGAAACATGCCTTACCTGGCGAAACCACACCAGGGGCACTCCCAAACAGCAGTAATTTAAATGCAAACACCAATGGGGCTGATGATAAGCATCCTTCTGATTTTAGGCCCCCCCAGGGTCCACGAAGATGCCAAGTTTTTAAGCCTCATTAACTGTGACAAAGGCTGCTAACCAAGATGCTGCTGTTGTTATTACAACCTCGGGCCAGGACACCAGCAGAGAGATCGGCAGAGGGCTCAAAGGTTCACGTGAAAAAGGACAGAAGGACCCAAACAGATCTGGGCAGACTTGGGTCTAGTAAGATGAAACTGAACAGAGATAAATACAAAGGCTAACAGTCAGGTCCACGAAATTAACTGCACTGTACCAGATGGAGAAACGTGATTTCACAGGAGCATCTGGAGAGAATGGTTCAGGGTTCTGGCTGACTGTATATTCAGGAGGAGTCACAGTTTGTTTGGTACAAGACTGACAAAAGATTTTTAAAAGGTAGAAAAACCAAACCAGAAACCAAACCAGTACAATCCTGGGCAACATGAAAATCACAAGCTGTAGAACGTTAGAGCCTAAAGGGATCTTACCGTTTTCCATCAGCGTAGACTGTGGGACAGAGGAATGAATGGGTCTGTGTCTGAGTACCACCCTCTACCAGGACACTGATGGAAAAGTAAGCAACACAGTGAGCTAGTGACCACAGGAGGGAAACGGAAGGCTAAGACCAAAGAAGGGAAAAAACAAAGAGGCATGAAAGCTGGCTCCAAATGTTAAATCATAGGTTTACTGGGCCCCATTGGCAGAGGTTCTGATTCAGCCGGTCTGATGGATGAAGAATCTTCATTTCTAACAAGTTCCCAGGTGACGCTGGTGCAGCTTGTCCACAGATTACACTTTGAGAACCAGTGCTCTAAGGAACAACATCATTGTTTTCACAATATATATATTTCTAAGATTTTACTAGGACATAATGGCCTGTTTTCTGCTAAGTCCAAATTAGGGAGAATTTACTGGTTTTGAAACGCCACACATTTATATTTAAGAATATGCTCCTTTTAAAACCTCATTGTTTAGCAGAAGTTCCACCTTTGCTTTCTGACCCTCAGTGTTTCTTATTAGTTCAGCTTGACAAAGCAGACTTCTGCTTCCATTTCTGGCATTTTTATATAATAGGCAGTTTCCCTCTGGCCTTCTACTTTTCCTTAATTTTCTATTGTGTTCAGCAAATCAAGCTTCATTACATATTAAGATGTGACCTGCTTTTACCAAGTGGTATCTGGTTTCCCATATCTTCTAAAATAGTAAATATTGACCCAATCCTTTCCCTTAAAATCCACACTGAGCACACCATGCCTGGGGGCCCATTAGGTTTTGAAGCAGCTGCATTCAACTCCTGATTAATATAATTTGATCTTATATATGTGAAGCTTCAGCCTGTAGATCCCACTTGGTAAATAACCAGCCTGTGAAAATGCATATAAAATGACATGCAAAGCAATGCAAATTAATACAAAACATATGTCTCTAATTTGCTTGGGAAAAGTCTGTACGCCTTGACATTGTTATTATCGGCTTTGCTTCTTGCGTTCTGACAAGCAGTGACCAGATCCTTTTATGAATTTCATGGAGCATCCAGTACGTGACACTTGTTGACATGCTAAGGGGGAAGTGACCCTGCCGGTGAGTCAGGCAAATGGGATCCTGGCCTTAACTTCCACCGCTGTTGGGCTCTCTGGACTTGGACAGGATCTCAAAATTCTGAGTCTCCGATTCTATGTCTGGAAATGATGGGAATGAGATCATCGTCATAAAACCGCCTGCTCTACGGCTTACCGAGCACTCATTATGCACCAGGTACAATGTACACAGGAACACACTGAACAAAGATGAGGTGCACACAAGTGTAGTGCGCACACGCCTACCTTGTGCACACCTCATGCACACGGGCAACCCTCCCCACAGCCCCTGAGCAGCGACAGAACACACACACCCCTCTGACGCGGGGCCGTTTCAGAGCCCAGGAAACCAGGGCAGAAAGGCAAGGAAACGTGTGCAAGGCCATAAGGTAGGCAGCGGAAGGGTCAGGGCCAGGGACGCTCAGCAGTCACACTCCAGGGGCCGCTCTGAGCTCCAGTGCCGCTCTCTTCCATGGTTTCCATCCATGTTCCTCCTCACCATTAAATTTCCCCGATCTACAAAGTAAAACTTCAAATTTCACGGTCATGCAGGCTTCAAAACATCATTTCAGTAGATGGTGATGGTTTATGTTTTATGAGTTTGATAGTAGAATGGGAGCATAATCAGACTGTTTTTAACCCATTGCAGCTTAGTTATGTGGCTTCTGCTTCGTTATGTGGCTTCTATTCATCCATCAGACCACAGTGATTGTGTGCTTAGTCACTCAATTGTATCCAACTCTTTGCGACCACAGGGACTCTGGCCTGCCAGGCTCTGCCCATGGCATTTTCCAGGCAAGAATACTGGAGTGGGTTACCATTTCCTCCTTCAGAGGATCTTCCCAACCCAGGGATTGAACCCAGGTCTCCTGCGCTGCCTGCCTTGGCAGGTGGGTTCTTTACCACTGAGCCACCTGGGAATCCCACTCATCCATCAGGTCCACCTTAAATCTCCCCAAGAAGGCTTCCTGCCTCCCCCAGATCAGTGAGCTACATCTGTCCCACTGCACCCCAATATGGGCCTGGCACACAGTAAGGGCTCACTGAATTTGGACGGATTGGCTTTTCAACCTCACATCACACAACCTTACTATCTTATTGCCTTCTTCCTGCATCTAAACCAAAAAAGGAAATCACAGTTTTACTTCATAATCATAGTTTTAGCCATCACAGTTTTACTTCCAGTATGTGGGGCTACGATGAGGCCCAGGGCACCAAATCATACTGAGCAGTCACATTCCAGGGGCCGCTCTGAGCTACAGTGCAGCTTTCTTTCTGGGTTTCCATCTATGTTCCTCCTTACCATTAAATTCCCATGATCTACAAAGTAAAACTTCAAACTTCACGGTCACGTGGGATTCAAAACACTGTTTCAGTAGATGGTGAACAGTGTGGCTTCCCTGGCTTCTGTCGTTATTCTCAGAGGACCAAGAACTGGACATCACTACAGCCCCACCTGCCCCCGCCCGCCCAAGCGAGCTCATGCAAAGTCAGTTTCGTAACTACTGACTGCCCACCTATCCTGAGGGAACTTAGTGTGATGCCAAGCGCCCACCTTGACTTACTGCCCAAAACGCGCCATTCACTCTTACCTCCCTCTGGGCAGACCTTGTGGCATTCAGTCAATGTGCCTCTCAAAGGAGACAAATTTACAGTTGTCCCCACTTCCCGCCCCCAAAGGAAATCCTCCTTTCGCTCAGGGCCACACAACCTGATTCTTTGGATACTGTTTCTCTGCAATACAAGCATGATACGATTCAACAGCAGCTTAATCGATCATTTCTCACAGAGAATTGATTCTTAGAAAGTGCAACAGAGGAACTGCTCCCTGCAGTAACCTCCTGACTTCTACAGATTTTACTTCCTCAAGACGCCATCAACAAAACCTGTTAAAACTGACGGCTAGGTTCTAGATTGTCTTAAACTGATAGGTGGTTCAATAAAGGCATGCTTCTGTAAAACCAGAAGAGGTGACTTCTATCTACCAAACCACATGAACATTTAATTTAATATCACTGAATGTCATTCCCAACTCCCTTAATCTGGTTTGCCTCTTTTCAGTTTAAAGGACTTCTGAGAAGAGGGAACGACAAGCGCCTAAGGGCGAACGTCACCTCTCCCTTTTTCCAGCGAGAGGAAAACACGGTTCCCACTACAACCACAAGGAAAACCTCACCAAGGCAGGACAGCTCAGTCCTGAAATGCACATACAGTATCCATCCGCTCGCACTGTTAGCCTACGTGAAGATGCTTAACTGACTCGAGAGTCCAGATCTCTGGGCTCAGATCCTCGGAGGCTCCCAGCTCGATGGAGGAGGTACCGCCACCTCACAAGGGGACGATCCGGGCCAGCTCTGCGGTACGAAAACTTGACCGTAAGCGGCAGGGGCGGCGGGGAGGACCGCTCCGCAGCTTCTAATCCGCGACCTCCTGAAAGACGCGCACTCCCCCCTGGTCCTAAAGGAGAAGCCGCGCCAGCAGCCCATTCCCGCGCGCCGCGCCCCGCGCCCGCCCCTCGCCTCCGCCGCCCCCGGGCAGCGCGGCTCGGCGCCGCGGGTCCAGGCTGCGGAGAGGCTGGCCATGGCGCGGCGCAGCGCGCGTCCGACCCCCGGCTCCGCAGGTCCCTCGCGGACCCGCCCCTCGCCCCTCACCTGGGCGGCTCTCGGGGGCCGGGAGGAGCGAGACCGCAGGACCCCAGCCCGGGAAGGGGCGCGTCGGGGAGCCGCGTCCTCACCGCTCGGGGAGAGCCCGGGACGAAACCCAGGTACGGGTGCGCCCGGCTGCTCCCGGCCTCCCAGACCGGCCCTGCCCGGCCCCGGGAGCCCGGGATGCGGGCACCACGGCCGCGTCTGCAGGGCAGCCTCAGGCACACGCGCGCTGACCGCCCCGCAGCCGGCCGGCCTCGGAGAACTTCCCAGCGTCCGGCCGCCGCAGGGGCCCGAGTCAACGAGCGCGCGCAGCCGGGCCAGGGCTCAGCTGGGCTCGCGCGGCGGCTGCCCCGGGCCGACCCCTTCCTTGCTACCTCTCCCTCCCCCGCCGAGCGAGGGACGCGGCGCCCAGGTTCTCCCCGGCGGGGAAGTGAAAGTCGTGAGCAAGGGGTCCCGGGCATCCGCTGCTGCGCCAGGAGCCCCGCGCGCTGGCCCCGAGCGTTCCTCGCCGGCCTGCGTGGCCGTGGACTTACGAAAAGGGAGCGGGGGCGCCCCGGGCGCGGAGTCCCCGCGGATGGACGAGTCGCTCCGGCCCGGCCGCGAGCTGCGCTTTGGGCTCCCGGCCCCTCGGCGGCGGCGGCGGCGGCGGCGGCAGCCGCTGGCTCCGGGCTCTCGCCTCCTCCTCGTCCTGCGCCGCCACCTCCTCGGCGCGCCCGGCTGGGGAGTCGCTCTCCCCCGGCCGGGGGCTGGGAGCGCGCTGAGCGGCCCCCGTGACGTGGAGGGAAAGGAGGAGCGTCGCCGCCGCGCTCCCGCAGAGGGAGCTCCGGCCCCGCGCCCCGGGGCCCCGGCGCCGCGCCCCGGACTAAGTTCCCAGGTGCGCGGTGCGCTGCGCTCTCCGCCGGCGCTCGGAGCCTCCGCCAGCCTCGGTTCCCTCCCCGCGTTCAACAGCACGAAAGCAGAGGTCTGGAGAGCCAAGTGACTTGCCCAGAGATGATCAGAGGGCGGTGACGGAGCAAACACATCTGCGACTCCTTGCTTTTTCCTTTGCGAGGTCCTGCAGGAATCGCCTCGCTCTCGCTGGTTAAGACCCACAGGTCAGTGTCCCAGGCAGCCTGGAGAAATATCTAGGAGCGGCGTGGGAAGGTGGAGTTTTATGCCCCATAAATAGACTACAAAGTTGTTTTCCCGTCTGTACCTGCAGGTCAAATAGACACTCTAAGGCTTCCTCTTTACCCTCAAGCGGGGGTGAGGGTGGCGGGCCGTGCCGGCATGGTATCCGGTCCCATTTCTGTTCACCCTATTGCCGGAAACACGCCTACTTAACCAACTGGGCAGTATCTCCGCCTCAGCCTTGGTGGCGGGTTCTTGTGAATAGACCAACTCTGAGAAGTGGATGCTCTGCCTTCCATACCTTCTAATTCCCCACCTTCCAGACTTATCTCGCTGCCCTCCAGTCCTTGGTGGCCAGCGAGGCTCCTGGGGGCCTGCCTTAAGGACCGGGGATGCACCAGGGAAGTCAGTCCCAGCCGGTTTCTTCCTTCCGTCTTCAGTTAACCCACGTAGACTGAGCGCCTGCTGTATGCCAGGTGTGTTGGTGAGGAGCCAGATCGGACCAGGTAAAACCGGTTAGGCCTTATGACCCAGGAATCCTAAAAGAGGGAGCTGCATAGGACCCCATATCCTTTACTCCTAGGCTCTGAAATCTGCCCACAGTAGTAGAGACTCTGAGACCAGCCTGCCTTAAAAAAAAAAAAAAAAAAAAAAAAAAAACCCAGTGTTTGGAAAAAGAAGTATTTTCATAAAGTAATACTTTGCAGACTTATTTTCAAGCAAATGGCCAACTTTGCATGAATCTCTCCAGTGGGGCCCCCTGTTTCTGGAAGAATCATTAAAGGTCACATTTTTCACCCTTCTGGTCTCGCTCATGATAATGATAAGAACAACTAAGCCTTCTGCTACCTGCTGTGAGGACTGTTCTAAGCCATTTGGGCAGATTAATCTTTTAACCCTCACAGCTTTATGAGGGAGATGCTATTTTTTCTATTCTGATTTTCCAGAGGAGAGGGAGGCAAGTGAGGGGAAATAACTTGCCAGTAAATGGCAGAACCGGAACTCAGACCAGCGTGGTCTGTCCCAGTGTCCATGAGATAACAGCTGAGGAAGCTGTGACTTCCAGGGCTCAGGGGTCCACCAGCCACCATCAGCCCGGCTCCCACCATAGGCCCCAGTTATCTAAGCAAGGGCTGCTATGAAATCCAAACACATATAGTTTCTCCCAAATTGGTCAGTTTAAAAATGTGGATATATCGTATCATAAAGTAGTTGTCCATTCACTTACTTGCAGCCCTGTTTCCAACTCCAGGATCAACCTTTTGTCACAAAGTAAACTGTTTCTATGATAAGACCTTAAAAAATACCTGTATGAACTTCCCTGGTGGCCCAGCAGTTAAGAATCTGCCTTCCAATGCAGAGGACACCCATTAGATCCCTGGCTCAGGAACTAAAGATCCCACATGCTGTGGGACAACTGAGCCCGAGAGCTGAAGATACCGAGCACTGCCACTAAGACCCAACACAGCCAAAACAATTAAATCAATACCTATTAAAAAGTACCTTTACCGTAATGCTTGTAAACCCTTTCTTTTCTACCCAGACTATATTCAGTTCATTCCCTGTCCTCTTCAGTTACCCTCTTCCCTTAAAGCCTTGCTCTGATCAGCACCCCAGGTCTTCAGAAAGGATGCCTCTCAGCTGCACATGTATGGGTTTATGCTTAGTCACTCAGTCATGTCCAATTCCTGTGACCCCATGGACTGCAGCCCACCAAGCTCCTCTGTCCATGGGATTTGCCTGGCAAGAATACTAGAGTGGGTTGCCATTTCCTTCTCCAGGGGATCTTCCCAACTCAGGAATCAAACCTGCCTCTCCTGTGTTGGCAGGTGGATTCCTTACTGCTGAGCCACCAGGGAAGCCCCTAGGCTGCATGGTGGCCCCCTAAGGCCCCCACTACACCCTACAGTGTGCTTAGCACTCCTAGGGTATTAGTTTCCCGGGACTGCCATAACAAGTCTCTACAGACTGGGTGACTTCAGACAGTATAAATTTATTCTTTCACAATTTAGAGTCTAGAAGTGTGACATCAAGGCATTGGCCAGACTGTGCTCTCTTTGAAGGATCTTAAGTTCAGTAGGGGCTTCCCTGGTGGCTCAGTGGTAAAGAATCTGCCTGCCAATGCAGGAGACTCGGGTTCGATCTTGGGTCAAGAAAGATCCCCTGGAGGAGGAAATGGTAACCCACTCCAGTATTCTTGCCCAGGAAATCCCATGGACAGAGAGGAGCTACAGTGGTGGGCTACAGTCCATGGGGTTGCAAAGGAGTTAGACATGACTTAGAGATAAAACAACAACAACGAAGTCCAGTATGACCTATTCATAACGTGATTACATATGCAAAGACATGAACTTTGAGGGGACACTTGTCAACCCAGTACAACACCCAAAAGTCACTGTTAATGAAAACACATTGTTTGAGCTAAGAATACAAAGAGGCATGCATAAATCACAGACCTTGCCCTCAAAGAAAAGACACTGTAGTTAGAGAGGTCGTAACTCCACAGTAACTCCACATGTCCTGTACGCAAAACATGCATCACCAACAAGACAGGAGATGCTTAGAATCAGCTGCCTGGGACCAAAGGGCAGCCATGCCAGGGGAATTCACTGAGGATTCACTCAGAGTACAGGGAGTTCCGAGCAGGTCCTTGAAGGAAAAGCAGGAAAGGCGAAGCTAAGTAAGGAGGGCTTGTCAAAAGCACAGCTCCAAAGGGGAAGATGTGCCTGAAAGAATCTTACTTCTGAAGTTTTGCTGTAGAAATGGGAGGCTGAAAAGGATGTAGATAAGTGCCATACAGAGTGGAAGAACTCAGTGAATTACTCTATGATAATACTATGCTGTAATACTGCAGCAGTGAGCATGCTGTGAAGTGGTCCCTAATTCATTCATGTTATTTGGTCTTTATGGCAATCCTGAGTGCTGTTATACAGCCAAGGATCCTGGGGCTCAAAGAAATACTAACGTGTCCAGGTAAATCAGCAAATCAGTTGTAGAACTAGTAGGAAACACATTGGTCTTGCTATTCTTCGTTTAGGAATTCCACCACAAAATAATGTGCCTCCTGGGTTACCCTTCCAGTCCTGATTGTGTTGTTCTTGGCCCAAGGAAACCATTTGAAGAAGACAGTAATCCTGCAAGAAATGGAAATGTCTTCTAAAAGTCATGTAAATCCCAAATTGGAATTGTGGTAAGCCCTTCCCAGCCATCTGAATTACTTTCACGAAACCTTATGAGGAATTTCTAATGTATTTAAAAAGTCTTCTTAGGCCTTCAGAGACATCATAGGATCCAGTGTCTTTCTGCAGAACTAACTTAGCTGGTTATCTTAAGGAAATAGGGGCTGAATGGAACTTGAAGGCATGCAGAGACACTGATAAGAAGTTGAGGGGAAGTTGAATACAAAAGACGAGAAATTACACCACAGGTCAGCAGAAACTGATAATTCAAGCTCTAGGTCTGGGCTCACCAGCGTGGAGTCAAGCACAGATGACCAGATCTTGGCATGTTTTGGAGGCTTTCTAATAGTAATTTGTCACAGGCTACCAACGGGAAGCAAGCAGGAAGTCTAGCCTTGGGTTGGCTATCTGATACTTACTGTGTTTCCCTGGATTTTCCTTTACTTAGCAAGCATGTAGCTTGCCAGATTCTCTGCTGGCTGAGTGTTTAAAGGTATATTTAAGGATGAAATGCTTTGGAGACTAATGTGATTCACTGAACTCTTGCTTGTGCAAAATGCTGCACTGGTTGCTATGGAAGAATACAAAAATACAACAGCCCTTGACCTTGGAGAAAATCCCATTTAATTTAGGAGACATGAGACATATAAAGTGTACATGATATAAGTGAGACTAAATGAAATTTGTAAGCAGTTTCTCATGTTTAGATACAACTTCTTACGACGAGGCCCTCCCAGCTCCCCTTTTTAAAGCCAAGTTCTGCTTTGGAGAAAGGACCAGGAGGGGTGAGGCGAGTGGGACAGAGGGATGTGTGGGTGGTGGGGGTAGTGGCTGAGAGCACTGTCCAGGCCCGGAGCCAGCTGGCCAGCTGATGGAGTTTCACAGAAAAGCGCTACAAGGGAAGAGCTTGCTCTCGGGACAAAAGAGAAATAGGGGCCCCTAAGGCTGCGGAGGCAGTAGACTTTTCCCTGTATGTCGACTGAGGGACTCATGTCATTTGGCTTGGCTTCTAAAGGAAAAGGAGACCCACCACTACAGAGACAGGGCTCTAGGGCTCACATTACTATACATAAAGTCATTTGAGGCACAGAGCTAAGCTCTTCCAAATTTAACTGTTCACTCCTTTTTTTTATCTTGGTTTTTTATTTGGGTCAAAATCACCATTTTCTTTTTTTCCCCCTTTTCAAAAAAATTGAAGTACAGTTGATTTATAATGTATTGGTTTCATGTGTACAGCAAAGTGATTCAGTTATGCACACATATATGTTCTTTTTCAGATTCTTTTCCATTATAGGTTATCACAGGATATTGCAAACCAACATTTTTTTAAACCTCTTCATTTCCATCACCAGTATTTCTTTGGGGGACATTTTTACACAGAGACATAGTCTCTGTTTTGTTTAATCATTTCACGACAGTTAATGAGTAGGCAATAATGAACAGAACCAAAAAAGCTGTGCTGAACTGAAGATGCTAGGGGATTGGCAAGGCTCACCCACTAGCTGGGTAACTTGCCTCACCATTTCCTTGCCTCCAGCTTTGAAGGACATGAACCAACTTCGCATCTCAGCCACAAGGCCAGACATCATCGAACTTTAAGGTGTGTCGTGAACAGCTGAAAACAGAAATGTTAACTGCTTTTACCTTTAGAAGTATCACTACTTACATTACAGCTTCAAATGTTTGCACCTACTGTTCCTACTTTAAAGAAGCCTAAATGAAAGAATATGAACTTACAAATACAGCCAACGAATTTAGAAGTTAACTATGCAGCCTATCGGAGAAGGCAATGGCACCCCACTCCAGTACTCTTGCCTGGAGAATCCCAGGGACAGGGGAGCCTGGTGGGCTGCCGTCCATTGGGTCGCACCGAGTCGGACACGACTGAAGCGACTTAGCAGCAGCAGCAGCATGCGGCCTATATGAGGGACTTTAAGATACAGGCAGCTTGATCTATTGTTCAGTCACCAAGTCGTGCCCAACCAACTCTTTGCAACCCCATGGACTGCAGCACACCAGGTTTCCCCGTCCTTCACTGTCTCCTGGAGTTTGCGCGAATTCATATCCATTGAGTCAGTGATGCTTATCTAACTATCTCATCCTTGATCTGGCATGGCTTCAAATTCCATTCTTCTTATTTAACTGGTAAGAGAATTCAGGACATGAAAACATTACAATTAACATTTAAGCAGAAACTTTCCACATTTCTTGGCTTTTATGTGTTTTGAGAGAGATGTATCCCTGGTTTCCTTTTGCAAAGCAGGCTTCAACAAAAATGAAATGAGAATAAATAGAAAATGAGACCGTCCAAAGAAAACACATGTGGAGGTTATGTGCTATTATCCCTCACAGTCTTTGAGAACCCAATGAGACTTCAAATCCAAGTCTTATGGGCACATGCAGTCAATTAACAGGGTAGTTTTCCATGAAAACTGAGTTTGGGCAGTATCTCAGATGAATCAACTTTACTTTCTTTATGCCTGGGGCTCCTAGATTGAAAAAGAGAAAGCCCAAGAGCAGGGATCAACGGATTTGTACTGAAGCTCTTCCAGCAGGAATTTTGCATTCCATTTTCCACCAGCGAGCATCTCTGTCTGCCCTGCCTGTCATTCACCAAAGTGAGTCAACACTGACTCCTCAGAATGTGTAGGTGGCAGGAGTCAGTAGGGCCGCTGTCACTCAGAAAGCTGTCAACACTTTTAATCATAATGTCTATTTTTTAGGCAGATACCTTTGATTTAGAGAGAGGAAACATATGATACCTAACAGCGTGAGTTCTGAAACCAGATTACCAGGTTTGAATCCCAGCTCTACCACTTGGTGGTACAAGTGTGACTTTGGGCCAGTTTACTTCATCCTATACCTTGATTTCCTCATCTGTAAAATGGGGACAATAGTTCTACCTCATAGGGTGCGGTTAAGATTAAATGAGATAATACATTGGAAGTGCTTATAACAATGACTTGGTATATGTTAGGTGCAATAAATACTAGCTCTTACCCCACCCCAGCCTTACTCACATGCTTTTTTTTTTTTTTACTAGCTGAGTCCGGAGTGTGTACTCCTGACTACTCTTCTGCACGTGGGCATGTACTTAAACTTTTCTCAGCCAATCAAGAGTAGCCCGCTTCCCTGGCTAGTGACTGATGTAGGAACAAGCAGAAGGTAAAATTTTGCCTAATGAAATAAACTTTCCTGAGGTGGTGGTGGTGGCGTTCAAGGAAGGTTTCTTCCCAAATGATGTGTGTTGGAGGGAATGTTTCTTTCTTCTTCTAATGATGCTGTTTCTGCATCTACATCTGCCTGAAACAGCAGAGTCATCTTGGCACCCTGAAGGGAGCTGGAAGAAAGATGGAAATAGTCATAACACTGTTGAGTTAAAGAGCTAACCAACCCCCAGATTCCTACCTCTGGACTTGTTATATGAAAGAATAAATTTCCATTTTGAATATGGTTTTCTGTTATGACTTGAATATACTCTGTATTTCTTGAGTATCTAGTGTGTCTGAGATATTTTATTGGAAACATGAAGTATAAAACTATAAAGCTGACCTCGACAAGTTTTCCAGCTACTTGAGGGAAATAAGCCATGAAAAGAACACTAATACCAAGCAGCAAATATTCAGTGCTTGGCCTGAGAAATTAACCCAGGAAGATATGTATAAGGAGAGGGCTCAAAGAATAAGGAAAACATAAATGGACAGATGAGAGAGGGAACATTCTTGATAGTAAACAAAATATTGGGTAGAGTTAGGGATCGTGTTAGTTTGCCAGGGCTGCCAAACCGGACGGCTTAAACAACAGAAGATTATTTCTCTGGAGGGGAGAAGTCTAAGATCGAAGGGTCAGCGGGGTTGATTTCATTCAGAGGCCTCACTCCTTTGTTTACAGATGACTGCCTTTTAGCTCTGTCCTTATAGGGTCGTTTACCTGTTCACATGCACCCCGGGATCCATTAGTACAGCCAAAAATTTTTCATAAAGGACACCAGTCAGACTGTATGAGGACCTACTTCAACTGCCTTATTTTAAACATCTCTTTTAACGATCCTATCTCCAAATACAGTCACATTCTGAGCGACTGAAAGCTAGGAATTCAACATATGAATTTTGAGAGGACACAATTTCAGCCCATAGAAGGGATGAAAAGGGAGTTTTAAGAGTGAGTCAAAGGTTACAGATGATTGGGAGATTAAGCTGGAAAGTTATGTCAGGACCAGAGAGTAGGAGCCTCAAACCTTGGGCTGAGGTTTACTCCTGCAGCAGCAGCAAGGAAGTAAAAATAGACCTTTAGGAAGAAGACTGTGGCACAGTGTGCTGCAGGTTTTTATAAGGCGAAGAACTGGGGTGAGAGAAATGGGATGAGGTTGCACGTAGTCTAGTCCTGATAAAGGACAACTCAGGAAGGGAACTTGAAGGGACTGAATGAAAGAGAAGTGTAAGAGAAAAGGACAAGATGTATTCTTGGACACTGCCAGCTGTCAGGCCAGTGGAAGCTAATCTGTAATTCAAGTCTTAAAAGAAAGTGTTATTTTGTCATAACAGGATTCTGAGTCCAATTCGGGTGATTGGGGTTCCAGCTCTCTGATACTTAGGAGTACCTGTCTGAACGGCTTCCTTGTTGGGTGTGAAGTATCCTGGAGGTGTTCAGGAAGTTAATTTTATTGAAAGGATACAAATATCAGGGATTGTATAATTGGATATTCTTGGAGGTCTCTTATAATAGTTCAAGGTCTAGAAGTTAAACTAACTTTTTAGGGTCTAAAAGCCTTTCATTTAGAACCCAGAATAGACAAAAGTCTTGCCATCACTCCAAACTGCCCAGTCATCTCAGAGGGAAGATCTGGGGTAAGGTAGCTCTCTGGACCCGAGTCTGGCTTGACGTAGACCCTTATGTTTGGTTTGGGCAATACTCATATGCCTCTATCAGGTGTTATGTTAGTTACCAGTTGGTATATTTAATGTTAAATGGGCTTAGAAAATTAAGTTTAAGAATTTGATTACTAAAATGAAAACTCAGAATTGCAAGATTGGAAGAATTGATGCTTTTGAACTGTGGTGTTGGAGAAGCCTCTTGAGAGTCCCGTGGACTGCGAGGAGATCCAACCAGTCCATTCTAAAGGAGATCAGTCCTGGGTGTTCATTGGAAGGACTGATGCTGAAGTTGAAACTCCAATACTTTGGCCACCTGATGCGAAGAGCTGACTCATTGGAAAACACCCTAATGCTGGGAAAGATTGAAGGCAGGAGAAGAAGGGGATGACAGAGGATGAAATGGTTGGATGGCATCACCAACTCGATGGACATGAGTTTGAGTAAGCTCCAGGAGTTAGTTGGTGACGGACAGGGAAGCCTGCTGTGCTGCAGTCCATGGGGTCGCAGAGAGTCGGACACGACTGAGCGACTGAACTGAACTGAACTGAGAACGTATGACTTTTATAAACTGTAATCACTAATAAACAAAAGACCTGCTTTTAAGTTATTTTCTTAAAACTATTTTTAAATTACAAAAGAAATGTTTGGCTTTTTAAATTTTATTTTTTGGCTTTTTTATTTTTAAAATGTTGAATGTAAGCTGCAAAACATCTTTCTACCTTCCCCAGTCCAGCTCCCTCAGGGATAGGCACTACAGTTTTATTTGTAACATTCCAGACCTTTCACTGGACATTCCCAACACCACACACATACTTATGCATACAAATACACATTTCATAACTTATAAAGTATATATACCATATATAAAATATGTATAAATATAAATATATGGCTTTACATATTACACATGTACTCAAGGCATATAATTTTTATTTAACATAATCAGGAGTTATACTAAATACTGTCTAACAATCTGCATTTTTTTAGTTACTTATATATACAATTTCCCATGTAAGTACATATATTCCCAGATGGCCCATGTTTTAAATATCTCCTTAAGGAATGAAAGCCAAACAGATCACCAAATAAGGTAGGCTATTCAAAAATTAGAAAAATAGGGTAGTCTAAGAAAATGATAATGGAATAATTCTTGTCAGGTCTCACACATTACAACATGTAGGGTCACTTTATCCTGAACATTTTCAATTGACTCTCAAAGGAAGGAAAAGTAAAATGATCTGTCTTTACACTTTTATTAATAGGTAAAACTTTTCAGCTGCTTTCTTTTCAGATATTTTAAATTTTTATCTGAATAGAAAGAATAAACACAGTACCAATTTCAAAGTTGCCAAAGGGTGCACGTAGTTAGAAGTCCTTCTTTCCCTGTAGCTCTCCACGGGCAACTGCTGACCAGGTCACTGTGTATTCTAAAGATATTTAAGATGCTGTACATTTAAAATAAGAAAATATCAAGAAGCAACACATTATGGCTCCTCTGCATCCCCACCAAATCCTAGCACTTGCTGCTGCTGCTAACTCACCCCAGTCGTGTCCAACTCCGTGCGACCCCACAGACGGCAGCCCCCAGGCTCCCCTGTCCCTAGAGTAATCTTTATTGCAGTTTGACATTGCTACCCAAAAAATGAGAGAGAAAGGATAGAATTAGGCCACAGAGTTAAAAAGCATATTTGGGAATCTGGGGTAATTACAGATAAGAATAAGATGGCTATCAAAGACAGCTATTAAGACACTTGTTTTTTAAAAAGCTTATGAAAACTTATAAAACCCTTGAATATAATCCTTTAAAAATAACTTCATGGCAATGTAGCAAACTTTACAGGTAAAATATACACCCTACTTAAAATAATCAGCCCCCAAATCAACCCTTGATTCATTGTTTATTGTAAGACAGCACAGCTATAATTCTATCGACACTAAATTTTATGAAACTTATGATAAACCTCTTTCATAATTCTACATTTTGATTTCAATATAAATTCCAAAGTAAATGGGGGGTAGATAGTAAGGTTTTAAGTTCTTTTTTGAAGTAGATTCACTTTATCAGGGATTTTTTAAGACCAATTATCACTCCTAGTTGTATCCTTACTTCCCATAAAGAACAACTGTTATTTATGCAAAAGTGAGGTGTTGATTTAAAGATTAAAAGTCTGTGATAGTAAAAAGAAAGCCAGAGAGTCAATACTGTTTCTGTCAAAAATGTCTTTAATTGCAAAAAGTATTAATCTTACTATAATAGCTGAAGAGTTACATGTTTTCTTATATAGACATTATACTTACACATCTTAAGCAGCAGCTCATAAAGTGTGTGTTAAATAGGTTCACCAGTCCAAACAAGATGAAATATGAACACTGACTAATAACATGAACAAATATCAAATAAGTTATTTAAAAGCAAGGCTTTAGAATGTTAGCTCCTCACATTCCACATAGAACTTCCAATGCTCATCCATTATATGGCATGGGAGGAATTCTTGATCGCTGCTTAACAGTATTTCTTTTATTTGAAGATAATGTGGGATGCTTTGCATTGATTCTTTGGAAGTTCCTGTTTAAAGAAGTGTCAACAAATTAGAAACTGCCTTTTGAAAAAATAAGATTTAAATTTACTTATTACAAACCTTAGACCCTGGTCAAGTGTATTAGCACACATAACGGGTTTTCTTGCCAGGTCATTCTTCACTCACTCCATTTTCTATACCCAAGAGAAAGCTGTAAATCAGCACTGACCCATCTGGGAAGAAAGAAGCCTGTTTGTAGTCTAAAGTACCAAGGCAAAAAAAGGATAACTGACGGTTCTGAAGGTAGTTAAACAAATTCCCTCTGTGCCTCCATTTCCAATAAACTGAGGGTAAAGTAGTTGTGAAGATTAAATGAGACATCGCATGTGAAATGCGTGGCTACTGCCTAATACACAGCAAACACTCAATAATACTAGCTGCTGTTATTGTCTTATTTATCACTGAAGACATTGTTAGGCTGGAAGATGGGTGATCAGTTTTCTAGGTCACACAAACTTGGTTGTGACCTCAAACAAGTTATATGGCTTCTCTAGACTTCCATCTCCTCTGAGAGGTGAGAGGAGATGACCCACGGGGTCCCTTTCGGCTCTGCCCATCTGAATCAATGATTCTAAAACTGGCTTCTTTAAGCTCCCTGCCAGTCTCAGAGAGTCCTTTCTTGGAGACTGGCTATATGACCTGTAAGTCACTCAGCTAATTAAATCTTATTCCAGGGATAGCACCAATATGCGTCTGTGTGACCTCGGCCAGGCAGTTTCAGATAGACACGCTCTAAGTCCGAGAGCTCTGCTCATAATTCTAAGCAGTACAAATGTTTACACAGTTACCCATCTGCATAGATATCTGGGGTTTCTAATAACTAGGACTCATTTATCTTTCTAGTGGTGATCCCACACTAATTTGCCTCTGGAGGATGATCCTTTCCTGTCACACTTGGCCTAGGTGCTTCTGGTGAAATTGCTCTCAACCATGTGGCTGAACCACACTGCCTGCCTCTTGTCAGCTCCATCTTAGGTCTGCAGTCCATCCCCTCCCCTTTCTGCACGACCACACCTTAGTCTGCTCCTGAGGAATGTGCCCATCAACCCACTCCAGTATTCTTGCCTGGAGAATTCCATGGACAGAAGAGTCTGGCAGGCTTCAGGGAGTTGCAGAGAGTCAGGACTGAGCAACTACCACTCACTCACTCAAGGAATGTGCCCAAGCCAGATAAACTCCCTAACATCTTGCCTTACCCTTGCTTTCAACTGATGTGAAAGCTGGAAGAATGCCTTTTGCTGAGGTATGGTAAATGGTCGTGAGACCCCCAGGGAAGGGCGGGGAGTTCCATCAGCACGGCCCAACCAGGCTTCTCCCTAGTAGTCAGGTTCTGTCCTTAGCTTTGGCCCCTTCAAGTCCTCCTTACCCTCTGCAGAGGCACGCAGTACCGCTGTGAACGCTTCTGGATCATCTCCTGATCCCTCCCACCTGTACGTAAGTTACCCACAATAAACACTTCACAACTGTACTTTAAGGAGTTGCCTGCTTAGTGTTTTGGTCTTCAAGTTTCTTCTCTGTTCAGGGGACATTATTCAATGTCTCTGCTTTCCAACATCAATCTGATTGGTCTAGATGTAACCCAATTAGTGAACAGGTATTGATTCATGGTAAGAACATGACCCATTCAGAGTAGGTTACATGCAATGAGATCTTTGCTTCACCTTCTAGAAAAGAGTCACATCCAGGTTCTTCCCCTCTGGACTTGGATCTGAAAGCATGGAGCTCTGGAATGAGGAGAGGAGAGGCTGTTACAAAGGAGCTAAGAAATGGAGAGTGAGAAACACTAGTGGTGAGAAAGTGAGAAACAGGCGCTGCCACTTCCTTGGTAAACACACAGTCATGCTGTCTGAACCCGGGCTTATGAAAACCTATTCCTGGTACACGAACCAACAAAATCTCTTTTTAGGGGGTTTTAAGGCAGTCTGACTTGGGTTTTAATCTGTTACATATGACTCAAAGAATTTAAACCTTTTTACACATGGTCCATACGTAAACAAAATAATTCCTTTATTAGCAGCTTTGTTGTAGACAAAGCTGTCTATCTGAGGCAAGGTATCCCACCAAAGCTGGAAGTGGAGAGCATTCTTTCAAGAAAAACTCATGGAAATAAGTTTAAATATGTACTTAGGTTCATTTTGCTATTATTATCTTAGTTTCATAAGAGCAAGGATGGGCTTGTATACACAAAAGACCTATTTCCTCTGTCCACTGAGTGGGCCTTGCCTTGAAAGTCACAGACCCATACAGGGGCACTTGTGAAAGATGGCTGGGAGCTTTATCTTATCTGTAATGGGCGTAACCAGAAAGGATCAGCACAGTGCTCACACAGCAAAGGTCACCAACAGACCTGCAGGGTGATAAGCAGCAGTAGCTTCAAGGGGAGTGACCTGCCCATTTTCCCAGCTGACATACTTGAAACAGAGGGGCCCAAATCTGGGGTGCGGAGATGACACACCTGAAGTGTTTGAAAGACAGTGTTTTCAGATGGACGTCTGTTAATCTATTAAGCCCTAGAAGTGGGGTTTTCAACCAAGTAATGCTAGTGCTAAACACTCTGATGCTGGGAGGGATTGGGGGCAGGAGGAGAAGGGGACGACAGAGGATGAGATGGCTGGATGGCATCACCGACTCGATGGACGTGAGTCTGAGTGAACTCCCGGAGTTGGTGATGGACAGGGAGGCCTGGCGTGCTGCGATTCATGGGGTCGCAAAGAGTCGGACACGACTGAGCGACTGAACTGAACTGAGTGTTAAACATTCTTTTCCTTTTGCTTTACCATTCCCATCATTCATCACCTTTGTCAAATGAGGAAGTAAGAAATGTGAAAGCTTTCTATAAAACTGTAAAGTGTTATTCAACATTGCTTTGCACTCTAAACGAGCTTTGCTTAGAGATGATTTGGGTTTCTCTCTCCCTCATGGGCTGTAATAAATTGAGAGAAAGGGACCATTTTAGGTCCATCTCCTCTTTTTGTTGTTGTTTTTTGTTTGTTTGTTTTAAGCAGTGCTGACTTTATCAGTAAAGTCAGTAGGATGTGCTGGTTTTGATGTACCACTTTCTCAACAGGTTAGCTGTGACAGTATCCACAAGGGTTATTTGGTTGATAGCTAGTAGCTGTTCACATGGCTTCTCTTTCAAAGGGACAGAGGTCATGGCAGCCAAAATCCCACTCCCAGATCCACTTCTCACTGTTAGCATACTGTTAGTAATTAGAATTACTTCTGAATTTCCTGTAATCACAGGACTTTAGGAAAACTGCAAGGGGCTCCGTGGTAACGGGCGGTGCCACTTCCTTGGTAAACCCATGGACAGAAGTCCTGGAAACACACTATCACACCACAGAATGCAGTATTAAGGACCACAGTATTAAGGACATCTCCTCGTTTCTCACAGTACAGCCTCTTTTCCACAATAACCAGACTGGAAAAATCAGAGGTCACTCTGCAAAACCCCTGCCCTCATCTCCTTTGCCTCTCGCCCTCTGCTGCCTCTCCCTTCTCCCCTGCCTCCTCTTCTGCACCGGGGATCTCTGAGCTCCGTCCACCACTCACTCCCACCCATTTCATTCCAGCCAGTGCTGCCAGGAGCCGGAACTTTGGCTGACCACAACTTCTAACGCTTCCAAGTTTCTTTGTTGTTATCTACTTCTCGATACGTTGGGACCAGGCGAGCAACAAAACCAACAAACAAAACACACACAAATATACAGAAAACTGAGCTAAACAGAGTAAGCCGCATGTAAGGAAATGTAAGAATGCAGCAGATTAATTTCAAATGTACGATCCTGGTTTGAATTGTGTTAAGTAACTATACAATTGCTACATTATCCTAGTACATAACAGTACAAGCTTCAAAAACATTTGAATCATTCTAGACAAGTCACATTCAGCAAAGTTAAAAGACAAACAGCTTCACTAACTTTCCTTCCTTTTTTAAAGCTGAACAAACCTTTTCTCCATGCCACATATGAAAGCATATCTGAAAGCCTGAATGCCAGTATATAATGTTCTAATAACTCTTCACTTTTTCTTTTCATAAAAAATTAAATATATATCTAGTAGAGTATATGTACATAAAATGAGTAAAAATATATCATGAGATGTATTATCAGTCTTCTGAGAAATAATAATAATCTGTTATTAACAGCAGCTGAGGACACAACTACAGACAGAATTACGAGTCTCCTCAGTGGGTCCGCGTCTGGGCTCACTCTGCAAGCCTCCTGGCTTCAGGGCTTTTAGAGCTGAGCTCTTATGTTTTCAGTTCAGTTCAGTCGCTCAGTCGTGTCCAACTCTTTGCGACCCCATGAATCACAGCACGCCAGGCCTCCCTGTCCATCACCAACTCCCGGAGTTCACTCAGACTCACGTCCATCGAGTCCGTGATGCCATCCAGCCATCTCATCCTCTATCGTCCCCTTCTCCTCCTGCCCCCAATCCCTCCCAGCATCAGAGTCTTTTCCAATGAGTCAACTCTTCGCATGAGGTGGCCAAAGTACTGGAGTTTCAGCTTTAGCATCATTCCTTCCAAAGAAATCCCAGGGTTGATCTTCAGAATGGACTGGTCGGATCTCCTTGCAGTTCAAGTGACTCTCAAGAGTCTTCTCCAACACCACAGTTCAAAAGCATCAATTCTTCGGCACTCAGCCTTCTTCACAGTCCAACTCTCACATCCATACATGACCACTGGAAAAACCACAGCCTTGACTAGACGGACCTTAGTCAGCAAAGTAATGTCTGCTTTTGAATATGCTATCTGGGTTGGTCATAACTTTTCTTCCAAGGAGTAAGCATCTTTTAATTTCATGGCTGCAGTCATCATCTGCAGTGATTCAGGAGCCCAAAAAAATAAAGTCTGACACTGTTTCCCCATCAATTTCCCATGAAGTGATGGGACCAGATGCCATGATCTTCATTTTCTGAATGTGAGCTTTAGGCCAACTTTTTTGCTCTCCTTTTTCACTTTCATTAAGAGGCTTTTTAGTTCCTCTTCACTTTCTGCCATAAGGGTGATGTCATCTGCATATCTGAGCTTATTGATATTTCTCCCGGCAATCTTCATTTCAGCTTGTGTTTCATCCAGTCCAGCGTTTCTCATGATGTACTCTGCATATAAGTCAAATAAGCAGGGCAACAATATACAGCCTTGACGTACTCCTTTTCCTATTTGGAACCAGTCTGTTGTTCCATGCCCAGTTCCAACTGTTGCTTCCTTACCTGCATACAGATTTCTCAAGAGGCAGGTCAAGTGGTCTGGTATTCCCATCTCTCTGAATTTTCCACAGTTTATTGTGATCCACACAGTCAAAGGGTTTGGCATAGTCAATAAAGCAGAAATAGATGTTTTTCTGGAACTTTCTTGCTTTTTCCATGATCCAGCAGATGTTGGCAATTTAATCTCTGGTTCCTCTGCCTTTTCTAAAACCAGCTTGAACATCAGGGAGTTCACGGTTCATGTATTGCTGAAGCCTGGCTTGGAGAATTTTGAGCATTACTTTACTAGCATATAAGATGAGTGCAATTGTGTGGTAGTTTGAGCATTCTTTGGCATTGCCTTTCTTTGGAATTGGAATGAAAACTGACCTTTTCCAGTCCTGTGGCCACTGCTGAGTTTTCCAAATTTGCTGGCATATTGAGTGCAGCACTTTCACAGCATCATCTTTCAGGATTTGAAATAGCTCAACTGGAATTCCATCACCTCCACTAGCTTTGTTCGTAGTGATGGTTTCTAAGGCCCACTTGACTTCACATTCCAAGATGTCTGGCTCTAGATTAGTGATCACATCATCGTGACTATCTGGGTCGTGAAGATCTTTTTTGTACAGTTCTTCTGTGTATTCTTCCCACCTCTTCTTAATATCTTCTGTTTCTGTTAGGTCCATACCATTTCTGTCCTTTATCAAGCCCATCTTGGCATGAAATGTTCCCTTGGTATCTCTAATTTTCTTGAAGAGATCTCTAGTCTTTCCCATTCTGTTGTTTTCCTCTATTTCTTTGCATTGATCACTGAGGAAGGCTTTCTTATCTCTTCTTGCTATTCTTTGGAGCTCTGCATTTAGATGCCTATATCTTTCCTTTTCTCATTTGCTTTTCGCCTCTCTTCTTTTCACAGCTATTTGTAAGGCCTCCCCAGACAGCCATTTTGCTTTTTTGCATTTCTTTTCCATGGGGATGGTCTTGATCCCTGTCTCCTGCACAATGTCACGAACTTCATTCCATAGTTCATCAGGCACTCTATCTATCAGATCTAGGCCCTTAAATCTATTTCTCACTTCCACTGTATAATCATAAGGGATTTGATTTAGGTCATACCTGAATGGTCTAGTGGTTTTCCCTACTTTCTTCAATTTAAGTCTGAATTTGGCAATAAGGAGTTCATGGTCTGAGCCACAGTCAGCTCCTGGTCTTGTTTTTGTTGACTGTATAGAGCTTCTCCACCTTTGGCTGCAAAGAATATAATCAATCTGATTTCGGTGTTGACCATCTGGTGATGTCCATGTGTAAAGTCTTCTCTTGTGTTGTTGGAAGAGGGTGTTTGCTATGACCAGTGCATTTTCTTGGCAAAACTCTATTAGCCTTTGCCCTGCTTCATACCGCATTCCAAGGCCAAATTTGCCTGTTACTCCAGGTGTTTCTTGACTTCCTACTTTTGCATTCCAGTCCCCTAGAATGAAAAGGACATCTTTTTTGGGTGTTAGTACTAAAATGTCTTGTAGGTCTTCATAAAACCGTTCAACTTCAGCTTCTTCAGCATTACTGGTTGGGGCATAAACTTGGATAACTGTGATATTGAATGGTTTGCCTTGGAGACGAACAGAGATCATTCTGTCATTTTTGAGATTGCATCCAAATACTGCATTTTGGACTCTTTTGTTGACCATGATGGCTACTCCATTTCTTCTGAGGGATTCCTGCCCGCAGTAGTAGATATAATGGTCATCTGAGTTAAATTCACCCATTCCAGTCCATTTTAGTTCGCTGATTCCTAGAATGTCGATGTTCACCCTTGCCATCTCTTGTTTGACCACTTCCAATTTGCCTTGATTCATGGACCTGACATTCCAGGTTCCTATGCAATATTGCTCTTTACAGCATCGGATCTTGCTTCTATCACCAGTCACATCCACAACTGGGTATTGTTTTTGCTTTGGCTCCATCCCTTCATTCTTTCTGTATTTATTTACTGTTATCTATACTTTGAATTAGGCCTATAGGCATGGTTTTCCTGAAACCCTCTTCCTGTTCCATCTCCCCGCCTACCCTGGTAACTAACCATAACAACCCAAGGTATATTACCAGCTTCTGTAGTTGGTTCTGTGTTGACAGTATAGCGCACATTTGCCCATCAATTTTCAATACTCTACTCTTTCCACAAAAATGTGAGACAAGAAAAGGAAAGAATCCAAGTAGTTGGGAAACTGGGATTGAGATTTTTTAAATTTAATAACTCATTTATAGTATTCAATACATTCATTGTTACTTAGTAGGTCCTTAATAGGTTGCACAAAATACAGGCACTTAGAAAAGAAAACAAGTCTGGCCTCATCCATGCAGTCTATACTCTTACTACAAGCCTTACTATTCCCATCAAGCTCTGGGCCAGTTTGGAAGGATGGGAACAAATAAAGCACGAAGGGCGTACTTAAAAGACCTGCTTCCAAACTGGAAGCTCCCAGACACTGGAGTTTTGCTTCCACTCTAACCCGGACAGTCATGTTGGAGGTGGTAGCTGAGAGGGAATGAAGCAGCAAGATTCAGAAACTGCATGTAAAATGCTTAAACATAAGATACTTTATAGGGAATGAGTCTACTCTGGGTCCAGGAGCAATTGTTCCTGTGCCGTGGCTGCTGTGATCTGCAGTGACGTGAACTCACAGGCAGGATGCTGTAACACCAGGAGCAAACCCACACGTGCAGCCTAAGCCGTCTGGCAGGATCTACTATTCATCTTCCCAGTCTTCACTGTGCGGAGGATTAATGTGTGGACTAGTGCTCAGAAGTTCTGTTCTGCTTAAGGGGCCCGACACCTCCTGGTCCTGAAGCCTCCAAGAAACTAAGAGGAATACGAGGATCTTATAAGTTCTATCACTGAAAGAATTCTTGTGAGTGAGGAAAGGAGAAATCAGAACCTTGAGAAACACTAACTTAATTCGTTCTTTGGTCAAGAAATTGTCTTCTTTGCAATGATAACCAAGGACATCTATTTGTAGCCTTGTGACAAAAAATTTATTCCATCAGCACTGTGAAAACTACCGAATCACCCCACTAGTAGGTAGGAGCCCTTCTCCCTTTAATTTTCACTTTTACTTGAGGTAGATTCCCTAGACAAAGTCAGTGCCCTCTGAGACCAGTAAATAAAATTACTGAACAGTAGCACATTTAGCCACCCAGTACAGTCAGGAAGAAAGCCATTTAATTGGGTCTTTGGCTCATCTTGATCCTAATCTCCAACAGGAAAGGCACAGCTAAGGAGACATTCTGCCCATGGACAGGGTAGGGAGAAATAAACCTCCTTCAAGTAGTATCACTCCATGTTAGCTACTCTGCACAAGTCTGCTCAGACTGAATTCTAGATTCACTAGTAGGCAAAGGAAGGGCTCATGCAACTATTCATGTTATCTAGTTGCAGAAACTGGCACTTCAAAAATGATAAACTAGTTAGTTTAAAAATAATTTTAACTTTTACTGTTCTTTTTCCTGTTTTTTTTTTTAGTTCTCTTGATATGTCAAAACCAAAAAATAATCAGATTCATTATTTTAACTGATAGTTCACTTCAGACACACCCCTAACCCATTTTACTTCTCTTGCTCTCAAGCTTCATTATCTGTAAAACAGGTACAAGACCAGCTGATGTATTAAAAGTTCACTTCTAACTTTAAAATTATTGAACTGAGACTTCGAAAACTTGTGCTTACAAATGAAGCATTCTACACTTCATTAAGATTATGGGATGAAACATCACTTACTCTAGTTAAAAATGAAAATGAATATACTTATGTATACATTCTCATTCTGAATCAGAAATATAATTTCAATCAAAGGGAAATGATTAAGAATAATTTTAATAGACTGTAAAAATACATCTGCTCTAGTTATGATGGGGAAAAATTCTATAATGGCTATTTAAATGCCAAGTTCAATGCCTTCTGATAAATGAAGGATCCTAATTCAAAAGCAGAGACATTACTTTGCCAACAAAGGTCCGTCTAGTCAAGGCTATGGTTTTTCCAGTAGTCATGCATGGATGTGAGAGTTGGACTGTGAAGAAAGCTGAGTGCCAAAGAATTGATGCTTTTGAGCTGTGGTGTTGGAGAAGACTCTTGAGAGTCCCTTGGACTGCAAGGAGATCCAACCAGTCCATTCTAAAGGAGATCAGTCCTGGGTGTTCTTTGGAAGGAATGATGCTAAAGCTGAAACTCCAATACTTTGGCCACCTTATGCAAAGAGTTGACTCATTGGAAAAGACTCTGATGCTGGGAAGCATTGAGGGCAGGAGGAGAAGGGGACGACAGAGGATGAGATGGCTGGATGGCATCACCGACTCAATGGACGGGAGTTTGAGTGAACTCTGGGAATTGGTGATGGACAGGGAGGCCTGGTGTGCTGCAATTCATGGGGTCACAAAGAGTCGGACATGGAGAGCAACTGAAGTGAAGTGAAAGGATACATATGGTGATAGAGTATTATATGATTGGATATCTAAAACTAAATTAATAATTTGGCATATATTTACACTGAAGGGCTTCCCTGGTGGCTCAGCTGGTAAAGAATCCGCCTGCAATGCAGGAAACCTGGGTTAGGACAACCTCCTGGAAAAGGGCCCAGCTACCCACTCCAGTATTCTGGCCTGGAGAATTCCATGGGCTGTATAGTTCATGGGGTTGCAAAGAGTTGGACCCGACTGAGCGACTTTCATTACACTGATAAAATCAAAAGCCATCTGTGAAAACTGGACTGGAATCAAGAAACAGACTTGATCATAATATTTAGAAGTTTAAAACTATTTAGGCCTTCATTGTTCAGGGGAAAACTGAAACTAACAGGCAGTTCCTTAAGCTGAACTGGGTTTGAAGGACTTGATTGTAATTGTAAGGTGTTCGGGTTTTCTGTGTATCTGTCGTACAGATGTGAACTTTGGAGTTCACATCCTGAAAAGAAGCTCCTATCTACCCTAATGTATGTAACATAATCCAGCAGCGGGATGGTGCATGGCAAGTGCTCAACAGATCATTTGTTTTCTTCTCTTTCTTCCTCTATCAGTAGATGTAAACTACCAGGGTGAAAAAAAAAAAAAAAGACCTGTTAAAATAGTGAAGAACAATCAAAAGAGTTTAAATAGGAGCTGAAAGAAACACCCACTGCTCTGTTATCAGACACCCGTCTTCCTTGGGTGTTTAACTTTAACCACATCAAACAGAAGCACCTGTGAATGTTTGTCTTCTATTACATATTCTTTTACAGAGAAATGAAGCACAATAACAGCACTAAAATGAATAAAACTCTTTCTTTAAAGTCATGTATTTACAACAGCTTGCACACATGTCAAAGACTTTTCAAAACAAAAATGTCTACTTTTTAGAACAGAAAAATTGTGTTCTATTTCCAAATGAACTAGTAATGTTAGATCCTCATGAAAGAAAATTATAAATTATATAATCAGTGTGCATTACATGATAGCTTGGGAAAAGAAAAGGCCTCAGGAGACACCTTTTTGTTTTGCTTAGATAAATACACTGAGCTTCAGGTGTTCTGAGTGTCTTGGTACTATGGTGAGAGGGGATATAAACATAAAATTGACTTTCCAGGTAAATGATGAAATGTGATCTATATTAACATAATGCTTTTTCAGAGAACTTTATGAAAAGTATATCAATATGTTTATACACAGTGTTCACAAATGATGAAGAAGTTTTGGGAATGTTCCTTTTTTCCTATTCCAATATATACTGAAATATCAATGCAGAGTCCCTCAATAACACAAAAGGGAACTATAGCCAAGTACGCAGTGGAGAGAGAGGCTTGGGAGGAAGCTGTGAAATTTTAAGGGAAAGTGCACCACAGACTCACTCCATTTTAAAGCTTAAAAGGACTTTAGAGATAAATACTTCAGGGATTCAATCAATATTTCATCAACAGAATTTCATTTTTAAAGGTTATCTCTGGTATGTTTAAAATCTTTTATTAGACTTAACATATACCCTAAAACGTGTTAATATACCACATGTTAACACCCTGTAGTCTATCAATATGTTGCCTCGTGTTGCCAAGTTAACTAGTTTTTGTGTAGAACTCGAAAAAATAAAAAGTTCTTCCATTATCTCTGACTTATTGAACAAAGTCATATGATCTCTTATCTTCAAGACTCAGGAGTTTCTTGATACCATGAATCCAAAATGATATGTATTAACAGAAGTAAACTGGATGAGGGGTAAAGAGAAATAGTTCTCTTAAATTTCTGGATGAGAAAATGTGAAGGGCCATCACTTCTTTTTTTTTTAAGTATAGTTGATTTATAATGTATTAGTTTCTAATGTACAGCAAAGTGATTGAGTTACACATTGTATGGCTTTCATTGTGGTTTACTGAAAGATACTGAGTGTAGTTCTCTGCGCTATACAGTAGGACCTTGCTGTTGATCTCTTTTACGTTTAGCAGTTTGTATCTGCTGATCCCAAACTCCTTGTTTGTCCCTCCCCCCAAACCTCTTCCCCCTTTGGTAATCGTAAGCTTGTTTCCTATGTCTGTTAATCTGTTTCTGTTTCATAAATAAGTTCAGTTGTGTCATATTTTAGATCCTACATACAAGTGGTATCATGTGGTATGTGTCTTTCTCTATTTAACTTACTTCAGTTAGCATGATAATCTCTAGGTCCATTCACGTTGCGGCAAATGGCATTATTTCATTCTTTTTTATGGCTGAGTACTATTCCATTATGCATATATACCATTCCTTCTTTATTTAAAAAAATGTATTTATTTAACCGCATCAGGTCTTAGTTGCGGCATGAGGGCTTAGGTGCCCTGCGCCATGTGGGATCTTAGTTCCCCTACCAGGGATCAAATCCACATCCCACACATTGCAGGATGGATTCTTAACCACTGGGCCACCAGGGAAGCCCCTACTACATCTTCTTTATCCATTCAGCTGTCAGGAGACATTTAGGTTGCTTCCATGTCTAGGCTATTGTAAATAGTGCTGCTATGAACACAGGGGTGCCTGTATCTTTTTGAATTATAGTTTTGTCCAGATGTATGCCTAGGAGTACCCACTCCAGTGTTCTTGCCTGGAGTATCCCAGGGACGGGGGACCCTGGCAGGCTGCTGTCTACGGGGCTGCACAGAGTCGGACAGGACTGAAGCGACTTGGCGGCAGCAGCAACATGCCTAGGAGTAGGATTGCTGGGTCATGGGACAGCTCTGCTTTTGATTTTTAAAGGAACCTCCACGCTGTTTTCCACAGTGGCTGCACCAATTTAAATTTCCACCAACAGTGTAGGAGGGTTCCCTTTTCTCCACACTCTCCCCAGCATTTATTTGTAAACCTGTTAATGATGACCACCTCTAACAATGAAGTGGTACCTCACTGTAGTTTTGATTTGCATTTCTCTAACAATAAGCAATGATGAGTATATTTCCGTGTTCCTGTTGGTCATCTGTATATCTCTGGAGAAATAAGACAGCAACCTTGCTTGTAATAACATTAGAGACTTTACATTTTTCTGACTTGCCAGGTCTTTTGATTTCTTTTAGGTACCACAAAACCAGGTACAAAAGAATCCTAAATCAAGGAAGGTTTAAATAAAACTTCAACGGCAGCCTACAGACCTGTTTTATAGATTCCTAGGTCCAGATCAAGGTAGCAAGATGCTAGTTGGCATACTCGTGCCTCCACAGTTCTCAAATTAGTGCTAACAGCTGAAATTTCTAAAGGAAAGAAAATTCAGGATTTCTGGAGAGAAATTAGTAACAGGAAACGGTTTATACTGCCAGCAACAGAAGCAGAATCCGTTTTTCAAGTTTCATGCTCACTTAGCAGGTGATCTATGAGCCCTCTGAGAAAGGAGATGTGTGGCTGGGGATACACGCCTGGAGCTAGAGACTCTGAGGAGCAGACCACCTTGCTAGTATGAGGAAGGACCTGTATTTCCGCTTTGACTCTCAAGGATAAAACTAGGAGAAAGGTTTGCTTATCTTCCTTCAAGAAGTATGTGTCGTGTGTGTGTGTGTGTGTGTGTGTGTGTGTGTGTGTGTGTGAGAGAGAGAGAGAGACAGAGAGAGACAGAAAAAGGGAGAGGGGAAGGGACAGAGAATGTGAGTATGCAAGCCCTGGGGTGGGGATGCTTTGGAATCAAAGTGAAGGCCTGAATATAAAGAATTTTCAAATTATTACCTGCATAAGAAATCAGATACTACTAATCATTCAGAGTCAGCAGTCAGGCTGGCTGCCTAAGAATCACTTCTAAAAACTGAGTCCTGGGCTCATCTCCAAGATTAGGTAGAACTGCAGTCAGGGTTAGGAACCAAAGGCCACGAATCACAACTCCTTCCAGCTCCTTAAACCCTTTAACTTCGTCACAACTGTTTTATTTTACGAGCTTCCCCAAAATGATGAGAAACATTTTTGAGGCTATCCTTAGAAAACTGGGGAAAATGTATCTTATTCTGAAGACAGTTTTTGAGACAAAGGGCTCTGTGTAAAGTTAGGAACGTGCTGAATTATTGGATTTGTTGTAAGGGAGCGAGTGACCCTGGAAAGCCCTGGTTAGGGGCCTGGTGACAGTAATCCTGTTTGATTTTTGACTGGTTATTACAGAATTATCATTTCTGTTTTGTACCTCTTTTCCTCATATATTGTCCCCAGCTGGTCTAAGACATGGACACTGGGGGGAAAAGAGGGAAGGCTGCAGTAGAGGAGGGTAACAGCGTTAGTTACGTCCACTTTTCATAAATGTGTGCTGGCCTTTCCAACAACTCTGCAATCGACTGCTGACTGAAGACTGCATTCTCCTCGGTTTTCTGAAGGTTTATTCCATCAAATGAAGTGTATCAGTCTCCATTAATAAGCAAAGCTTTATTCTAGTATCTAGTATTTATTTTTAGAAAGTATGAGAAACTAATCAAATCATGCCTGAAAAGAAAGGAAAAATATCATTCTCCCTTTTGTGCTAAGTTGCTTCAGCCATGTCCGACTCTTTGCGACCCTATGGACCATAGCCCACCAGGCTTCTCTGTCCATGGGATTTCCCAGGCAAGAATATTTGAGTAGGGTACCATTTCCTCCTCCAGGGGATATTCCCAACCCAGGGATGGAACCGGTGATTCTTACATCTCCTGCGGTGGCAGGCAAGTCTTTTACCACTAGCGCTACTTGGGAAGCCATTTCCCTTTTATGACACTTTAAAAAATCTACCTTACCAATTTTTATTTGCAGGTTGAGTTTTTACATGAAGTCGCATTATTGAAGACTTGGCTGTCTTGTGATGAATTTTTCATATGTATTCTCTGCCATACTATTGTTAAAATGAACTGCTGCTACTGTGAGATGGGTTTTAACTGATCTATTATAGGTTTCTTTCAGATGGCACTACTTTAGGGACATTCAAGCATTCGCTGCTATTGTTTGGGCCTCGTGGATAAAGTACAGATTTAAAAACAAATCTTATTGCTGATATGTCCATTTCTTTCCCTGCACTTTTTTATATCTGGGATGTAGTCAAACTTATCTGATTTAATATGCATTTTTTAAAATGCCATGACTATTAAATACCTTGTTTATAAACAGGTGAAATAAATTTATTCCAACAAAAAGAAATCTACCTAAAATAAGTACATCATAGATTCACAGAGAAAGGAGCTGTGAGGAAAGGGTTATTCTTTTAGAAATTAAGTTAAATGGAGTTTAAATGGAGTGCTGTGAACAAGCAGAAAATAATTTTTGGTGGGAATGTGGGAAAACTGGAACCCATGTACACAGCTGGTAGGAATGTAAAATGATTCAGTTGTTGTGGAAAACATATGGCTGTTCCTCAAAAAAAGTAAATATATAATATATATTAGTAACATAGCAATTCACTCCTTGGTATATATCCAAAAGAACTGAAAACAGGTACATACAAATATATGTATACACCTGTTAATAGTAGCACTGTCCAATAGCCAGAAAGTGGAACCCCAAATGTCAAAGAATGAATAAACAAATAAATAAACAAATTCCATTATATATATAATGGAAGCCATGAAAAGGGATGAAGTGCTGACAGATGTTACAGTTCAGACGATCCTTGAGAGCACTGTGCGAAGTGAAAGATGTCAGACACAAAAGGTCACAGATACTAGGATTCCATTTATGTAACATATTCAGAATAGGCAGATCCACACAGACAGGAAGCAGACCGGGAGTTCCCACAGATAGGAGGGAGTGGAGAACGGGAAGTTGCTGCTGAATGGGTATGGGTTTCTTTTTGAGGTGATGGAACTCTTTTGGAACAGAGGTGGTGATTGTACAACATTATGAACGTACTAAATGCCACTGAATTGTTCACTTTAAAATGGTTAATCTGAACAGTAGGTGAATTTAACCTGAATGAAAAAAATAAAAAAAGACAAGTGAAATGCCTTCTCAGTGGATTAGGGTGTCGTTTTCCACAACTAAGAAATAGGTTTTGGTCTGCACATACCTGGAAGACAAGGTTGATGCTGTTGAGGTACCAAGTTTGGGTCTGGAGGCATGGGTAATTCCTCAGAAACATACTTTAAAAGTTCCTTTCCCTGGTATGTTATCTGCACATAGGTAAACACAGAATTTCAAAATCATACAAAATCACAAGAAGAAAATGCACCTATCTCTTGCAAATTGTAACTCCAGTAGAGTACTCACTGTTGTATACTATGTATTGGCAAACTCACAGCCAAATGTGGGCTGCCATCTTTTCTGTGACTAAAGTTTTATTAGAACACACTGATACCATTAATTTACTTAACATCTATGGCTGTTTTTATGCTACAAAAGGATCAAGTAGTTTGGACAGAGATCTATGCTCACAAAGCCTGAAATGTTTCTTATCTGTCCCTTTATGGATAAAACTGTTGATCTCTGATGTATATCATTAATTCTCTCATACATTCGTTTACTCAACAAATATTAATTCAGTACCTGCTACTTTACAACATAAAAAAAGTAGTGTTGCATTAATGAAATTAAGCCATAAAAGTAAAATGGTACTTTTCAAGAAAGCAGACAGGTAACTGATTAGATTAACAGCATTTCAGGTCTAAACATCAACGTTTCCTCTCCCCCACCACCTCCACCCTTGGTTTGCTTGTAAACTTAGCTATTGTTTATCAGCCCCAAAGTTCAGAGCTTAGAAATACATACATAAAAATGGGCTGGACTGAGGCAGACTGGCAAATACCTGCCAGAACTGTTTGAGCCCAAGAGTCTTTGCTTTCTCCAGACTGAGTTCTAAAGCAGGTAAGGTAAGGTAAAGTCGCTCGGTCGTGTCCGACTCTTTGCGACCCCATGGGCTATGTAGCCTACGAGGCTCCTCTGTCCATGGGATTTTCCAGGCAATAGTACTGGAGTCGATTGCCATTTCCTTCTCCAGGGGATCTTCCCGACCCAGGGATCGAAAGCAGTCTGATAACATAATCCCAGAAGCTAGGTTCACTATGGTTAACCCAGCAAGCCTTGGCTTGAACACCCCTTCCTCCAGGATGCTCACCCAGAGATGCTCAAGTAATGACCTCCCTACAGGACCCCATAACCTCTGTGCTTATATTTCTGTCAAGCACTAAACCCACTTAAATGAAATTATGTATTAATGTGTCTGTTTTCACTAAGGATCTGTATCATACTAAGTTTTATTTTCTAGCACTTCACATAGTGCCTGACAATATAGGGAAAAAGCTCTGAAGTCCCAGATCTTAATCAGGATTCTTAAATTCTTTGAGTACCTCCAGATTGTTAAGTTGTGGGGAGTAAAAGGGATAGTACTTATGAGAAATATCCCTTTGGCATACTGTCGAGCACACCCTCGGTGCTCAATATGTGCTTGTTACTGAAGGGAGCAAGGGCGGCCTAAGGAGCATGGAATGGTTAGGCAGACTTAGAGCTCAATCCTATGACCAAACAGAGCCTCACGTGTTAATGGAACAGACCTGGCCTACTCAGCATGTTAAACCCTCCTTACCTGCAATGGAAGAAGAAGTGCTGAGCCCACTAAATGCCTTCTGTCATTGCTCCAAATAATAAACAGGTGAAAACAATGGATTTTGACCATTTATCCAAAAAAAGAAGAATGTACCTTTAAAGTGCACATGAAATCATATCAAGCATCTTTTCTAACCACAATATTAAGTGACTAGAAATCAGCTACTAAAAAGAAGAAAAAGAACAAATACAAAACACACAAACAACTGGAAGCTAAACAACATGCTACTAACCAACCAATAGTTCACTGAAGAAATGAAAGAAGGAATAAAAAACACCTAGAGACAAAAGAAAATAAAATCACAATGATCCAAAATCTATGGGATACAGAAAAAGCATTTCTAAGAGGCAAGTTTATAGTGATACAAGCTTACCTCAGGAAAAAGAAAAAACTCAAACAACCTACCTTACACCTAAAGGAACCAGAGAACAAAGAACAAAAAAACATATCAAAAAGATTGGAGCCGAAATAAATAGAGACAAAAAAAAAAAACAGAAAAGATCAACAAAACTAAAACCCGGTTCTTTGAAAAGATACACAAAATTGATAAACCTTTAGTCAGACTCACAAAGAAAAACAGGGAGAGGGCCCAAGTCAATCAAACTAGAAATGAAAGAGAAGTTGTCACCAACACCACAGAAATACCAAGGATCTTAAGAGACTACTACAGACAACTACATGCCAATAAAATGTACAACCTGGAAGAAATGGACAAGTTCTTACAAATGTACAGTCTCCCCAAACTGAACTGGAAATAAATACAAAATCTGAATAGGCCAATTACCAGTGATGAGACAGAATCAGTAATTTAAGAATTCCCAGCAGGGGGACTTTACCGGTTGTCCAGTGGCTGGGACTCCATGCTCCCAATGCAGCGGGCCTGGGTGTGATTCCACATGCTACGAGTAAGGCGCTGCGTGCCACAATTAAGACCCAACATGGGCAAATAAGTAAACAAACATTTAAAAACCCCACGAAACTCCCAACAAGGATTTCCCTGGTGGTCCAGTGGGTAAGAGTCCATGCTCCCAATGCAGGGGGCCCATGTTAATATCAACTAGCCTGGACACTAGATCCTACATGCCACAACTACGAATTCACAGGCCACAACTAAAGACCCCACAGGCAGCAGCTAAAGGGCAAAGATCCTGCGAGTCATAACTAAGCCCTGGTGCAGCCAAATATGTAAATGTTAAAACAACAAACAAACAAACTCCCAACAAACAGAAGTACAGAACCAGAGAGCTTCGCAGGTGAATCTTACCAAACATTTAGAGAAGAGTGAGCCCCTATCCTTCTCCAGCTATTCCAAAAAACTGCAGAGGAAGGAACACTTTCGAACTCATTCTAGAAGGCCAGCATCACCCTGACACCAAAACCAGACAGGATATCACAAAAAAAGTCCCATAAATTACAGGCCAGTATCACTGATGAACACAGACACACAGATCCTAAACAAAACATTAGCAAACAGGATCCAGCAACATATTAAGAGGATCATAAATCATGATCAAGTGGGATTTATCCTGGGGTTGCAAGGATATTTCAGTGTCTGCAAACTGATCACTGTGATACACCACATTAACAAACTGAAGAATAAAAATCATACAGTCATCTCAATAGATGAGACAAAGATTTTGACAAAATTCAATATCCATTTATGATTAAAAAAAAAAAATACTCCAGAAAGGGGGCAAAGAGAGAATATGCCTCAACATAACAAAGGCCATTTATGACAAACCCATAGTTAACATCATAGTCATGGTGAAAAGCTGAAAGCATTTCCTCTAAGATCACAAACAAGACAAGGATGACCAGTCTTGCCACTTTTATTCATGTAGTATTGGAATTTCTAGCCACAATAATCAGGCAAGAAAAAGAAATAAAGGGCACTCCAATTGTAAAGATATAAGTAAAACTGTCACTGTTCACAGAAGACATGATACTATATATAGAAAACACTAAAAACACCACCAGAAAACTACCAGAGCTCATCAGTGAATTCAGAAAAGTTGCTGGATACAAGATTAATATACAGAAACCTGTTGTATTTTTGTATGTTAACAATGAACTATCAGAGAGAGCTAAGGAAATAATCCTGTTTACCACTGCATCAGAAAGAATAAAATACCTAGGAGTAAATCTACCTAAGGAGGCAAAAGTCCTGTACATGGAAAACTGTAAGACATTGATTGAAAAGAAACTGAAAATGACACAAATAAATAGAGATATACTGTGGGCTGGGATAATTAATATTGTTAAAATACTACACTAGCCAAGGCAATCTACAGATTCATTGCAGTCCCTATCAAAATACCAATGGCACGGAACTAGAATACATAGTTTTAAAATGTGTATGGAAACACAAAAAATCCTGAATAGTTACAGCAATCTTGAGAAAAGACTCTGATGCTGGGAGGGATTGGGGCAGGAGGAGAAGGGGACAACAGAGGATGAGATGGCTGGATGGCATCACGGACTCGATGGCCTGAGTCTGAGTGAACTCCGGGAGTTGGTGATGGACAGGGAGGCCTGGCGTGCTGCAATTCATGGGGTCGCAGAGTCGGACACGACTGAGCGACTGAACTGAACTGAACTGAGAAAGAATAGAGCTCAAGGAATCATACTCTCTGACTTCAGATTGTACTACAAAGCTGCTGTAATCAAAACAGTCTTGAACAGGCACAGAAACAGACACACACATCCACAGAACAGAATACAGAGCCCAGCAGTAAACCCATGCACTTACAGTCAATTAATCTCTGACAAAGGAGGCAAGAATATACAATGAAGAAGAGACAGTCTCTTTACTAAGTGGTGCTGGGAAAACTGGACAGCAACATGTAAAAAAAATGAAATTAGAGCATTTCTCACACCATATACAAAAAGTACACTCTAAATGAATTAAAGACCTAATGTAAGACTGGAAATCATAAAATTCCCAGAAGAAAACAAAGGCAGAACACTCTCTGACATAGATTAGAGCAATATTGTTTTGGATCTGTTTCCTAAGGCAAAGGAAACAAAATAAAAAATAAACAGGATCTAATTAAACTTAGAAGCTTTTATACAGCAAAGGAAACCACTGACAAAATGAAAACACTGAAGGGGAGAAAATACTTGCAAATGATATGACCCATAAGGGGTTAATATACAAAATGTATAAATAGCTCATACAACTCAGTATCAAAAAACAGCCTGGTCAAAAAATGGGCAGAAAACCTGAATAGAAAATTTCCCAAAAAAGAGACATACAGATGGCCAACAGTCACATGAAAAGATGTTCCACACTGCTAATCATACGAAAAATGCAAATCAAAGCCACACTGAGGTATTACCTCACACCTGATGATGTCAGAATGGCCATCATCAAAAAGAACACAAATAACAAATGTTGCCAAGGCTGTGGAGAAAGGGGAACTTTTCTACACTGTTGGTGGGAACAAAAACTGGTGTAACCACAATGGAAAACAGTATGGAGGTTTCTCAAAAACTTAAAACTACCATATGATCCAGCAATTCTGCTCCTGGGTATACATCCAAAAACAAAAACACTAATTCAAAAAAGGTGAACGTGCACTTCAATGATCAAAGAAACACTGTTCACAGTTGCCAAGGCATAGAAACAACCTAAGTGTTCATCAGGGATTCCCTGGTAGCTCAGCTGGTGAAGAATCCACCTGCAGTGCAGGAGACCCCGGTTCGATTCCTGGGACGGGAAGATCCGCTGGAGAAGGGATCGGCTACCCACTCCAGTATTCTTGGGCTTCCTTTGTGGCTCAGCTGGTAAAGAATCCACCTGCAATGCAGGAGACCTGGGTTCGATCCCTGGGTTGGGAAGATCCCCTGGAGAAAGGAAAGGTTACCCACTCCAGTATTCTGGCCTCGAGAATCCCATGGACTGTATAGTCCATGGGGTCATAAAGAGTCGGACACGACTGAGCAATGTTCACTTTCACTTTAAGTGTCCATCAACAAATGAATAGATAGAGAAGATGTGCTGTAAATGTACAATGGAATACTACTCAGCCATAAAAAAGTATGAAATCTTGCCATTTGCAACAACATGGATGGACCTGGAGGGTTTATGGTATGTGAAATAAAAAACACAGAAAAAGACAAATATTCTGTTATTACACGGGGAATCAAAAAATAAAATAAATGAATATAACAAAATAGAAACAGACATAGATAAAGAGAACAGGCTAGTGGCAACCAGCGTGGAGAGGGAAGACCAGAGGGGCAAGAGAGGGGCAGGAGACTAAGAGGTACAGGTGACCACATATGAGATAAATAAGCTCTGGGGATACATTCTGCAGCGCAGGGAACAGAGCGAATATTCCACAATAAATTTGCATTAAGTATAACATAAACATGGTGAACCGCTATGTTGTGCCGCTGCAACTGACTATGCCTCAAAAATAACAATGTTTATCTGCAAGTATGTAAAAAGAAGAAAGACTGGGGTTCGTTCACATTATCGTCCTGATGATATCCAACACACGCTATGCCCTTATCAACGTGTAGGCTCAGTATGTTTTCACCTGTATCTCAAAATTTAAAGTATATTTTTAATCAGTTAGTGGTGGGTAGACTTAGGGGTCCTGAGTCCCCTGTAAGCCCCAGACATATCACTAGGGATAATTCACACATTCAAAGAACACAGCTTTTAAGAAAATACATTGAGTTAAAAGTCTACCTTCCATACAGCAGGAGTGATTTAATGAACAATGAACAGGCCTCAGACTGAACTGGCACTAGGTCACTCCAGGAGACTGCAGCAGCGAGAGGAGCGCGTGCTGCCTGGCGGGGTGAGCAGGAGGACTCCCCGGGCGAGGCCGTGCATCAGCTCGGCTGCCTGGGTAGGCCCGAGTCAGTTCTGGGGCTCGTGGCTCTGTCCTTCTGTGGACATGGATGCAGACGTAGGTCGAGACCTGGTTTTCTGGCGTTTCTCGCCCAACAACCTGGCGCTACATCCCCACACCACCTAGTCAGTGAAAACGTCCCCATTTACCAAGACAGTAGAAACCTGTCCTCATCAAGAAGTGACTGTGAATTCAGCAGTTACCCCAAGGCAAGAAGAGGTAAAGGTTACTGTGGTAAATTTTGAAGGAGGCTTTAAAAAAAACTGTAAGCAAACTCAGTTTCTCAGCCTGTGTTATTTATGAGAAGTACATGAGTGCCCTCTCGTAATTTTTGAAACTATTTCTATTTCTAGGATAATTTTAAAGGTCTAAGCTTGCTTCGATAATCTGTATGAATATCTCATATCCAAGAATTGCCCTAATTTTAGTGCCCACATTTGTATTTGGCTTCACCATCACGTAGATGTGAAACCGTATGACTCTAATTTACATGGCTAATAAGGGAAGACCAGAGGCAAAGTGATATGTAAACGAGGCATATACGTACAGAGTGAGGGCCAAATGATATCACACCCAGATGTGCAAAACCAGAAAATGCGGTAACTCCAACAGAGAGAGAGTGGGAAGACTGAGTCATCACGGGCCACGGGCATGTCAGACTCCAGAGAACCTCGCTAGGCAACTAGCACCACGTTCGCTCCGTGAGCAGAGACTCAGTTTCAGCAAAACAGTATCATCCATCACAACTCTAAGGAGCTTTGCAGTCAAAAGGGATTTCCATGGGTAGAATGTTAATTACCAACACGCAAATACAATTGATGAAACCAAGGAAAGCCACTGAAGCAGGCTGAATTGAAAGCAGGTGACTCGAGTGGTCAAAAGAAAAAAAAATCACAGGAAAAGAGGAAGACAGAGAGACTATAAAGTAGAGAAAATTTTACATGTGCTCATGTAAGTGAAGGAACTGAAAACTGTTGTGGAAACACCTGCAGCAAAGGTCCGGGAGACCAGAGTTCATAGTTTAGGGACAAAAACTGAGACAGAAGCCAGCAAAGAGGGTGTGCAGCGCCAAGCTGGACAAAAACGGGGAGAGGAAAGTGCCTTCTACTCCTGGTGCACTAAGGCTTCCTATAATGGCTAGTGGAGGCTGAAGGTATCTGCAGCTCTTTAAAACAGTAATGGTGACTGTCTGATGATTCACACTTTCCTGGGTAAAACATTGCCACACTGTTCCCTGAAATGGTGCCATGGACATCTGGAGGTGGCTGATCATCGGACCTCAAGGGTGTGCGTCATCATACTCTTCATATAGGTCGTTAAACTGGGCTTATAAATCAGAAGACAGAGCTGAAGGGGGAGACTAGTAAGTCTGGGAAGTCTGAATAAAAATTCAGAAATTTTTCCTTCTGAGAGGCTAGCAGTTCGTGGGTAAGACTATGTTCAAACATGCGAGTCTCGGGCTGCTACATCATGCCTTTCACCTTTGGGGGAAGACTCTGCTTTATCCTATCAGAATACTAGTAACATATTACTAACTGAATTCCACACATCAGTGGTCCCGCATCTTCCACGAGGAATCACAAGGACCTGATATCACTGTGGGGGTGGGGTGGCAGGAACGAGAGAGGAAGATCAGGGCATTCAGTTCTCTGACACAGGTGAGGCGCGAGGAAGGAGAGGCTCGGTCAGTCGTGTGGCCCTGCTGCGCGGCATTCCGGCAAATGCAGACTGCGGGAGAGCTCGTGGCGTGCTGCAGCAGGGACACACGGGCACAGAACTAGTCTGGAGAACTTTCAGCGTCCTTTTTAATAAAGGAGACAGTTTTATCAGCAAAAAAATATGATGTTATCTCCAACCGAATATGAAGTTAAAGATTAATTTAGGAATGACCCACCTTACTCCAAGCATAATTCCAGGTCACGTAACTGTCACCTCCTAGAAGATCCTTGAGCCAGGTGACTGGGTTTTGATAAATCTGACCATTTTCTACCTTAATTTTGCCACTCAATAAAACACTGGCTTTGTGGGTAGCCTCCTGAAGTGGAAAATAAAACAAAAATTAGGATTGAGAAAATACCTGAACTTCTGCTTCTGTCCATGATAAAGTAAATGGGGACCAGAATTATGTTAACACCTGACACAAGCAAAAAAAAGACAAACTAAATATATGAAACAATTGTTTCCAAGATACTAGACATCAGGGGGAAATGCATAGTTTTACTGAGAACTGAGGAACTACTGAGGTGAGCCCTACAACTGTCCCAGCTCACTGCCCTGAGAGAGCTTCCAGGTCTTCGTACAGGGATAGGAAATCCAGACAAAACCTGTGGATTCTCTCAACTGAGTAGACAGAGTAGGCTCCAGGGAGGCATGATGGCTAGAGTTTGCAGGACAGAGTACTAAAGAAGAAATACACAGAGAGAGAACTCTATAGAGCTTCGGAGGGTCCTCTTTAAGTATTCTGCTGAGTTGTGATTGGCCATGTGTAAGAGGAAATTAGCCAAGCCTGGGAAAAGAACCATCTGAAAGAATTAGATGTAATGGCATTCTCTGGCATTCTCAAAAGGCAGAAACAACACCTGTTCCCAATAGTAAGATTAGAAAAACAAACTGATGGGGCATTGGTAGATACACAGAAGTCTTGCCTTTGCAGTGGGATATAATTAGCCTTAGACTGAACACTGCTCCAATCCTGCCTAACAAACTGTAAAAGAAAGATGCGAAAGGACTGGAAAAAATCAGTTTTCATTCCAATCCCAAAGAAGGGCAGGGCCTAAGAATGTTCAAACTATCATACAATCACTCTCATTTCACAAGCTAGTAAGGCTATGCGCAAAATCGTTCAAGTTAAGCTTCAGCAGAACATAAACCAAGAACTTCCAGATGTACAAGCTGGGTTTAGAAAAGGCAGAGGAACAAGAGATCAATGGCCAACATTTTCTGGGGGCTTTCCTGGTAGCTCAGCTGGTAAAGAATCCACCTGCAATTCAGGAGATCCCGGTTCGATTCCTGGGTTGGGAAGATCCACTGGAGAAGGGATAGGCTACCCACTCCAGTATTCTGGCCTGGAGAACTCCATGAACTGTATAGTCCATGGGTCACAAAGAGTTTGACGCGACTGAGCAGCAACTTTCACTTTCAAGTTCTGGATCACAGAGAAAGCAAGGGAATTCCAGAAAAACATCTGCTTCTGCGTCATTGATTATGCTAAAGCCTTTGACTGTGGGGATCACAACAAACTGGAAAATTCTTAAAGAGATGGAATACCAGACCACCTTACTTGTCTCCTGAGAAACCTGTATGCAGGTCAAGAAGCAACAGTTAGAACCTTACACTGAACAACTGACTGGTTCAAAACTGGGAGAGAAGTAGAAGGCTGTATACTGTCTTCCTGCTTATTTAACTTCTATGCAGAGAACATCATGTGAAACGTTGGGGTGGAAGAAGCACAGGCTGGAATCAAGACTGCTGGGAGAAATGCCAACTACCTCGGATATGCAGATGGCACCACCCTTATGCAGAAAGCGAAGAGGAACTAAAGAGCCTCTTGATGAGGGTAAAAGAGGAGAGTGAAAAAGCTGGCTTAAAACTCAACACTCAAAAAACTAAGATCATGGCATCCAGCCCCATCACTTCATGGCAAACAGAAGGCGGAAAAGTGGACGCAGTGACAGATTTTATTTTCTTGGACTCCAAAATCACTGTGGACGATGACTGCAGCCATCAAAGTAAAAGACGCTTGCTCCTTACAAGGAAAGCTATGACAAACCTAGACAACGTATTAAAAAGCAAAGACATCACTTTGCTGACAAAGACCTGTATACTCAAACCTGTGGTTTTTCTAGTCGTGTATGGATGTGAGAGTTGGACCATAAGGAAGGCTGAGCGCCAAAGAACTGACGGTTTTGAATCATGGTGCTGGAGAAGACTTGAGAATTCTTTGGACTACAAGGAGATCAAACCAGTCAATCCTAAAGGAAATCAACCCTAAATATTCATTGGAAGGACTGATGCTGAAGCTGAAGCTCCAATATTTTGGCCACCTGATGTGAAGAGTCAACTTACTGGAAAAGACCCTGATGCTGGGAAAGACTGAAGGCAAAAGGAGAAGGAAATGGCAGAGGATGAGATGGTTAGAAGCATCACCAACTCAATGGACATGAATCTACGCAAACTCCAGGAGATAGTGGAGGACAGAGGAGCCTGGCGTGCTGCAGTTCACGGGGTTGCAGAGCTGGACACAACTGAGCGACTTAGCATACACAAAACCCTTCCTGCTGAGTATAACTAATTCTGGTCTGAGAGCCCAAAGGTGCTCGTGACTAAAAGGAATAGGGCAATTTTAGGCTACCCTGGTAGCTAAGCTGGTAAAGAATCTTCCTGCAATGCAGGAGACCCCAGTTTGATTCCTGAGTTGGCAAGATCCGCTGGAGAAGGAATAGTCTACCCATTGTAGTATTCTTGGGCTTTCCTCTAAGCTCAGCTGGTAAAGAATCCACCTGTGATATAGGAGACCTGGGTTTGATCCCTGGGTTGGGAAGACACCCTGGAGAAGGGAAAGGCAGCCCACTCTAGTATTCTGGCCTGGAGAACTCTGTGGACTATATAGTCCATGGGGTCGCAAAGAGCTGGACATGACTGAATGACTTTCACTTTCACTTGCTAAGAATATAATGGTCAGGTTTCTCCATTTAAACAGCCCAACCAAACCCTTTCCCTCTAATAAGTGTTATACACTGACACTATGTGACAGCAGCCTTTTGGTCACTTATTTATAAATTTTACATAATTTTAGAGAGGAAAAAAAACAATAGGATACCTGTGTTTTGAATTCCAGAATGTTATTTCCTGGATTAAGTCTTCCTAGCAATATGAGATCCTTTATCTGCATACATTTCTTTTTGGCAGTTGTGTTGTAGTTTGAAGGTTTTTTCACAGTATGTTGGTAGCCAGACCCAGAGGAGGAGCAGCTCTGAGTATCATTTGCATGAGGAACAGTGAGAGCTGATTTTTTCAAGTAAGGTTTCAGCTGTTGCCCCATGTCACTGCCAAAGACATCAACCCCTTGCTGTGCCAGGGATTCTGATGTTCCCCCGGGTGCTTGGTGGGGAGCTGTTTTCCTGTTTCCTTCTTTTGGATCACAATCAGAAGGACCCTGATCATAAATAACACTTGATGGATGGGCATCATGGTGGGCAGACACACTCGTGGTTGCTGAAATCTTTAATGTGCCAGTTACTGCTGAAGGACTAAAGGACACGTGCCCCTTGGCTGTACTACCTGTAAGATCATTCTCTTTTGGTGAATACTCTGCTTCAGCAATAAAAGTAACAGATTGGGATTGTAATTTAATCTGATTAGTGCCATCTGAATGTCTGGATTTTGATACTCTATCTAAGGTACAGTCATTGATATTTTGTTTAGAATTCAATTCACTTCCAGAAAATTCTTCCCTTCTCACTGTCTTTGAATTTAGACAAGTGTGGGTACTTTGGTTGTTGTGCCAGACTTCCTGAGACAACTGTGTTTCCTGCATGCCTTTGCACACAAGGCTGACAGGAGAAAGTGAACCTGACTGGGGCTGCATGGAATTTTCCATACTGATACACTCTTGCCTGTCCTTTTCATTAGAGGTTTCTGAGCTTGATGGCAGCTTCCTAAAACTAAGACCAGACAAAGATGTAGCATTCTTATAGGTGTGAAATTTCTGGCTTATTTTTTTCTGTTTTTTTGCTACGAGTAGGAGGCTCTTCTGCCTTGCCGCCAAGTTAGCCAGTTGCTCCCTCAGGACTCCATGCTTAAATGACTCTATGGACACCCTGTAGAAAGAAACAGAAAAGGGAAAAATACAAAAACAGTGGAAAACTTTTTTTTTCAAGCAGTCATTTAGATTTTATAGATACTCTGTGTCAATTTAAATTTAATCAGCTCAAAGTACACAAGAGTCTATCTTTGCCCTGTGTATTCTTCGAGAGCAAACTGTTGCGCTACATGAGGCAAATAAGCATGCCTTTTTTAGGAGCTGACAGTGTGCTTTTAGGACGTGACAGTGTGCTTATCCTGGAGAAGGCAATGGCGACCCACACCAATACTCTTGCCTGGAAAATCCCATGGGTAGAGGAGCCTGGGAGGCTGAAGTCCATGGGGTCAGTAAGAGTCGGATACGACTGAGTGACTTCACTTTCACTCTTCACTTTCATGCGTTGGAGAAGGACATGGCAACCCACTCCAGTGTTCTTGCCTGGAGAGTCCCAGGGACAGAGGAGCCTGGTGGGCTGCCGTCTATGGGGTCGCACAGAGTCGGACACGACTGAAGCGACTTAGCAGCAGCAGTGTGCTCATCCACATTTATATTCACATTATTTATCAGTTGTGAGTCAGCCCTAAGACAGAAACACAACTTGAGTTGTCCATCTAGCTATCTACTAGTCCTTTAGTTGGAAGGTACCAACTGATGACCAAGGAGCAATGCCACCTTCTTTAGGTTTGGAATTGGCTTAACTGTTTACAGGTAAATGGTGAATCAGGAAGTCAAATTCTAGAGTAAGTTCCACCCAAATTCACTTAGCTATGGGGGACTGGGGTTGTTTTGTGAATAATCATAAGTAAGCTAGACACAGGAATGTCAATGCATCCAGTGATTACCGTGACTGTACTTTCTGAACCTGCAGTGACGTGCCTGGAGTCCAGACGACGGCCCGGAGAAGCACTGTCCTGTGTGTCCTCCCCAGACCACGTCTCTGGGGCTTGAGGACTGAACGGGAGGCACTGACTCGCCCACGCCTCTCACTTCTGCTTCTACTACCTATGCCACACGCATCTGCAGGAGACTGGACACTTTTGTTTCCAGTGGCTCTCAAACCTTTTGGTCTCAGGACTTTTTTGTACTCTTAAAAGTTACTGAGGAACCCAAAGAGCTTTTGTTTCTATGGGTTATATCTATCAATATTTACTGTTTTAGAAAATAAAACTGAGAGAATTTTAAAACACAGAAACACACAAGTGTACATTCCATTAGATATTAGGATGATGATATCATATATACCATGTAGCCTCTAGAAAATTTCATTGTACACTTATGAGAAAATGAGAGTACAAAAGGGCAAATAACATCTTAATATTATTATAAAAATGGCTTTTGACTTCTCAGACCCCTTGAAATGGTCTCAGTGACCATCTTTTAAGAGGAGCTATTTTAAAGGAAAGCAACAGTGTAGATAATTCTCTCTCCTAACACAGGTTAGAGTTGTTGGTACTAAACTCCAAACTGCCTGGATATTAAAGTAAGTAGCAGATGCAAGTGGAAGAAGTGTCAAGAAGAAATCAGAATTAGCAAATAAGAAGTAGTATTAAATGTAAGAAGCTGGTTGAATAGAGAAGAAAAAAGAAATTAATATCACATTGAAAACTATGTGAAACAGAGTCCAGATAGAAAATGAAAATGCTCTTTAGATTACAAAATTTCAAGACTAATAGCAACATTAATAAGAAGACACATATATAATGGAATATTTTTCAGCCATAAAAAGAAACAAATCCTGCTGTTTGTGACAACATGGACGCATCTTGAGGGCATCATGCTAAGTGAAACAAGTCAGACAAAGACAAATAACGTATGATCTCACTTATATTTGGAAGCTAAAAACCAAAAGTCACAGGTTCAGAGAACAGACTGGCGGTTGGCAGAGGTGGAGGACGCATTCGGGTGAAATGGGTGAAGGAATCAAAAGGTTATAAACACCCATGGTGACTACAGTTGATAATACTGTATTGTATATTTGAAAGTTGCTGAGAGTAGGCCTTAAAAGTTCTCATCTTAAGAAATAAAAGAATAAAAAATAATAATACCCAAACAAGAAAAAATATATATAACAAGTTTCTCAAAAAAAAAAAAAAGATAAGAGGTATATAATCAATATAACTAGGATAAAACTCTTTAAGGACCCTGAGAACTTAGAAGTACACAAGACTACAAAATATACATGATTACACTGCTTAGAAGAACATTTGTAATAGCACAGAAGAACCAATTTTAACGTTAAAAAAAAATGTGAGTTTACTAAGGAAAGAAATTTACTTACGGGATTCATGGCCAGAAAGGCTTTCATGAAATTCATGGCTATGGACATTTTAATATCCTTTCCAAACATTTCAAGTAATAAAGTAGAAAAACATCTCTCTAGGAAGTATATATCAGAGAAGGCAATGGCACCCCACTCCAGTACTCTTGCCTGGAAAATCCCATGGACGGAGGAGCCTGGTGGGCTGCAGTCCATGGGGTCGCTAAGAGTGGGACACGACTGAGCGACTTCACTTTCACTTTTCACTTTCATGCACTGGAGAAGGAAATGGCAACCCACTCCAGTGTTCTTGCCTGGAGAATCCCAGGGGCGGGGAAGTCTGGCGGGCTGCCGTCTATGGGATCATACAGAGTCGAACACGACTCAAGTGACTTAGCAGTGACTTAGGAAGTAAATATAATTACTCATGGGCATAACAGATTAGATGACCTCATAAAGTCCTTTTCCAGTTCCACAAAACATCTGTAATCACAAGAAATTCGAGGCCAGGATTTCCCTGGTGGTCCAGGGATTTAGAGTCTGCCGGCCAGTGCAGGGTCACAGATTTGATCCCTGGCCTGGGAAGATTCCACATGCCACGGGGGCAACTAAGCTCGTGCACCGCAGCTACTGAAGCCCATGCTCTAGCGTCTGTGCTCCGCAACAAGAAACATGCTCTGCCACTGCAATGAGGGCCCATGCGTTGCAACTAGAGAGTAGCCCCTGCTTGCTGCAGCTAGAGAGAGCCGGTGTGCAGAAATGAAGACCCAGCATAGCCAAAAATAAATAAAGTTAAAAAAGAAATTCTAGACCTATTATAGATTAAAAATAGATGAATTCTGAAAACTCCAAAGCATTCTTACCTTTTTTTAACTCACCTGTATTTTTTAGCTAGATCATCCCTTTCTGCCTTCTGTTTAGCAAGCACGTTGTCCATAACTTCCTTTATCTCTAACATCTTACCAGCATATTGTTCTAGAAGCAAGGTAATAAAATAAAAAGTCAGCTAACTGAGAGATAGCAAATGTTAAATTTGGTCACAAAGGACTTAGCCTTATTGTTAAATTTAAAAAGCCATTATTTTCCTACCCTCTTCCACCATATCAATGGTCCAGATATCAAAGCTAATGGACTTATGTCACTCTAGAGAAGTACCCTGAGGTGTGTGAGACCACACCAAGAAGGAGCAGGCAAGCCTGAGTTCTAACCCTGTTATCCCACTGACTAAGCTTGGTGATCCTGGACAAGTCATTGACCTCTCTGGTCGCCGCCTTAACTGTGAAATTAGGGTACTAAAAGAAGATAAATAGTAAGATAATTTTGTCTGTTACAATTATTTACTTTTTAAAATACAAAAGGAAAACACTGTCAATGTAAAGGAAATTTTGAAATAATATGAATGTTTACAGAGAAGAATGCTCAGAAAGATCAAAGGCAGGAGGAGAAGAGGGTGACAGAGGATAAGACGCTTGGATGGCATCATCAATTCAATGGAAATGAACCTGAGCAAACTCAGGGAGGTTGCATGGGTCAGGGAAGCCTGGCGTGCTGCAGTCCATGGGGTTGCAAAGAGCTGGACACGACTTGAAAACAACAGGGAAGAGAAGTCAGGGTATTCCCACTCACCCACTCCTTCTCAACATTTCACTCCATGAAAGAGACTGCTTTTAATACTTTGGTAAGTGTGTGTGTTTAAAACATGTTTACTTTATATATAGCCTACATATTTATACTATATATAACTATTTATTATATGTACTTAAAAATAAGAATCATGCTATCAGTTCTTGTTCTTTGCTGCTAAGTCGCTTCAGTCGTGACCCCATAGACGGCAGCCCACCAGGCTCCACTGTCCCTGGGATTCTCCAGGCAAGAACGCTGGAGTGGGTTGCCATTTCCCTCTCCAATGCATGAAAGTGAAAAGTGAAAGTGAAGTCGCTCAGTCATGTCCGACTCTTTGCAACCCCATGGACTGCAGCCTAGCAGGCTCCTCCATCCATGGGATTTTCGAGGCAAGAGTATTAGAGAGGGGTGCCATTGCCCTCTCCTCTTGTTCTTTACACTTAACATTTAGGGTTATATGATATATAGTCACTTATGAAGTGAAGTGAAGGTCGCTCAGTCATATCTGACTCTTTGTGACCCCATGGACTGTAGCCTACCAGGCTCCTCTGTTCATGGAATTCTCTAGGCCAGAATACTGAAGTGGATAGCTGTTCCCTTCCCCAGGGGATCTTCCCAACTCAGGGATCGAACCCAGGTCTCCCCCACTGCAGATGGATTCTTTACCAGCTGAGTCACCAGGGAAGCCCAAGAATACTGGAGTGGGTAGCCTATCCCTTCTTCAGAGGAACTTCCCAACCCAGGAATCAAACCAGGGTGTCCTGCATTGCAGGTGGATTCTTTACCAGCTGAGCTACCAGGAAAGCCATCAGTTCAGTTCAGTTCAGTTGCTCAGTTGTGTCCAACTCTTTGCGACCCCATGAATTGCAGCACGCCAGGCCTCCCCGTCCATCACCAACTCCAGGAGTTCACTCAAAATCACGTCCATCGAGGCGGTGATGCCATCCAGCCATCTCATCCTCTGTCGTCCCCTTCTCCTGCCCCGAATCCCTCCCAGCATCAGGGTCTTTTCCAACGAGTCAACTCTTCCCATGAGGTGTGGCGAAGTACTGGAGTTTCAGCTTTAGCATCATTCCTTCCAAAGAGCATCCAGGGCTGATCTCCATTATTTTTTTTGTTTGTTTTTTTTAATTTAAATTTATTTATTTTAATTGGAGGCTAATTACTTTACAATATTGTATTGGTTTTGCCATACATCAACATGAATTCGCCATGGGTGTACATGCGTTCCCAATCCTGAACCCCCATCCCACCTCCCTCCCCATACCGTCCCTCTGGGTCATCCCAGTGCACCAGCCCCAAGCATCCTGTATCCTGCATCAAACCTAGACTGGCGATTCGTTTCACATATGATAATATACATGTTTCAATGCCATTCTCTCAAATCATCCCACACTCGCCCTCTCCCACAGAGTCCAAAAGACTGTTTACATCTGTGTCTCTTTTGCTGTCTCGCATACAGGAATGTTTGGATCTCCTTGCAGTCCAAGGGACTCTCAAGAGTCTTCTCCAACACCACAGTTCAAAAGCATCAATTCTTCGGCGCTCAGCTTTCTTCACAGTCCAACTCTCACATCCATACATGACCACAGGAAAAACCATAGCCTTGACTAAACGGACCTTTGTTGGCAAAGGAATGTCTCTGCTTTTGAATATGCTATCTAGGTTGGTCATAACTTTTCTTCCAAGGAGTAAGCGTCTTTTAATTTCATGGCTGCAGTCACCATCTGCAGTGATTTTAGAGCCCCCAAATATACAGTCTGACACTGTTTCCACTGTTTCCCCATCTATTTCCCATGAAGTGGTGGGACCAGATGCCATGATCTTCGTTTTCTGAATGTTGAGCTTTAAGCCAACTTTTCCGCTCTCCTCTTTTACTTTCATCAAGAAGCTTTTTAGTTCCTCTTCACTTTCTGGCATAAGGGTGGTGTCATCTGCATATCTGAGGTTATGGATATTCCTCCCAGGAATCGTGATTCCACCTTGTGCTTCTTCCAGCCCAGTGTTTCTCATGATGTACTCTGCATAGAAGTTAAATAAGCAGGGTGACAATATACAGCCTTGACGTACTCCTTTTCCTATTTGGAACCAGTCTGTTGTTCCACGTCCAGTTCTAACTGTTGCTTCCTGACCTGCATACAGATTTCTCAAGAGGCAGGTCAGGTGGTCTGGTATTCCCATCTCTCTCTGAATTTTCCAGTTTATTGTGATCCACACAGTCAAAGGCTTTGGCATAATCAATAAAGCAGAAATAGATGTTTTTCTGGAACTCTCTTGCTTTTTCCATGATCCAGCAGATGTTGGCAATTTGATCTCTGGTTCCTCTGCCTTTTCTAAAACCAGCTTGAACATCAGGAAGTTCACAGTTCACATATTAATGAAGTCTGGCTTGGAGAATTTTGAGCATTACTTTACTAGCATGTGAGATGAGTGCAACTGTGTGGCAGTTTGAGCATTCTTTGGCATTGCCTTTCTTTGGGATTGGAGAGAAACCTGACCTTTTCCAGTTCTGTGGCCACTGCCGAGTTTTCCAAATTTGCTGGCACATTGAGTGCAGGACTTTCACAGCATCATCTTTCAGGATTTGAAACAGCTCAACTGGAATTCCATCACCTCCACTAGCTTTGTTCGTAGTGATGCTTTCTAAGGTCCACTTGACTTCACATTCCAGGATGTCTGGCTCTAGGTGAGTGATCACACCATTGTGATTATCCAGGTCGTGAAGATCTTTTTTGTACAGTTCTTTTTTGTATTCTTGCCACCTCTTCTTAATATCTTTTGCTTCTATTAGGTCCATACCATTTCTGTCCTTTATCAAGCCCATCTTGGCATGAAATGTTCCCTTGGTATCTCTAATTTTCTTGAAGAGATCTCTAGTCTTTCCCATTCTGTTATTTTCCTCTATTTCTTTGCATTAATTGCTGAAGAAGGCTTTCTTAACTCTTCTTGCTCTTCTTTGGAACTCTGCATTCAGATGCTTATATCTTTCCTTTTCTCTGTTGCTTTTCGCTTCTCTTCTTTTCACAGCTATTTGTAAGATCTCCCCAGACAGCCATTTTGCTTTTCCGCATTTCTTTTCCATGGGATGGTCTTGATCTCTGTCTCCTGTACAATGTCACCAACCAACAGCAGTCAGGACCTGCTCACGAGCCAAGAACTCTAGTGTTCTACTGCGTTACCTCTCCTTCCCTAAACGGGCAAAGAGACTCAAAAAAAGGATCATGATTAGAATAATCCCAGTGATAACATGATCACAACAGAATAAAATTAAGTTACAAAGCCTGGGAGTGGGGAGGGGAAAAGAGTTTCTAATCTTAGAAGCATTAAAAGCAACAGCAAAGAGGCTGATACATTCTACTATACAGAATTTGAGAATCTCTGTATTTAACACACACTAATACGTTATAAATAAAAACACCGTTAAGGGACAAAAAAAGTATTTGTAGCAGTTATGGGAGAAAAGGGGTCAATAACTTGATTATACAAAATGGCTTCAATTTCCTAACAAACAGGAATAGTCAATTTATGAAAGAGAAGATAAAATTAGTGAAAAAGTACCATTAATAAGCAATAAGTGAAAGTAATATACATATTTTTTACTAAAATAGTAAAAACTTTTTCAGTAAAATTATTTTAAATGAAAATACTGACGCTATTAGCAGTGTAAAAGCAAACACAAATGTGTGTTGGTGGAAGTACAAATTATTATGTAACACTATAGGAAATCAACTTATCAATATGAACCAATAGATTTTACAATGTTTATATATTTTGACCCAATAATTTCAATTATGTTAATTTTTCCTAAGAGGATAATCCTAAATCCAGAAAAAACTATGTATGGTGGTATAATAGCAAAAAAAAATGGAAAAATATACATGCTCAACAAAGAAGGAAAAATTAAGTAAATCATGGGACATTTATTGAAAAGGATATGATGTAACCACTAAGAATGATGACTGTGACAAAAAGAAAACACGGCACATCTCACACGATCCCATCTACACTTTTTCACAATTTTATTGAGGTATAATTGCATAAGCATTCTCTTAGAAAAAAAGGAAAACTAAACACCAAAATATTACAGTAGAGCAGCAGGTGATTTTTAGCATGTTTTTCCTCATTATTGTTTTTGAAGTGTATCTATATACCTTTTATAATGAAAAAAGTATATTCTTATAAAATTCATCTTAGATGTATAAGATACTATAAATACTAAATAAAATATATGAACTATACATACTGTTTGGGGATATAAACTAATTTGGATTATTTTCCTCAAAATACCACCTGTATCATGTGTTAGGCCAGGATGAAAAGTAGAATGGGTATAGTTTAAAAAGAAGTAATTTTTTAAAAAGGTATACAACATGAATTAGTGCTTCCCTCATAGCTAAGTTGGTAAAGAACTTGCCTGCAATGCAGGCGATCTGGGTTTGATTCCTGGGTCGGGAAGATTCCCTGGAGAAGGAAATGGCAACCCACTCCAGTATTCTTGCCTGGAGAATCTCATGGACAGAGGACAGAGGAGCCTGGCCTCCATGGGGCCGCAAGAGTTAGACACAACTTAGTGTCTAAATCACCACCACCACAACATGAAATTAAGCTAACAGACTAATTAACAGTTACATCCTGCTACAAAAAAAGACTGATGAGGTACTATTTTGACTTTTAAATTAATTTTTATTAGAGTATAGTTTATTTACAATGTTGCATTAGTTTCTGTTTTACAGCAAAGTGAATCAGTTACACATATACAAATACCCACTTTTGTTAGATTATTTTCCCAGAGAGGTCATTCTAGAGTACTGAGTAGAGTTCCCCGTACTCTGCAGCAGGTCCTTATTAGCTGTCTATTTTCTAAATAGCAGCATGTGTGTGTCAATCCTAATCTCCCGATTTGTCCCTCCTACACCCCTTCTCCCTTGGTAACTATACGTTTACTGTCTACATCTATGACTCTATTTCTGTCTTGTAAATAAGCTCATTTGTACCATTTACTTAGATTCCACATATAAGTGATATCATATGATACTTACCTTTCTCTGACTTACTTCCCTCAGTATGACAATCTCTAGGTCCACCCACGTTGCTGCAAATGACATTACTTCGTTCTTTTCGATGGCTGAGTAATACTCTACTATATGTACAGACCACATCTTTATCATTCATCAGGGCTTATAATGTGGACATTTTTTGCAGGGAGGACACCTTCAGCCTCACAGCACTCCTATTTTGAATTCTATCAAAAGTTTAGTTTTGCCTGTTCTTGAACTTTTTAAAAATGGAATCATACTATACCCACCCCATCCCTAAAAGAAAATGAGGCAGCAATGCCTTGGATGACTGAAATAATCAAACTTAAACATGAGTGCATATTTACCTGCATCTTCAGGGGTTCTTATCTCAAACTCTAATAAATTTTCTTGTTTTTCTTCTATATCTTGTAGAATGGCGCTGATGGTCTGATGCTATCAGGTAAAATATTAAAAACTTCATTACAAGAAGGTAGATGTTTTTCTCTAACAGGCAACTGACAAATGAATAGTAAAAGTGCTACATAAAGCACCACAGAAAATGTGATCTCCCTTTATGTTCCACATGTATTCAGGCCTCATTTAAACTTAACTACATATATATATATGTGTGTATTTGGGAAAAAAACTAAACTTAAATACATCTTGATTTATGTAGCAGATCTGCTCCTGGAAAACAGAATGTTGAGTGGCAACCAATCACAATTTCTCAATGACTCCTTTTATAGGTGTAGGAGGAAAAAAAAGAACTCAGCAAATAATATTGAAAGATTACATATATACAAGAAGTTCACTTTAAGGCTTTATGATTATCATTGTACACTATTAAGATTTCACATACAGTCTTAGAAAAACAAAACACTCTCAAAAACCCACAAAGAGGATTTAAAACAACCTCTTTATATACTTGTCAGTATTAATTAATCGTATTAATTAAACTATTAATATTAATAGTTTAATAATATTAAACAATTCAATGCAGATAGTTTCTTGGTTCATCGTTAGAGAAATTAAAATAGAGGAATATTAATACTGAAATGCCTTCAACATATTGGCTTGGCCAACAAATTTGTTTGGGTTTTTTCATAACGTCTTAAGATCATTTTTGCTTCTGACACATCTTTCATAAATTTGTATATTAAAACATACTGGTTGAGAGCACAGGCTCTGGAGTCAGATTACCTGGATTTTAATTCTGCCACTGCTATGTAATAGAAATGTAATTTTGGATTGTTACCTACCCTTTCCTACTTCAGCTTCCTTAGCTGTAATGAGGAAGGTAATGATATTAACAGAAACTACTTTCATTATTATGGAGGCTAAATCGATTAACATAAAGCACTTAGAGGAGAGCTCACCATGTCATAAATACTTTGTGAATGCCAACTATTATCATTATGATAATCACTTTTGTACTCTATATGGAGGGAGAGAAGGAGGCTGCCTAGATGCTGTGATCTAAAGGTGTTAGAAGGTAGCATCAAACTAAAATCATCTCATTTCCTTTGCATCTGGCCATAAAGTCACCCCTCATCCTCAATTTGGTTTGAAATTTTCAGCACTCAAAAACAAATTTACATTTACAAAGGATAAACCTTTAATGACTTTAAAGTCTGTATATTTTAAGTTTTTTCTTAAAGTTGGTTTTCATTCAACTTTTATATCTTCATTATATTTCCCTGAGGCTTGGCATCTAAAGTGATACACATTATTCCTGAAACAAATACTCATACAGTTAATAACCATAGGGTTAGGATGATTTTTCCATAATGTTTTAATCTTTACATGAAAATATACCTTAAAGATACTAATGGTCAATACAGTGAGCTGAGCTGATACAGAAGGACCTCTGTCTACTCCAAACACCTGGAAAAATACACTAGACAAAATACAATAAATTTTAACCACCCATGCCCAGCTAAAATTGGAAAAATAAAGGGAAAGGAAATGAAGCTGGTAGCAGCCCATGAGGGATGTGGAGCAAACATAGGTTATTAGGAATTAGGGTCTGGGTTTTTAATACCTACAAAGGAACAGGAGATAAGGCCTCAGGGCCACATAAGGAAGGGGTTAGAATCAGTCAGTTCGGTTCAGTTGTATCTGACTCTTTGCGACCCCATGGATTGCAGCATGCCCGGCCTCCCTGTCCATCACCAACTCCCAGAGTTTACTCAAACTCATGTCCATTGAGTTGGAGTTAGAATGGAGCCCCACATAAAACTAGTGACCATGAGTGGGTGTCCTTTAGCTTAAATAAGGATTACTAAAAACTCTACTTGTCACCCACTCAGCCTTTCGGTAGAAAATCAGAGGTCAAAGGGTATCACCCAGAATATAGTGTAGAGAATTAAAGAGATGGAAAATACAAAAAAGATATAGAGAGACTGGTCTAACAACCATCTCAAAAACTATGAGTTTCATAAAAGGAGAATGCTGCTAATGGGAGAGGGGTAATAGTCAACAATCTAAGGGCTAAAAGTTTCCAGAATACCAGGAGAAATCTGTCTTCAGACTAAACGAACATGTCTAGTCCTTTTAGAGTAAAATTAATTAAAAACACACCTACATTTAGACATAACCTAGTGAAACAGCAGAATATGAACAAAAAAAAAATCTTTAAAATTGTAAGCCTAAAAGATATATTAGAAAGACAATTAACTTTTCATTCATTACAAGAGATACCAGGAACAATGTAAAATATTTTTGAAATGTTGAGGCAAACACAATTCATTTTAAACAGCATTTAAAATATTTTAGGTATAAAATAGTTGGTCAATCATAGTTTATGTTCAACGAATAGTATTTTCCTCTCTACACTAACAAAAAGTATGTAAGGGAAGTCTAATCCACACACACAGTCTTATCCAAAATATTTCTTTGAGGGGTCTACTTTGCTTAAGAAGTTAGTATCTAGGATGCTATGTGTTTTAATCAAACTAGTTTTAATCAAACTAGATGGATATCCATCTCATAAATTAATATATGGGCAACTAAGTTATTTTCTTTAAAAATACACCTTCACATGAGGGATTTCACATAGAGCAAACTACCACTATAAACCACACAGGGTCCGGGTTGGTTAAACCGGGCTGCTTTCCTATTCTCCGTCTAGGTTCCAAGGTCTTTCTTCCTACTATGTATCCGAGATACTTCTTGGAAGTTGGATGGATGCAGACACACTAGAACACTGCAACAGTGACACTGTCTGTGGGATAGGTAAGCGCCAAAGAATCCAATCCAGGAGTCAAGGATAGCAGCTAAACTCTAATTCTCTGTTCAGGGCAGGCAGTTTCTTGGTTCCTTGTTAGGGAAATTAAAATAGAAGTCTTATTCTGGATTCAGAAACAGGACAGCAGGCCTCTCTGACCACCTGTCTGGGCACTGCCTAGATTCTGAATTCGGTGCCTGCCCTCAAGCACAGCAAGTCAGGAGTCACTTTACATAAGAAAGGGAGTGGGTTTTGGAATTCTTGGGCCCCTGGAGGTCTGGTCAACCCCAGGATCTAAGGAAATTCTGTGACTGGCTCACAGGTGAAACAGCACTGGAAGAAGGTATGAAGTGAATCCAGTGCTGCATTTCTGCATGCACACTGATGTTCACGTCAGTCTGTGGCCTGATTATAAGCAGGAGTCCCTGAAACTACCATCTGAAGTCGCCCACAGGGCAGATGCACTGCCCAGAACCTGTCCCGACTGCGACTCCAAATTGCTGTTAATGAGGGACTTCCCAGTGCTGTTCAAGGCTGGATGTAGGCTGGCCCAATCGGTGATGCATATACATGCTGTTATCTCTCTCTTTACCTGGTGGCTCAGAGGTTAAAGCGTCTGACTCCAATGCGGGAGACCTGGGTTCGATCCCTGGGTCGGGAAGATCCCCTGGAGAAGGAAATGGTAACCCACTCCAGTATTCTTGCTTGGAGAATCCCATGGACGGAGAAGCCTGGTAGGCTACAGTCCATGGGGTCACAAAAAGTCGGACACGACTGAGCGACTTCACTATACTATACTATTGCTTCTATTTCTTTTCTTTTAATGCTTGTATATTGAAATTAAGTCAAATAATCTTCTATAAAAGACTGAAACTGTCTATGTGTGTAACGAGTGGTTTCTTTGGCTGACGAGTCCTTCAAACCTAAAACAAAAGTAAAACTTTTGGCAAAACATTCATTCTGCTCAATTATGCTGTATTATTATCTTATGACAAAAAAAAATTTTTTTTTAACCTACATGTCCTTAAAAATGGAAAGAATGCTGCCACTAGCCAATGGCTGGCTGGCGCAAAGAATGGCATTTTCTAGGCTAAAGAACAAAAGCATTTCAACTTCACTCACCATGGAAAGGTTTTCTTCTGTTTTTTCTTGGTGTGAGATAGAAGGTGTATCAACAGTTTTGGAATCATCACAAATGCACTGTTTACGTCTTCTTGCCCGGACGTAAGGAGTTTTTACTTTAAAACATAAAATCAGAAAATATATTAAGAATGTGCAAAAATTTGCCTACTTTTATCAATTGTAATGGTGACAAGAATAGGAAGGATAAATTAAGTCTATAATTACCATGATATCTTAATGTTGATTAGCACCTCATTATTTATTATCAATTGACTAATTTTAGCAAATCTACTGAATACGTATCACATGCTGGATATCCAACTCTTTCCGTGAATCATCTTATTTAATCCTCATATGAGCCCTGAGGGGTAGGTAGTTAATCACATCTATTTTACAGAAGAGGAACATGAAGCTTAGAGGGATTCAAGAAGTTGCCTGATGTGTTGCACAGCTAGTACCGAAACCAGATCTGACTTCCGGTCCAAGCTCTACTATGACCGTAATTCACCGTCTCTATAAGATTCTCTCTGAACCTTCTCCCATTCTGGATTCCTTTTCTCCACATACGGTTACCCTATGTCCCTCATTCTATCGGGTTACCTGAAAGGAAAGGTATATACAAGGAACAACAGAAGAGTGGGAATGGATCTGCTGCTGCTGCTAAGTCGCTTCAGTCGTGTCTGACACTGTGCGACCCCAGAGACGGCAGCCCACCAGGCTCCCCCGTCCCTGGGATTCTCCAGGCAAGAACACTGGAGTGGGGTGCCATTGCCTTCTCCAATGCATGCAAGTGAAAAGCGAAAGTGAAGTCGCTCAGTCGTGTCTGACTCCTTGTGACCCCATGGACTGCAGCCCACCAGGCTCCCCTGTCCCTGGGATTCTCCAGGCAAGAGTGCTGGAGTGGGGTGCCACTGCCTTCTCCAATGATCGAGATCTAGCACTTTATAACAGAGTGCGCAATAGCTCCAAACACGGCTGTAAAGAGAAAGTCATGCCTGGGGCTGTAAGAAAAGCCTCACACCTTAAGGGCTTAGCATATGGGAGCAGACAAAGAAATGAGGATCTGTGCGTCAGTCCCCTGACTTTGGCCTACATGTGATCTCGCGCACCAGTAAAATAGGACACAATGGCTGTCCTTGCCTCTCACCAATCCTATCAGTTGGTAAGGGGAGTGGCAGGCCAGGGGAAAAGCACATCACAGGGGTTCTCTTCCCAATAATCTCCCTCATAGACAACACAGATAAGCTCCTGGCTTTCTTCTTCCATGAGTCAAGGCTCACACATGAAGGAAAAGGAAGATCAAGTCCCTCTCCTCAACACTTCCGAAATTGGTTTTAACTGCCTGTTTTCTGGTTTATCTCTCCACAAGTCTGGAAGCTCCTCCAGGGCTGATCTGTATAGCATGTGCTCAACAAATGTATGTTTTCTAAGTCAGTGCTCACTAAATGCTTCTTTAAAAAAAACACAAACACACCCGTCACCTCACATTGTTACCTTGTGTGTTTGTGTGTGTGTGTGTTGGTGAGAACATTTGAAAGTTACTTTCTTGGCAAACTGCAAGTATACAATTTATTATTAAAAACTGTAATCATCGTCTTATACATTAGAAGACCCGTGGAACCAATTCATCTTCTAAGCGAAAGTTTGATCAACATTTCTCCATCTCCTCCACCACTTCCTCCCCCAAGCCCTTGGCAACCACCATTCAACCATCTATCTGGTTCTTTCAGCTTGACTTTTTAAGGTTCCACATATAAGTGACACCACAAAGAGTTTGCCTTTCTGTATCTTTCTATGCTTATTTCATTTAACGTGACATTCTCTAGGTTCACCTACGTTGCTACAAATGGCAGGACTAAATGCTTATCTCTTATAGACAACTCATTATATTAGTTAAGTGCAAAGTACTGCTAAAAATGGTTCATAAAAATTTCCCTGACTATATATTTCCTTGAAATATTCTTTCCACTATAATATATATTACACATACACTCACACACATATATAAGTATAGTATAGTTGCTTAACAAATTCATATTCTAGCATTAGAATATCAGTATTGAAAAGTTGGCATGAGTCCAACTTCTGCATGAATCATTATAAATTTTGAAGTAATGGAATCTTAGCCGCAAAGACTTTAGTATAATGTCATTCTTTTCCAGCCCCACTATAAAGTAAACCAATCTGCATAGTTTCAGTAACACTCAGATCCAGTGTTATGAGAGATGAATGTTTGTTTAATGAACGTGTTTTGTTTCAACATATAATTCTAATACAATAGAACCATATAATCTATAAATTAAACCAAGTTTTGAAATGCCATTTGTAAAAATTAATTATGCTTTTCAAGAGTTTAATAAACAGACAAAAAGTTATCCCTAGTTATGAAACAATTTACACAAATCTGCAGACTTTGTTTTTCTAAGCAGAGTTATACACCTGTATAAAGTAGCAAGAAACATTGCTATTCATACCAGTGGCTACAGCATCACTCTCATCTCTACTGTCAGTCTCAACAGCACCACAAGATTTCAGCAGCTCTTTCATATTTTCATCATCTGCTTCATCCAAAGCAGTCTTCTGCTTTTCATCCTTTTGATTAGGGTTTGCTCCATGTTGTAGTGGCATCTCAGCTGCCTAGAAGGTATTTTTCCAAAGTTATCTCTACAGACACCTAAAATCAATCATTTCTGCTTTCATTATAGTATAACACTATCAAATATTAAAAGTTATCAAAAAATTACTCAAACTCTGACCAAGAAAATTTCGATTAAATTTGATATGACAGTTGTAAACTGATTCACTGTTTGGCCTGATCTGTCTTCACAGGAGAATCAAATACAGTGATATGAAAGTACCAGATATGCTGCTTTCATTGTCTAAGAGCAGACTTAGACAGACTGATGTGCAAAAGGATTTACTCTCTCTCTGTTACACAGCCCTTTGCCCTCCCCTAAGCTGCTGGAAGATGGGGTACAGAAGGGAGAAAAGATCGTTTCAGGATTATATTATATTGTATTATATTATACTATACTATGCACTGTATTATAAACCACCATTAGACAAAGTTGAATAAAGTTTTACTTGAACTATAATACTTCAGATATGTTACTTGTTTAGGAGTTTTTACAAGTTAGCTTGGGAACCTAATGTCCATTCTAATACCCTCTATGCAAATATGTTTCCTAAATAGATGACTTGTATTCACAGAATCTTAACAAGATAAAAAGAAACAGAAATAATCTACCCCAACCCCATCTTCACAGAGGAGAAAACTGAGGTCAAAGATAAATGTTGTGACATTCTGGGGGCAAAAGTTTCTGATATAAATAATGCTTTCCTGAATAACTCAAACTTGGGTATTAGAATTAAATTTGTGACTCATCAGAGTTAAAGACTGTCACTTATTATTGATAGTAAAAGTCAAGTTAGTAAAAAACAGTCAATGATTCCATCTGCATAATACAAGCAACTCAAATCACTGAAAAACCTTTTGATCAGGAAAAGATGGTCAGTATTTTGTTAAAGATATGCTATGTTCTAGTAGCTTTTCTCTTTCCACTTGTGTTCAGGTATGGAGAAGCATAAAAATTTAGAAGCAAATGCACCAGTAGAAATTATGACAGTTCCTTATTTGTTCTATCAGCCTAGAATTAGCCCAGCATGAAGGAAAATATATTTGTTTTAAGGTCAAGCATACAAAACTCACTCCTGCTACTTACTAGCTATGTCCTTGGGCAAGTTACTTACCATTTGAATCTCATTCTTCTCACCCATGAGGCTTAAATGTGAACCCATGTCTAAAGTATTTGGCACATGGTGGGGCTTCAGGGGAAACAGTCCCCTAATCAGCTGTGTGTAAGCCCCAGCAACGGTTCTGCCAGTCCTCCCTGCAGCATTTACGTGCTTTCCTTACACACATTTGTAGATCCGCCAAAGAACTGAGGAAGTTCCCCCTTTACATCGCTGGAGAGGTCTCTCTACGCAGATACATTCTGTCTGGTATCTTGCTCTCAGAATTTTAGCTGCTGGAGTCTTTGAAACTCCAAATTCTGTCTTCTCAGCTCTCTGAGATCATAAGGCTATTTGTTTTCCTCCTCCCTACATGACTGCCTGGAAACTCCTCTGCCCAGAAGGTGGGGCAATCCACAAGGCTCATCCCGTTTGCTTCTGTTCTCTCCTGCACGTTGTCTAATATCTCAAAACTGTTATTTTACATATTTTTCTCACTTTTCTAGCTTTTAAGGTGGGAGGGGATATCTCATCCCTGTTACCCTGTCTTGCACAAAAGTGAGTGTCCATTCCCATCCATATTTTAGCTTTAAAAAACAAATCTTTTCCTCTCATTCTCCTTTTCCTTATCTTTTAATACTCCACAGTTTATAAGGTAGAATACAAAACCACCTTGGAAGATAATTTACAACAGAAACTAAGATTTTTTTTTTAAATATGCAAGTTGAAAAAGAAAATAAGATGATGAACTCAACTTTGTCTATAGTCATGCAAGAGAGAAAATCACAGGATATTATAGAATTGATACTTATTAGTTCTACAATTGGGCTTCTCAGGTGGCACAAGTGGTAAAGAATTTGCCTGCAATGTAGGAGACCTGGGACGGGCAGATCCCCTGGAGAAGGAAATGGCAACCCACTCCAGTATTCTTGTCTGGAAAATCTAATGGACAGAGCAGCAGGACTGGCTACAGTCCATAGGGTCACAAAGAGTTGGACACGAATGAAATGACTTAGCACACACACAGGTCTACAATACCATATATTTATATATCTTGTTCCCTAACTTATCTTTCTAGATTATCTATCAATATCCTACCTCAAAAAAAAAAAAATAGGGACAAAAGGGAGAAAGTGAATCAGAAATAACAAACGAAAAACTGTTGCATGGAGGGAAAGTTAATGAAGATATAAGGAAAGATGCTGGCCAATACAAGTGTCAAAGTAATTAAAATTTCATTAAAAACACTACCTCCATTTCAAATAGAATATTTCTCTTTAAAGTGAAGGCAATAGAGATATGGAAGATTAATCCAAAAGCAAACTTTACCTGTATCACCACCTAGGTATCAAGAACATCAGTGATTCTCTAGAACAAGCAATAATAGCACACTATGGTCCATGGGCCAAATCCTGTCTGCTGCCTGATTTTGTAAATGGAGTTTTAGTGGCGCACAGTCAAAACCCGCTCATTTACAAACTGTCTAGGGTTGCTTTTATAACAGAAGAGCAGGTGAGTGGTTGCATAGAGGCTGTGTGGCCCAGAAAACCTAAACTACTGATTATCTAGTCCTTTGCAAGAAATATTTACCAATCCTTGCTCTAGACCAGAGCTGTCCAACAGAGGTCTCTGTGATGATGGAAATGTTCTAATCTGCATTGCCTAATACGGGAGCCACTTGCCACATGTAGCTACTGAGTACTTCAAATGTGGTTAATGCAACTGAAGAACTGAATTTTTAAATTTAATTGATTTTAGGTGATTTAAATTTAAATAGTCATCATGTGGTTAGTGGCTATAGTATAGACAGTGCAGCTCTAGATCAAACTCCTTATTTCAAGGGTAAAGTTATCTTTATCTTTTTCAAGCAGCAGAACTAGGCCTAGACTTCAAGTTCTCCAGTTCTGTGTCTTGTCTGCTAAACCAAGTTCCTTTCTGCTGTTTCCTGTGGTTAATTTTCAGTTCTTGACAATTATCTTTACAGAAGACCCTCAACGTCTGAGTAATCATCTTCTCTACCCCTTGAAGTTACCAAATTGCTATGAGAGAAGCTAGAGTCTTCAAAATAGGAAAATTCTCACTTATGAAGAGAAAGTCACTCAGTCATGTCTGAATCTTTGCAACCCCATGGGATGTAGCCTGCTGGCTCCTCTGTCCATGGAATTCTCCCGGCCAGAATACCAGAGTGGGCAGCTGTTCCCTTCTCCGGGGGATCTTCCCAACCCAGGGATCGAAACCAGGTCTCCTGCATTGCAAATGGATTCTTTACCAGCTAAGCCACAAGGGAAGCCCAAGAATACTGGAGTGGGGGCCCTATACCTTCTCCAGGGGATCTTCCTGACCCAGGAATCGAATCAGGGTCTCCTGCATTGCAGGCGGATTCCTTACCAACTGAGCTATCAGGGAAGCCCAGGATTTCCTGAAGTCATATATTAAAATAACGTAGAAATGCTTAAAGCACCTGTGAAGCAAAACTGATAAGGGATAAACTAAAAGGTAAAACTGTTAACCTAAAAAAAAGAAAAATCAGGATTTTAATATGGTGGTGGTGGTGGTTTAGTCGCTAAGTTATGTCTGATTCTTGCGACCCCATGGACTGTAGCCTGCCAGGCTTCTCTGTCCATAGGATTCTCCAGGCAAGAATGCTGGAGTGGGTTGCCATTTCCTTCTCCAGGGGATCTTCCCAACCCAGGAATTGAACCTGGGTCTCCTGCATTGCAGGCAGATTCTCTACCAACTGAGCTACAATTAGAAAGAGAAAGAAATTTTATTATATAAAAATTTAAAGTGTGATGTTGACTCTTTTGAAGATTTAATGTAGATTATAATGAACTAGCAGTATTAAAAATATAAGACTTGTCTTTAAATTAGCTTATCTAAATTCCTTTGGAATATGGTGTTTTCAGCTGGATACTGTAGAGCTAAAGCCAAGAAGAACTACATGATCACTATATTCTTACTTATAAATCACCAAGCTTTCTGGAAAGAGCCAGAGAGTAATGATTTTGTGTGTGTATGCCGTGGTTTCCTTGTCACAACTACTCAGCTCTACTGAGATAGCACAAAAGCAGTCACAGACAACATGCAAACAAATGAGCGTGACTGTGTTCCAGAAAAGCTTCATCCATGTGCACGAAAATGTGAATTCCATGAAATTTTCATGAAATATTCTGTCTTCCCCCACCTAGTCATTTAAGACTATTAAAAACTACTTTCAGCTATCAGCCGCTCCAAAACAGGCAAAGGGCCAGAACTGCCCTGGAAGCTGTTTGCCAGCCCTTGCTCTAGAAGAGAAATGTGTTTTACACAGTGATATGGATTAACAATTCTGAAAATGCTTTACATTTATATGCGAGTTGGACAGATAAGTAAATAAACTGTGGATAAAAATAACCAGGTTTATCATTGTCAGAAAAAGAAGTTATAAAGAAACAAGATGGATAAAAGCTAGAATGAACTCTGTGAAGCTGGATTAGAGTCTGAGAAGACAGTTTTAATTCATGTTTATTTTAATATATACAGATAGATTAATTCATAGATATACAAATGAGTATACATGTATTAGTATACTCACATATTTTTCTGTCTTTACCCTCTGAAAGGGCCTAGAAGGAGTGACAAGCTGATAGCAATAAACATAAAAAAAGAAAAATCAGGATTTTAATATAAGTGTATTAATACAGGACCTGGGGCCAAAACTGTGGCACCTTGCAAAATTTTTGAAAAAATGAACTTCCCTGAGACCATGAGGCAAAAAGTCAACCGTGAGATGAAGGATGTCCTATGTGCTGTCATACTCTTTTGCCAGAAAAGCTAGGCCAAGAAAACATACTTTATTGTGTCTCTGCTGAACCAGAAATCAATCAGTATATATTTCAGTTAGAAACTAAATACAATACTACTTGGAGGAGTTAACACAGCGGGCCTAAGACTGCTCTCTAGAGAGGCCGCTTACGTGGTTGGCCTGTAGCTGGCATGTGAGAACCAGGCTGGCAGTGAGTGTCCAGCGCTGATATAAACCTTTCCCTAATTGCTGTGACTCTCTGTGCTTGAACTGTCGGCACACACAATGTGGTGTCTGCTTCTGGGAGTCTGGAATCTTGGTAAGTGCTAGGTAGAGGGTGCCCACATGACCAGCCCTCAATATAAATCATGAGCATTAAGTTTCTAATCAGCTTTCCCGGACAAAAGCTTTGTACTTATGTCACTATACTTTCACTGCTGAGGGAAAAGCAAACCATACGTGGCCTCTCGTGAAGAAGAGTACATAGTAGAGCCTGCGCACGGACATCTCCAGACTCCACCTTTCCCTCTGATAATCCAACCATGTATCCTTACTATATTGCTGGAATAAATCTTACCCATGAATACCATACGCGGAGCTCTGTAACACCACCTAACAAATTTCCAGGTATGGGGGTGATGTTGCGGGTGGGGTCCTTATATTCTATATTGCATATATGCAATATTCTATATTGCATTTTTCAGGATAGTCTAAAATCCTAATTTTTCTACTATGAATTTTTTGCCCTTATTTAAGTGCTTTCACTTTAAATGACCTTTTTCCTGTGCAAATAACCAGCAGGTTCATCACTTCAGTGACTCTTCCTGTTTGTTTTCTTCCACAGCACGATCACATAACCTCAAGATTTTGTCAATTCCTTTTTAATTTAAACATCTTTAAGATCAAAGAGCTTCTTTGATCAAAAGAAGCCTCCCTGGACATTAGCCTACCCATCTGGTACTATTCTTTTATTATTAGTTTATACCTTTTATTTCTGCAAGTCACAAATTCAATATTTTTCTTTCACATGACTATGTTCAGGCTGAAAACAGTAGAGATACATTTTCACAAAATTAAATAACACTACCAGACTATTAAAAAATACCTAGAGACAGATAAAGTGGTATTAGTGAGAGATCCAAAATATTTTTTTACATGAATCTTGGTTTTATACTGTTGTTGTTGCTGGTAATTTCCTTAATGACTTTTCAAAGCGAAAAATTATTCCTGAAATCTATACTATCTACAGACAAATTTTCTCCTAAGGTTTGTCAAAAAAAGAGATAAGTTTAAAAATCTGAAGAATTTTAACATCTAGATTTGAAATTTAGTGTTACTCTAATAATTAACCTAGTAATTTTCCCCTGTTATTTTCACCATAATAGTTTATTTAAAAAATGAGAAAAAAAAATACAACAACCCCCAAAGAAACAAGCAACTTAAGCTTTTACTCATTTCTTTGAAACTTCAAACTCACTAAGAAATTTCTGAATTTAAAATTGTCTGGTTATCAAATATATCATCACTATATATACTCTTATGCACAACAGCAAATCATTTAAGACAATTAAAATTATAATGTATTACATTGATAGGCTGTGTTTACTCTTAGCCATTTCATTTTATTCTGATTTACATGAATTACACAATGAAGAGACAATGGAAACAGGATTCATTAGGAAACATATTGCTTTTCTAAACTGTATGTAATATCATATACACTTGTGCCTCTAAGAAGTTTTAAAAATTCTTTGTCTTAAGGAATCACTTTAATTAGGAATTTAAAATACCTTCACTGTCTTCATTCACTTTTTAAAGAAAAAGAAATAGGAACCTAATATGATGCACTATACCTTTAAATGGTTGTTTGCAACAGCATCATGTAAGGGTAGAATTCCATCTACATTTTCACAGTAAACATTAGCACTAGCTTTTAACAACTCTACATCACTCCATCCGTTACTAGCTGCCTTATGAAGTGGTGTCCAACCTAAAAAAGAGAAAACAAAAGAAGCTACTTACAAATCAATACTCAAGTAGTATCCTCATTATTAAGTTCATTTGCACAAATGGAATGAATACATATATTGATTCAAATGTATATACTAAGTACTAGACAGGAAATAATATTGAAAACAGGGTATTTTAACATCCTCTGAGCCCACAGCTGCCCTTGAACATGGCCCTGTCCACCAGAAGGCCCAGGACCCAGCTCTTCCCACAGTGTACACACAGTAGACCCAGGACACCCAGGGCCCTGCAGCCAGAGACCCTGGAGCCCAGTTCTACCCACCAATGAGTGGGGACCAGCCCCAGTAACCCCTGGGCCTAAGGTTTGTCCATCAGCAAGCCTGCTCTAGCCTTGGGAATAGACTCAGCCACTAGCAGGTGGACACCAGCCCCTGGACTATTACAGCTCCACAGCCTGCTGTGACAGAAGGCAGTCTACAAACAAGTAGGCCAGCACCAGCCCGAGGACCAGCTGGGCCCAAGTTCTGCTCAGCAGTAGGCCAACATAAACTTTAGGTCCACTGAACCCCACAGCCACCTGTATCAAGAACTGGTCCCAACTCATCAGCAGTCCAACATGAGCTCTAGAACCTGTGGACCCTGCCTCCAGTCCCCAAGACCTGGCTCTGCTCACCAGTGGGCTGGCAGTAGTCCCAAGAACTAGCTTCATCCACTGGAAGGCAGGAAACAGCCCTGGGATCTCCTATATCCAGTCTCTGCCCATCAGTAAACAAGCACTAGTCCTGGGGTCTCCTGGGGTTCAACAGCCAACTGCCTTGAGACATAGCTCCACCAACCAGGCCAGCAGCCTCCACACAAAGCAGGGCAACCAACCCAACTGGGGACAAGCCAAGCCTACCAGACCACCCACAGCAGTCAGACTGACACAAAAGAAGGACACGTGTAGCCCACATAGTGGGGACACCTAGAACATACAGCGCTGGTAATCAGAGGGAAGTGAGCTCCTAGAAGCATAAGACATTTCCTGTAAGAGGCTACTTCTCCAAGGTTGGGAAATGTAGCAAACCTATCAGATACACAGGAATAAACTAGTTAGTTAGGCAAAATGAGGCAACAGAGTTTAAAAGAAAGAAACAAGATAAAGCCCCAGGAGAAGAACTAAGTGAAGTGGAGACAGGAAAACTAAGAGTTCAAGGTAATGACTATAAGGACAGTCAAAGAACTTGGGAGAAGAATGGATAAACAGAGAAATTAGAAGTTTTTAACAAAGAGTTAGAAAACAAAGACCAACCAACCAGAGACAAAGAATACAATAACTGAAATGACAGACTAACAGGAATTAACAATACACTAAATGATATATAAGGACGTATCAGCAAGCTGGATGACACAGGAGTGGAATTCAAAAAGTAAGGACAGTTTAAGAGCTCTCTGGAACAATATCAAGTGTGCCAATATTTTCATTATAGGAGTCCCAGATGAAGAAAAGAAAGAAAGGGACTGAAAACATATTTGAAAACATAATAGCTGAAAGGTCCCCTAGCCTGGGAAAAGAAAGAGACATCCAGGCCCAGGAAACAAGATCAAGACAGTCCCAAACAGGATCAACTTTAAGAGGACCACATTAAGACACATTGTGATTTAAATGTAAAAATTTAAAGACAGAGAATATAAAAAGCAGCAAGAGAAAAGCAACAAATAACATACTAGGGAACTTCCATAAGACTCCTGGCTAACTTTACAACAGAACTCTGCAGGTCAGAAAGCAGTGGTACCATATATTTAAAGTGATGAAAGGGAAAAATGTACAACCAAAAATATTGTACCCAGCAAGGTTTTTATCAAATATGATGAAGATATCAAAAGCTGTATAGACAAGGAAGAGCTAAAAGAACTCAGCACCACCAAACCAGCTTTATGAGAAATGTGAAAGGGACTCCTCTAAGCAAAAAAGAAAAGGCCACAACTAGAAACATGAATATTATTATGAAAGGAAAAAGTTAATTGGTAAAGGCAAATACACAGTAAAGATAGTAAGTCAACTGGGTACAAAATTAATAGGAAGTTTAAAGATTTTAAGTTTACAGATTTTTCACTCATGGTTACCATGAATGTGTGTATAAGTGAAAAATCTACAATAGATGTGCAAAAAAGGAAATGGAAACTAAACATCACGTTAAAGATAATCATAAAATAACAAGAAAACAAAAGAAAAACATGAATAAAAAATTACAAAAATAACTCCCAAACCATGAACACAATGGAAAGAAGATCATATATATCAACAATTACTTTAAAAGTAAATGGACTAAATGCTCCAATCAAAAGACAGAGTGACTGAATGGATACAAGAACAAGACCCATATATATATATATATATATATATACTGCCTACAAGAGACTCACTTCAGATCTAAAGACACACACAGATTGAAAGGTAGGGAATAGGAAAAGGTATTCCATGCAAATGGAAACCAAAAGCAACCTGGAGTAGCAATATCTGTATCAGATAAAATACTTTAAAACAAAAATTGTTATAAGAAACAAATAAGCACATCACATAGTGACCAAGGAATCAATCCAAGAAGGTATAACAATTTAAAATATATCTGTATCCAATACAGGATCACCTAAATATATAAAGCAAATATTAACAGACATAAAGGGAAAAATCGACAGTAACACAATACTAGTAGGGGATTTTGACACCCCACTTTCATCAATGGATAGATCATCCAGAAAGAAAACCAATAAGGAAAAACTCATAAATGACACATTATATTAGATGGACTTAAACTGATATATATATAGAACATTCCATCCCAAAGCAGCAGAATACATATTCTTTTCAAGTGCACATGGAACATTCTCCAGGAGAGGTCACATGCTAGGCAACTAAACAAGTATCGGTAAATATAAGAACACTGAAACCATATTGAGTATCTTTTCATTCATATTGAAATCACTATGAGACTAGAGATCAACTACAGAAATAAAACTGAAAAAACACAAACATATGGCAGCTAAACAATATACTACTCAACAATCAATGGATCACTGAAGAAATCAAAGAAAAAAACAACAAACATGTAGAGACAAATGAAAATGAGGACATAATGATCCAAAATCTATGGGATACAGCAAGAGCAAGTTCTAAACCTCTACAGAAGAAAAGTCTCAAATAAACCTAAACTTATCCCTAAAGGAACAGGAGAAAGAACAACAAAAAATGTGAAAGGAGAAGGAAAGAAGTCATAAAGTTCAGAGCAAAAATAAATTAAACAGAGGCCAAATAAACAGAAAAAAAATCAGTGAAACTAAGAGCTGATTCTTTGAAAAGACAAAATTGAATACACTGTGGCCAGATATACCAAAGAAAAAAGAAAAGGCCCAAATAAAATAAAATAAAATATAAATAAAAATGTTACAATTAACAGCACAGAAATGCAAAGGATCATAACAGATTACTACAAACAACTACATGCCAATAAAAAGAACAACCTACAAGAAAAGGAAAAATTCCTAAAAATATGCAATCTCCTAAGACCTAACCAGGAAGAAATACAAAATATAAACAGATCAATTACCAGTAATTAAATTGAATCAGTAATTAAAACTCCCAACAAAGTCCAGATGGCTTCACAGATGAATTCTACCAAACATTTAGGGAAGAATTAACACCTGTCCTTCTCAAATTATTCCCAAAAACTGCAGAGGAAGAAACACTTCCAAATTCACTGTACATGCTCAGCATCTCCTTGACACCAAAATCAGAAAAAGATATCACACACACAAAGGAAAATTACAGGTCACTGTCACTGATGAACATAGGTGCAAAAATAAAATTTGCAAAAATTTTAGCAAATCGAATCCAACAATACATTAAAAGTAGCATACACCATGATCAAGCGGGATTATCCTAGGAATGCAAGGAGTTTTCAATGTCTGCAGATCGATTAATGTGACATACCACATTAACAAAATGAAGAATAAAAATCGTATGACCACACAGATGCAGAAAAAGCTTGTGATAAAATTCAACACCCATTTATGATCAACTCTCCAAAAAGTGGGCATGGGGGAATGTATCTTAACAAAATAATAAAGGCCATATATGACAAACTACAGCTAACATCCTACTCAACAGTGAAAAGCTAAAAGCATTTCCTCTAAGATTAGGAACAAGACAAGGATGCCCACTCTCACGTTTATTCAACCTATTATTAGAAGGTCTAGCCACAGCAATGAGAGAAGAAAAAGAAAAATAAAGGAATCCAAACTGCAAAGGAAGAAGTAACTCTGGCACTCTTTGCAGATGACACGATACTACACTAGAAAGATCCTAAAGATACCACCGAAAAACTACTAGGGCTTGTCAGTAAATTCAGTTAAGCTGCAGGATACAAGATTAATATACAGCAATCTGTTGCATTTCTACACACTAACAGCAAATGATCAGAAAGCAAAATTAAGGAACTTTCTCATCTTCAACTGCAACAAAAAGAATAAATACCTTGGAATAAACCTACCTAACGAGGTAAAAAAACCTATACTCAGGAAATTATAAAATAGTGATGAAAAAACTGAAGATGATACAAACAGTTGAAAAGATAAGATATACTGTATTAGAAAAATTAATAGTTAAAATGACTATACTACCCATGGTGATCTAAGATTCAATGTAAGTCCTATCAAAATACCAATGGAATTTTTCACAGGGATAGAATAATTTTAAAACTTGTATGATAGCACAAAAGATCTTAACTAGGCAAAATAAACTTGAGAAAAAAGAACAGACTGGAGGAGCCACATTCCCTGACTTCAGATTAGACTACAAATCTACAGTAATCAAAACAGTCTCATATGGGCAGAAAAAGAGACACACAGATCAATGAAACCAAATAGACAGCCCAGAAATAAATCCACACACTTATGTCAGTTAATCTATGACAAAGGAGGAAAGAAGAAACAATGGAGAGAAGATGGTTTCTTCAATAGTGGTACCGGGAAAAACTGAACAGTTATATGTTTAAAAAAATGAAATCAGAATAGTTCTCACACTATATATAAACATAAACTCAAAATGAACCAAAGAACCAAATGTATGACTGGAAACCATAAAACTCATAGAAGAAAACATAGACAAAATGCTTTTTAAGTAAATTATAGCAACACTGTTTTGGATCTGTCTCCTAAGACAAAGGAAACAAAATTTAAAAATTTAAAAATGGAATATAGTTGAAATTAAAAGCTTTTTCACAGCAAAGGAAATCATTAACAAAAATAAAAGAAAATCTACTGAATGGCAGAAAATATCTGCAAATGATATGACTGGTAAGGGGTTAATATCCAAAATAGATGAACAGCTTATACAACTCAACATCAAAAAACAAACAGGCCAATCAAAAAGTGGGCAAAAGACCTGCACAGATGTTTTTCCAAAGAAGATATACAGATGGACGACAGGCACATGAAAAGATGCTCAACACTGATAATCATCAAAACAATGCAAGTCAAAGCCACAATGAGATATTATCCCACTTAGGTCAGAATGACTATCATCAAAAAGAACACAAATAGTGTTCACAAAAAGAATACCAACAAATAACAAATGTTGGTGAGGATACGTAAGAAAGAGAGCCCTTACACACTGTTGGTGGGCGTGTGAATTGGTGCAGCCACTGCAGAAAAACAGTATGGAATTTTCTTAAAAAAAAAGAACTCCACATGATTCAGCAATTCTACTGTTGGGTATATATCTGAAGAAAACAAAAACACTAATTCAAAAAGATACATGCACCCCCAAGTTCACAGCAACATTATTTACAATAAGCAAACGAGTACTGCTACTGCTGCTGCTGCTGCTGCTGCTGAGTCGCTTCAGTCGTGTCTGACTCTGTGCGCCCCCATAGACGGCAACCCACCAGGCTCCCCCGTCCCTGGGATTCTCCAGGCAAGAACACTGGAGTGGGTTGCCATTGCCTTCTCCAGTGCATGAAAGTGAAAAGTGAAAGTGAAGTCGCTCAGTCGTGTCCGATTCTTCGCGACCCCATGGACTGCAGCCCACCAGGCTCATCCGTCCATGGGATTTTCCAGGCAAGAGTACTGGAGTGGGGTGCCATTGCCTTCTCCGAACGAGTACTACTTGGCCATAAAAAGAATGAAATTTTGCCTTCTGCAAAAACATGGATGAACCTGGAGGGTATCATGCTTAGTGAAATAAGTCAGACAGAGAAAGATAAATACTCTATGTTATCACTTCTACGTAGAATCTAAAAAATAAAAGAAACAAGTAAATACAACAAAACAAAAACAGATTCATGGATACCGACAATAAACTAGTGGTTACCAGAGGTCAGAGGGATGAAGAGAGGGGCAAGATAGGGTAAGGAATTAAAAGGTATAAACTACTATATATAAAATAAATAAGCTCAAGGATATACTGTACAGTACAGGGAATACAGTCAATATTTTATAATAACTAAGTGGAATATAGTCTATCAATTTTGAATCACTATGTTGTATACTCGAAACTAATATATTATAAATCAAGTATATCTCAATAAAAACATAATCTTCATTTTTTTAAAACAAATTAATCTCATCAAAATACTTATTGATACAAGCGACAAATGACTAACAGAACACAAGCTATCATGGGACCAAGTAAGCACCAATCATGCCAAATGGTTTCAAGTCAGATATTAAATTAGGGTAAGATCATGGGAACATTTCATGCAAAGATGGCTCGATAAAGGACAGAAATGGTATGGACCTAACAGAAGAAGAAGATATTAAGAAGAGGTGGCAAGAATACACAGAAGAACTACACAAAAAAGATCTTAATGACCCAGATAACTACGATGGTGTGATCACTCACCTAGAGCCAGACATCCTGGAATGTGAAGTCAAGTGGGCCTTAGGAAGCATCACTATGAACAAAGCTAGTGAAGGTGATGAAATCCCAGTAGAGCTATTTCAAATCCTGAAAGATGATGCTGTGAAAGTGCTGCACTCAATGTGCCAGCAAATTTAGAAAACTCAGCAGTGGCCACAGTATTGGAAAAGGTCTGTTTTCATTTCAATCCCAAAGAAAGACAATGCCAAAGAATGGTCAAACTACTGAACAATTGCACTCATCTCACATACTAGTAAAGTGAACTTCCAGATGTTCAAGCTGGTTTTAGAAAAGGCAGAGGAACCAGACATCAAATTGCCAGCATCTGCTGGATCATGGAAAAAGCAAGAGAGTTCCAGAAAAACATCTATTTCTGCTTTATTGACTACGCCAAAGCCTTTGACTGTGTGGATCACAATAAACTGTGGAAAATTCAGAGAGAGATGGGAATACCAGACCACCTGACCTGCCTCTTGAGAAATCTGTATGCAGGTCAGGAAGCAAGTTAGAACTGGACATGGAACAACAGACTGGTTCCAAATAGGAAAAGGAGTACGTCAAGGCTGTATATTGGCTTATATAACTTATATGCAGAGTACATCATGAGAAACGCTGGGCTGGAAGAAGCACAAGCTGGAATCAAGATTGCCGGGAGAAATATCAATAAGCTCAGATATGCAGATGACACCACCCTTATGGCAGAAAGTGAAGAGGAACTGAAAAGCCTCTTGATGAAAGTGAAAGAGGCGAGGGAAAAAGTTGGCTTAAAGCTCAACATTCAGAAAAGGAAGATCATGGCATCTGGTCCCATCACTTCATGGGAAATAGATGGGGAAACAGTGCAAACAGTGTCAGACTTTATTTTTGGGGGCTCCAAAATCACTGCAGATGGTGACTGCAGCCATGAAATTAAAAGACGCTTACTCCTTGGAAGGAAAGTTATGACCAACCTAGATAGCATATTCAAAAGCAGAGACATTACTTTGCCGACTAAGGTCCGTCTAGTCAAGGCTATGGTTTTTCCAGTGGTCATGTATGGATGTGAGAGTTGGACTGTGAAGAAGGCTGAGCACTGAAGAACTGATGCTTTTGAACTGTGGTGTTGGAGAAGACTCTTGAGAGTCCCTTGGACTGCAAGGAGATCTAACCAGTCCATTCTGAAGGAGATCAGCCCTGGGATTTCTTTGGAAGGAATGATGCTGAAGCTGAAACTCCAGGACTTTGGCCACCTCATGCGAAGAGTTGACTCACTGGAAAAGTCTCTGATGCTGGGAGGGATTGGGGGCAGGAGGAGAAGGGGACGACCGAGGATAAGATGGCTGGATGGCATTACTGACTCGATGGATGTGAATCTGAGTGAACTCTGGGAGTTGGTGATGGACAGGGAGGCCTGGCGTGCTGCGATTCATGGGGTCGCAAAGAGTTGGACACGACTGAGTGACTGAACTGAACTGAAGATCATCTGACCTTCCTATTTATATCTTATATTGTCACATTTCTCTTTAAAAAGACATGTGAACAATCAATCTGAGTTTTTTCCCTCTGGAATTTCTTATACAAGTTTTTTGTGTGTGTGTGCTTGAGAAAAATGTTAGAAGATCAATTTAAAAATGGAGCTTTAAGATAAAAACATGACCTGGAAGAAAAAAAGGAATATTATCAAGAAATAAGAAAAGAAGGGACAGGGAAAGAGGAAAATTTGGCATTCCCTATAATGTTAAGCAATGATATTAAAGCCTCCAAGGAAAATGCCTTAATAAAGCTTCTTTATTGAAAAATGAATGAAAATAAATGAATGCTCCCAAAGATATATTAAAAGCTGTTTCCATGGTTATTTTTGCAATTGGTGGGAACTAAGATAAACCATAAAATATTATAAAAAGAATTTTCAAAGTGAGCTTCTATGTAACAGTCAGGATCAAAATGGGGGAGGGTGGGTGAAATATATGTATCAGTGAGTTCAAATTATAAAGACATTTACAATTTAAAAATCCAAACCTGCATTATCTTTTAGATTCACGTCTGCTCCAGATTCTATCAGAGCTTTCGCCAGAGACAAACGTCCTCTTCTGGCAGCCAAATGAAGCCGGCTTTCCCCTGTGGCATTCCTCTCATCGATCCCAGATGTCTTCCCTTCTGTAAATTTGCCAAGCAAAACTGAGTTTTCTGCCAAGTGCTGATTATTATGAAGGATCTTAGAAAACACAAAGCAACCTCCTAAAAACATCCTAAAAAGCGTGCACTACACACAAAGTGAAAGTCGTTCCGTCATGTCCAACTGTTTGCAACCCATGGACTGTAGCCTGCCAGGCTCCTCTATCCATGGAATTCTCCAGGCCAGAATACTGGAGTGGGGTGCCAATCCCTTCTCCAGGGGATCTTCCCAAGCGAGGCATCGAATCCAGGTCTCCTGCATTGCACGCAGATTCTTTACCATCTGAGCCACCAGGGAAGTCCCACACAGAAACATACCTCAATTAATATTATAATTGCTGTTGCTGTTTTAAAACACAATTCGTGAAGAAACGGTAGAGCATCTGAGCACGTTAACGCATTCCAACTGTTGTTCACTCTGTCCTAAGCTTGACTGAGACAAATAAGACTTGCTTCATTTCTATGCTCATTTCACTTGGTAGTTCATAATCCGCTTTCTACATTTATTCTCATATCTCAACGAGTGTGTCTCTGATGACAAAAGATGTCAAGAACCAAAATATGGCCTATTGAGAATTTCATTTTTCTTTCACAGAAAATTCAGTACAATATTATTATATAAATATTTTTATTTATTTTCCTTACATCACAAGTTAGAAATACTAAAAACAATAAAATTTTTCCCTAAACTATGCTAACATTATATAAAGAAAACAGATGACACTGTCTCTTCTTTTGAGTGGCCTGCAGCCTCGGGGAATGAGAGACATGTAAAAAACTACATGAAAATCTGATTAAGTGCTACAAGAGAAACATATTAGTTTCTTGTGGTTCTAGAGACCAGAAATCCAACACCAAGGTGTCAGCAGGGCTACAATTTCTCTGGAAGCTATAAGGAAGAATCCTTCCTTGCTTCCTCCAACTTAGCTTCTTTAGCTTTTGGCCACATTGTTCTTTTGCCTGGCTCTTCACATTATCTTCTCTTTCCTTGCGTGTCTCAAAGCTGTCTCCATTTTTCTTTTATAAGGGTACTTGTTGTTAGATTTGGGTCCCATCTGGAAAATCCAATACAATTTCCTCATTTCAAGGTCCTTAACTATATCTGCAAAGATTCTTCTTCTAAATAAGGTAATATTCACTCTTTAAATGCAACAGTATCATAGATTCCAGGGATTAGGACATGGACATGGGTTTTTTGGGGGCCACTATTCAATCCACTATACTACTGCTACTACTGCTAAGTCGCGTCAGTCGTGTCCAACTCTGTGCGACCCCATAGACGGCAGCCCACCAGGCTCCCCCGTCCCTGGGATTCTCCAGGCAAGAACACTGGAGTGGGTTGCCATTTTCTTCTCCAGTTTTCCTTTAAAATTGGAGGAAGTTACAGTTCAGTACACACAGGCAAAGTCATACCCGACTCTGTGTGACCCCATGGACTGTAGCCCACCAGGCTCCTCTGTCCATGGGATTCTCTAGGCAAGAGTACTGGAGTAGGTTGCCATTCCCTTGGAGGTATGTATAAGAAGCGCGTTAGTTTACATGAGAGGGAGACAATGGGGAAAAGTTCCAAAAGGATGCCTAGTATTCCTACCTCTTACTCTATCAACTTTTTCTTACTAATCAACTTAGCAGGGCTTAACACTTGACCTGAAGTAGTCCAGCCTATGGTTCACCACAGAACTAGCTCCAAGAATTACCAAAGAATAGCCATTTATCCATATTGTCAAACACACACAGTTCATGTATCTGACAGAAAGAAACTAGTGGCCATGCTTCTCGACTTTCCCTTATGTTAAAAGGGCTCAGTGAAAGTTCTCAGGGATCTGACACAACTCAGACCTGCTGCCCCGACTCAACCTCCTTGCTGTCTCTACTGTTCACCGTATCCCCTCTAACATAACAAGCAGACAAAAATATGGCAGTATATTGGAAGACTAAGAGATTCTCAAGTGGTGTATTGTAGTAAAACCACCTAACAAATATAGCCAAAATAATCTTATAAATTAGTGAATGACTAAAAAAATAAAACAGTAAATATGAAAGTATATATAATTCTTTGAAGGAGAGTGGATTGCTAGGAGTGGTCATGCAAAAACCTTGTCCTTATATAGTACAGAAGTACAAACCTTGGCTGCAGGTAGCTTTGGAGACAGTTTTTCTTTTTCTGAAATTCTGAATTTTTTTGTGTGATTGGATATTAGTAGACATATGAATTCCTGAATCTGGTTTTTCTTTTTTCTCTTTACAATTTCTTATACCGTTTTCATCTCCATTGACAAATTCCTCACCTGAAAAAAAAATTTTTTTGAAGTATCAGTGTTGTCTTTCTCCTTACTGGTTGTAGGACTAAGCAAGAGTCTAGTCATATAACTGCTCCACGTTTCTGTTCCTTTCTAGACTGCTTTTTTATTTAAAGGAATGGAAGCCTTTAAAAATGTTTTCATACAACAAACGTAAATTAGATTCCTGGATGCAATTTCAACAGTGAATCACTAAAATCAATGGAGCTAACATTTTCCTGCTATGAAAATGTTGTTAGGTTTCTTGACATCAAGTAGGTGCTATATTAAAAAGAAAGCTAAAATCTCATAGAAATACTTTTTTTAACTTCTGTCAATATTAATTTAGTACCTTCTTTCAAAGAAAATACCATTACTTAACTAACTAATAGTATCTCCAAATTGTGATCCACACGTCCTCATTCTGATCAGTTTGGGCAGAGGTTAAGTGAAATTCAGTTGGAAATTTCTATGGAATAACTAAATCTATAGGAAATGTGTACAAATTGAACAATACTAGTAATACCTGGTTTGTGAGAAATCTCCCTCTCTTCTCTTTGACTAAGTTGTGAGATGTTGGTCAATTCTTCATTGTCAGTAGAATGAAAACCTGTATTTTGTATGGCTTTGCTCTCTTGTCTCCTTTTTTCAACTTCAGTTGTTTCCATTACTTGAGAAGGAACACCTCTGGATGAAGGCCTATTTGAAGGACTTGTTTCTCGGCCTGTGTCAGTATAATTCCTTTTGGTGTCTCCTTCCCTATTCACCTTTTCCACAATATGTATATCTGTTTGATTCATTAAAGGAGTTAGTGTGCTGGGGCTATAATCCTGAGGATTCTTGATCAGCTTTTCATGACTGGTCAACTCTGAAGCTTCCTGTGTCGAGAGTGTTCCTATACAAGCCAGAGGAGTATGTTCAGGACTGCCGTGTGAGTGATCAAAAGAAGTTCCACATAAACATTGCTCATAATCTGGAACATGTTCAGAAACTATTATATCATCTGAATTAGAAAAACGAACAGCTTCCTGTTGTGGAAGCGTGGTTAGGCTGTCTGCTTTTAACTCATTTTCCTGTGGAAAATGGTCTTGAGAAGGTAAAAATTGTTGAAAATCCATTTCTTCTCTATTTGTTTTATTTTCTTTATAATTATCATGGTTTTTGCCACCTGAAGAACTTATCACCTTTTTAGATATTACAGTCTCCTCAGAGGCACAGGAATCACCATGATCATCATTATTAAAGTTTTCCTTTATAAAGGATGGGGAAATTTTTTCCCACTTGAGGCTCTCATCTTTTTGACTTGAGTTACGGTTTTCATGAGATTTATAAGGGCTAATGTGCTCCTGGTCTTGGAGAGTATGAGGCTGCTGATCTGTAGTAACAGGTAGTAACCTGGTTTTTTCATGTAGAGAAAGTCCTAAGAGAGAAACAGCTTCAGCTTGGTCAGTGGATTCTACTTCCATACATTTTATTCCTTGACTGTCTGATAAATCCAGGCTTTGAGTATGTATCTCTCTGGGAATTGAACAAGTTTCAACATCATTACACAAACCATTTTTCAGGCCTGATAGAGCTTGGCTGAAAGGTTTACAAGACTTTTCTGGAAGGTCATCAAGGATTTGGAGAGCTTGTTGCTGACGAGTAACTGATCTGCTTCTCCTTCTAGAAGAAGAGACAGCCACTGTCTTTCTTGGACTGCTTTCTTGGCTTGTATCATCCACTTGAGTCCTTTCATGCTGTGCATTTCTTCTTCCTTTATCTTTAGACACACTTGTGCTGGGATCCTCAGCACTACGGAGATTGTCCTTTCTGAATCCTGTAGAGTGTATCTGGTTGAGAACTGATTGTTTCTGCTTGGATTTACCAATTCTCATGTTTGGGGAATCTTTTTGATAACGTTCATATATATCTGTATTTATAAATAAACTCTTTCTGCTTCCTTTATTGACTTCTACATGTTCTGGCTTCTGTCTGTTGGAATTTTCATCACAAACAAACCCACTGTGATTTTTAGAACTGAATTTTGGTTTCTATAGAAACAAAATACATAGTTAGCTTTAACTGTCAGCTGTAATTCTGCATTCAATTCATTCTGGACTGGAGAAAAAGAAAACTATTATTCCATTCAACCTTATAATTTAATCTAACCACAGGGCCTGCTAGGATATATACAACCTGATGTATATTTCAGAAAAAAATAGACAAAAAGCAGAAAGACAAATGTAATAGATTCAAATTCCATATATGCTCTAATTGTTATTTTTTCCTGTACATTTTACTTTGTACTTGCCAGTATTTTAGCACTATCAATCTTATTACCAAACATAATAAAAATTTTAATCAAGCTAATCCGTATAGGCTTTTAAAACAATCAGATAATTCCTTCATAAGGAATCTTTGTAAATATGCTTTAAAACCACTCTCTTCTCCCATTTGTTACAGAGATAGAATTAAGAGTTTCTTCCTCTGGTATCTGTGAGCATCATAGTATGCTTCCGCATAGGGTAGTGGAAGAAGGGATTTAAAAACAAAAAGACAGATAATGCAACCAAGTAGGCGTGTACGGAAAGATTACTTTGGGCTGACAAGACTGAGACAGGAACAGGGCTTCCTCTCACACATCACAACGGAAGCATCAGATGGGAAATAACTGCCCACCACGTAAAGTTTAACGGGCTGGATTAGCACCTTTGACTCTCATACTGTGCTCAGGCCAGAGGAAAGTCAACATGGCTGATAAACCTCATGGCTTTATAAAGAGGAGAAAGGAAGTAGAAATGGTTACCAATACATTAGTGTGCCCACATACACTACATTACTCAACTGCTTCCCACACTAACAGCCCAGAACCTTCTGAGTCTCATGTAATTATTCCAAAGTGTCTAAAAAGCAAAGGCGAAGTCACTGTTCCTGATGAATGCTTAACAGTCTTTCTTTCCCCTCCAATGATCAATAAAATAACCCACAGGTGTGCTCCATAAACACGTTCACTGCTGAACAGAGAGCTACCTTGTGCCGGTGTGCCTCCTCTCCATCTGAAGGGTCAAGGCTATTCTTCTGAGCTGTAAACAAAAAGAGAAAATCAAAGAAAACAGCCTCCAGAGGTCAGACTCTAGGCTTCTAAAACCACAAGGCCTTTGCCATGAGCAAACCAAGTGGAAAAAATAAAATTATGAAAACACATTTTATTAAAATTGGCACATATAACATTATATAATTTATGATTTCCATATTTATTATAAACCAAATACTATCTTGAGAGAGCTGAAAACACTTCTGTAGGAAAAGCAAAACAGACCCAACAACATAATGCTGAAGATGGGCAATGAACTTGGTATTTTTATATTCCCCACAGTTATACTCTGATATGCAAGTGTACAAGCTTTTATAAGGCAAAAATTCTTTCATAATGAATTGCATCATTATCACTTCCTAATACATCTGCTTACTAAAGTTGAAGGATACATGATTAATATACAGAAATCCACTGCTTTTCTATGCACTAATAGGGAGCTATCAGAAAGAGAAAGTAAGAAAAAAAACAATTACTTACATTCACAATTTCATCAAAAAGAACAAAATACCAAGGAATAATCTTAACCAACTTATACTTTGAAAACTATAAACATTAGTGAAGGAAACTGAAGATGATACATGGAAAAGAGAAGATATACTGTGTTCTTGGACTGAAAGAATACTATCAAAATTTCCATGCTACCCAAAGTAATCCACAGATCTAATGCAATCCCTATCAAAACAGTCACAGCATTTTTCACAGAACTACAAGTAATCCTATAATTTATGCAAGACCACAAAAGACCCTGAACTGCCAAAGCAATCTAGAGAAAGGTGAACAGAGCTGGAGGAATCATGCTCCCTGACTTCAGACTACACAAAACTATGGTGATGGCACAAAAACAGACACAGATTGATGGGACAGACTAGAAAGTTCAGAAATAAACCAATGCAGTTATTTTCAACAAACTTGTGACAGAGGAGGGAAAATACAATGGATGAAAGAAAGTCTCTTCAATAAATGGTACCTATGATAAGTAGTGAAACTGGACAGCTACGTGTAAAAGAATGAAATTAGAACATTTTCTCACACCACATACAAAAATAAACTCAAAATGGATTAAAGACATAATCGTAAGAACAGAAACCACAAAACTTCCAACAGAGAACATGGGCAGGATGTTCTTTGAAATAAATCATTGTAATATTTAATATTATTTTGTTACATTATTATATCTGTTTCCTAAGGAAACAAAGGAAATGAAATAAAAGATAAACAAATGGGACCTAATGAAACTGAAAAGCTTTGCATAGCAAAGTAAATCACTGACAAGACAAAAAGATGACCTACTAAATGAAAGAAAATATTTGAAAATGATATGACCAATAGAGGTTAATGTCCAAAATACATAAGCAATTCATACAATGCAATATAAAAAAAACCAACTAAAAAAATGGACAGAAGACGTGAATAGACATTTTTCCAAAGAAGATATACAGATAGCTAACAGGCACATGAAAAAATGTTCAACACTAATAATCACCAGAGAAATACAAATCAAAACCGTGGTGAGATGTTACCTCACACCTGTCAAAATATCTGTCATCAAAAAGTCTACAAACAACAAAAGCTGTTAAGGATTTGTAGAAAAGGGATCCCTTGTACACTGTCGGTGGGAATGTAAACTGCAGCCACTGTGCACCGACTCAGTGGACATGAGTTTGAACAGGGAAACAGTGAAGGACAGAGAAGCCTGGTGTGCTGTAGTTAATGGGGTCGCAGAGAACTAGTTGGACATGACTTAATGACTGAACAACAACAGCAACAATGGAAAACAGTATGGAGATATGGAGACTGCTCCTAAAAAGAAAAGTAGGGCTAAGATATGACTGGACTGCCTTGGTGGCACAGTGGATAAGAATCCACCTGCCAATGCAAGGGACACAGGTTCGATCCCTGGTCTGGGACGATTCCACATGCTGTGGAACAACTACGCCCGAGGGCCGCAACGACTGCGTCCATGCTCTGGGGCCTGTGAGCTGCAACTACTGAGCCTGTGTACCGCAACAGGTGAAGCCCACATGCCTGAGAGCACACGTGCTACAGCTACTGGGCCAGCGTGCTGCAATCGCTGAGGCCTGAGCACCGAAAGCCAGCGCTCGGCAACCGGAGACTCCATCGCAACGAGAAGCTAGTGCACTGCAAGGAAGAGCAGCCCCTGCTCTCCACAGCTAGAGAAAGCCCGCACAGAAAGCAGATGAAGACCCGCCGCAGCCAAAAATAAAATTAATTAATTTAAAAAAAGAAACCATGATATGATCCAGCAATTAAACTGCTGGATATACATCCAAAGAAAATGAAAACATGAATTCAAAAAGATACTAGCACCCCCATGTTCATAGTAGCATTATATATAATACCAAAGATATGGAAACAACCTAACTGTCCATAGCAGATGAATGGATAAAGAAGATGGAGTATATATTCATGCAATGGGATACTACTCAACCATAAAAAAGAATGAAATTCTGCCATTTGCAACAACCCAGAAGGTATTATTCTTGGTGAAATAAGAGAAGGAAAAATACTCTATATTACCACTTATATGTGGAATGCAAAAAAATAAAACAAATCAATGTATAAACAGAAACAGACTCACAGATACAGAAAACAAAGTAACAGTTACCAGTGGGGAAAGGGAAGAGAGAGGGGCAAAAAAAGGTTTGGGAATTGAGAGATACAAAATACTATGTATAAAATAAATAAGCACAGGGATATAGTCATTACTTTGCAATAACTTTAAATGGAGTATAACATATAAAAATACTGAATCACTACATTGTATACCAGAAACTAACATAACATTGTAAATCAATTATACTTCAATAAAATATAAATGATTCTTATATAATCTCTTTGAAACTGAAGTTTAACTGCTCCTTTGCTGTTTAACTTAACAGTGTAATGATGAATGACAAGGCAAAAGTATAGCCGTAAGAAAATATTCTTCAGGAATGAAAGTAAACAATCCTGACCATATTCATTGAAAAAGATGCAGCCAAACATAAGTTACAATTTATAACTCGTGTTGTTCAGTCAATGGATTATGGGGGGAAAACCCAGAACTGTATAAAAGTTCCTGTTTGCAATGCATATCCTGGGGAAAAGTACATTTAGTATTATCTTAGTTCCTTTAGAGTTCTTCCATTTGGTGCATTTGCAAATGAAGCCAGAACATCACTGGATGGGTTTTCTCAAAATTTTTGAGGAAAATCAATTTAATTTCTATAATTCTAAGCTTGATTTCTGTAACTCTCTACTCAGACTCTCTACTAAGGATGACATGGTTGGATGACATCACTGATTCAATGGACCTGAGTCTGAGCAAATTCCAGGAGACAGTGACAGGTCAGCCTGGTGTGCTGCAGTTCATGGGGTCACAAGGAGTCGCACACGACTGAGCGACTCAACAGCAACTGCTGACATGATGAACAGATGTAACAGAGCAGTTTACGTTTACCTGATGTAAGATGGTTTTGATGTTTAGGAACAAATCTCTCAAGGAGACGTATCATACGTGAGTCTTTGGCTTCATCTAAAGCACACTTTCCATTGTCATTTCTAAATAAAGGATCGGCTCCATTCAAAAGAAGTAACTCTGCCACCTAGAGGAAGATTGTTTTATGTGAGGAGCCCAGACAAAAAGTATATTATTATAAATGTATGCTAGCATACAACTCTAAGCAACATCAAATATTTCTTTCCAAATATTTGGAATTTACCAACCATACAGAGTTTGGGTTTACCTGTAACATCGTTGCCCAACAACAAAATTCAATGTAACTGCTACTGAATCATAATCTGTTGATGTACATATGACTTCTCTTACCAAAAAAAAGAGAGAGGAAGCAAGGAAGAGGGAAGAAAGCGGGGAGGGAGGGAGGGTGGACAGAATGTCTGTGGTTTAACTGATGATAAAATGGAGCTAGCATACATATGGTGAACTTGAATTCAAGTTCATTCTGCACTAGTAAATGCAATTTTAACAGGTTCCAGGAGATAGTGTCTTCTCCGTATTCCTTTGCTGCTGCTCCTCCTCCTCAGCATCAGAGAGAAACCGGTAAACTCTTATAATCTGTTACTACTCCTCAAGTAGCCTCCTCTATGAAGCGCTCCCTGACCTCCTCACCCACTGATGCCCTAGAGAAAGATGACCTCTTCCTTCTTTTATGTACATATTTTATGTCCAATATATGCTATATTATATTATACTCACCTCTTATACCTATCTCTCTCCTATATTTCAAGTTTTTTGAGGGTGGGACTCTGATTATCTTTAAAAATTAATATTTTTGGATAGGAAATCAATAAATATGGCTCAGAATACAGAAGGCTCAGAGAAACAGACAATGAAAGCTAAGTTTCCCTTTTCTACCCTTGTACTTCAGTCATCTAATTATTTCTCCTAAGTTAGCCCTAGTTACAGTTTCCCCTGAATTTTCCCAATAGGTCTAGTCCAACAGGTATATATGTGTATATCATAAATGTGTATATATGTTGTTTCTTACACAAGTGGGCCTATAATATATACATTTTTCTGTGCTTTAGCTTCTTTCCTGCCTACCCTACCCTGCATCAGACTCTGAAAACTGCTTCAAATCAGATAGATTGAACTTCCTCATTCTTTCTAGCAGCTGAATAATAATTTACTTTTTAATATACCTATATGAATGTATTAATGCTACAATTTAGAAGACTCTTGAGAGTCCCTTGGACCGCAAGGATCTCAAACCAATAAATCCTAAAGGAAATCAATCCTCAATATTCACTGGAAGGAGTGATGCTGAAGCTGCAGCTCCAAAGCTTTGGCCACCTGATACGAAGAGCTGACTCAATGGATAAGATCCTGATGCTGGGAAAGATTGGATGCAGGAGGAGAAGTGGATGACAGAGGACCAGATGGTTGGATGACATCACTGACTCTCAATGGACATGAGTTTGAGCAAAGTCTGGGAGATGGTGGAGGACAGGGGAGCCTGGCGTGCTACAGTTCATGGGGTGAAAAGGAGTCAGACATGACTAAGCAACTGAAAAACAACAACCCTACTAATGGATATTTAAGTTGCTTCCAAGTTTTCGCAACAGATATATGTCTTGATCATCTTTATATTCCCAGTGTCTATTTCAGTATCTGGCACAGACTGTATGTTTAATGAAAGAATGAATGTTGTCTAGGAGGATGTATGAAACAGGCTTTAAAGAACGTTATACCAAAAGAAGCCCAGATTTCCATGTAAATGTCTGGGATGAGAGAGAAGATCAGAATTTCTATAGATTTTAAGCATCTAAAAATTATATACATATATACTTATATCTATATATATTTAATATATATTTCCTTTTACATATATATATTCCCTTCTACCAAAAAAGCATTCTACAAGAGAAAAGTGCCCCATCACACACAGGGATAATCTAAGCTAAATCCTTTAAAAATTAAGATTCAGAAACTTGATGATTCTGCTTTTCAAATGACTTTATTATGGGAGTTTAAAGCTAGGTAAGAGGATTGAAAGTAATAGTAGGTATAATTAAATCTATAATTCATATGCCTGGATCTTCACATACTGTTCAGCAATACAGATGGAAAGCATATTGCTTTCTTTCAGGAAAAGTAATTCCATAAGTTTGTTTATCTCTGGAGGTTTTATGTCAAATAATGAAGCATGCAGTATGAGAGTATCTGAGGATCAAGGAACATGAAAAAGAAGACAGGAGGAAGGGAAGAGAGCCTCACTTCTCTGGAAATCCGGGATGGTTACCCTAAGGGAGGGAATACATTACTCTGGCAGTCCCTGTCTTATCCACTGTCCAGTGGATACTCTCTATCCATATACTCTATCGACACCAACTATCCACATTCACCAATTTCCTCTATAGCCTGCTATCAGGACTTCTGAAGCCTACTTATATTATACACTCTTTAACTTAAAAAACTCTCTCTCTTCTCATCAAATGGCAGTAAATAAGTTATTTCCATGGAGTTTTTAACCCTGTATTTGATCCTGTATTAGTTATCTGTTGCTACCTGACAAGTTACCGCAAAACTCAGTAGCTTAATAATAAATATTTACAATCTCATAGTTCTGTGGGTCAGGAATTTGGGAGTGGTGGAGGTGGTTAGTTTTGCCTCGGGGCCTCTCAGGAGGCTGTAGTCAAGAGGCTGGCTGGAGATACAATCATCTCGAAGCTCGACAGCACCTGGAGGACCCGCTTCTGAGATGGCTCACTCACGTGGCTGTGGGCAGGAAAAGGCTCAGCACACTGCCAGTGTGCCTCTCCACGGAGCTGCTTGAGTGGCTGCTCGATACGACATCTGGCTGCCTTCAGTTGTTGAACGAGTGACGGACAGAACAAGGCAGAAGCCACGATAGCTTTCAACCAGGTCTCAGAAGTCATATAATGTGTTGCTTCTGCCACATCCTATTTGTTAGAAGCAACTCACTGAAACTGCAGCCCCCGCTCCTGAGGAGAAGACTCAGGTTCCACCTTTCGGACAGAAGAGTGTTAAAGAATTTGTGGCTATTTTAAGGCCACCACGTATTCTTAACTGGAACAAGCAGAGCCATTTCAGTAAGTGGCTGGCCTCACAATCTCCACTTGTTTAGTTCATCAAACAGTAGAACCCTGAAGGAAATACTTCTACTGAGAGCTTGCCCGTAGCTTTTCACCTTCAACAACATTATTGACTCTAGTGCTTTTTTTCCTCCTTCTAGAATCAGCTGACTTCTGTGCTGCTGAACCACTCTGACTCCACCTTGTCAGCTCTACTCCAGTCCTTCCCCTCTCCTTTCTGCATGACTGCACTTCAGCCTACTCATAAGGAATGTGCTCAAGCCAGATAAATTCACTACCAACTTTGCCTTCATCAGATGTGAAAGCTGAAAGAATGCCTTTTGCTGACGCAGATGGTTAATGGTCATGAGACCCCAGGAGGAGGAAAGCTCCTCCGTTCCAGTCAGTGTGGATGTGCTTCTCACTTGGTGGTCAGAGTCTAATTTTAGCTCTGGCCCCCTTAAATCCCCCTGGACTCCTTTCTGTGGTGTGGAGCACAGCTGTGCATGCCTCTGGATTGCTCGCTGCCCAACCTTGCCAGTATATAAGTTATCCACAATAAACGTCATGATTGCACTGTATGGAACTGCTTTGTTAATAAAGCTTTGTTTTACAGACTCAAAGTTCCTTCTCAGTTTGGAGGATATTATTTCAAATCTCTTCCTTCCAATAAATCCCTTGTGTAAGAAGCCAATAAGACAGAGAATAAAATTCTTTCAAGACTGGAAAAGCCAATATTTTGACTATACATTCCTAATGGGTATAAACAAACAAAAAGCAATTCATTAGTAGTTCCATTGTTATTACTATTGTTAATAACAGAAATATCACTAATAGTAATATTGTAAATAAAATGTACAATAAAGAAATGTTAACGTATTAAGACACAAATGCTTAGCATAAAAGGAAAAGAGACACAAGTAAAGTTATTATGAATCTATAGTATTAAGTTTGAAATGGAAATATCAGTAAGAACTCATGAATTTTCTTTCTAAAAGTATGATTTCACGGAAAACGCCTAAAAACAATGACGTCCAATAGCAATGAGCACACCTCGCACCCAAACTATGGTCTCTAAATAGATTTTCCATTAAAACAGCCACTTACAGAAAATACAAGAAGAAACCATAAAAATCAGTCAAATCCAGAATTTCGGAAACCCCAACCAACAAATTACCCAGGCTCCAGAAGAGACAAAACACAGGAAGAAACATTACAGATCAAAACACACTTAAGAGCCATAAAAGCACATGTAGTACATAGACCCTGACAGGTCCTCATTCAAACAAAATTTTAATAAAAACCACTTTTAGATAATTTGGGAAAACTTGAATATGGACTGGGTATTATTAAATGGCATTAACAAATAAGTTTTATTAGGTAAGATGATTAAAAAAATGTGGGTGTGAGAAAAACGTCCTTATCTGTTAGCGATGCAGGTACAAGTATTTATCGGTAAAATGGTATGATGTCTGGAATTTAAAAAAAAATACTCCCAACAATGACAAAACACTATCCATGGTCCCGCCTACTATGCAGTATGACTTTTTATAGTGCAATAGAATAGACAATCAAACTTTATAAGACAGCTCACTCCAGACACAAATGGAATGGATAATCAACATGTCTGGGGATATCTTCTTAATATCTGTGAATCCCAATAACATAGTCAATGAACTTCTAATTCAACATCTCAAATACTCACATATCACAAGCACGCTCCATCAAATTAAAGCTTGCTGCTGTTGTTGCTGCTAAGTTGTGTCAGTCATGTCCGACTCTGTGAGACCCCATAGGTGGCAGCCCACCAGGCTCCTCTGTCCCTGGGATTCCCCAGGCAAGAACACTGGAGAAAAGCTTGCTAAAACTGAGATAACTTATATCAACTTGCCATGCCATTTCCTTCACAAATTAACCCTAATAAAGGAGGATCAAGGTCAGTCTGACATGATGTGTTCTTAGCGATGTCTGCTTATGCTCAAAGATCATTATGCCTGCCTAAATGTCTCCCACTGTATGTTTAATAATTTGTCCCAGAATTTTCTAAGCAACCACAGTGAGCTGATCATCTGAAATTCACAAATTCTACTTTCTCCACACTTGAAAGAATGTATTTAAGTGTTGTTGTTGTTGTCTAGTTAGTAAGTCATGCCCAATTCTTTGCAACCTCATGGACTGCAGCATGCCAGGCTCCTCTGTCCTCCACTGTCTTCTGAAGTTTGCTCAGATTCATGTCCACTGAGTTGGTGATGCGATCTAACCATCTCATCCTCTGCTGCCCCCTTCTTTTGCCTTCACTCCTTCCCAACATCAGGGTCTTTTCCGATGGGTCAGCTCTTTGAATCAGGTGCCAGTATTGGAGCCTCAGCATCAGTCCAATGAATAATCAGGTTGATTTCCTTTAGGATTGACTGGTTTGAACTCCTTGCAGTCCAAGGGACTCTCAAGAGTCTTCTCCAGCATCACAATTCAAAAACATCAATTCTTTGACGCTCAGCCTTCTTTATGGTACTTGATTACTGGAAAAATCATAGCTTTGACTCTATGGACCTTTCTCGGCAAAGGGATCTTTCTGCTTTTTTAATATGCTATCTAGGTCTGTCATAGCTTTCCTTCCAAGGACAAGCATTTAACTTCATGGCTGTAGTCACAGTCCACAGTGATTTCAGAGCCGAAGAAAAAAAAAATCTGTCACTGATTCTACTTTTCCCCCCATCTATTTGCCATGAACTGATGGGACTGGATGCCATGATCTTAGTTTTTTGACTGTTGAGTTTTAAGCCAGCTTTTTCACTCTCCTCTTTCACCCTCATTAAGAGGCTCTTTAGTTCCTCTTCACTTTCTGCCATTAGAGTGGTATCATCTGCATATCTGAAGTTGTTGACATTTCTCCCAGCAATCGTGATCTAGCTTGTGATTTATCCAGCTCAGTATTTCACATGATGTACTCTGCATAGACATTGAATAAACAGGGTGACCATATGCAGCCTTGATGTATCCCTTTCCCAATTTTGAACCCATCAGTTGTTCCATGTCTGGTTTTAACTGTTGCTTCTTGACCTGCATACAGGTATCTCAGCAGACGGTAAGGTGCTCTGGTATTTCCATCTCTTTAAGAATTTTCCAGTTTGCTGTGATCCACACAGTCAAAGGCTTCATTCAGTGTAGTCAATGAAGCAGATGTTTTTCTGGAATTCCCTTGCTTTCCCCATGACCCAACAACTGTTGACAATTTGATCTCTGGTTCCTCTGCCTCTTTGAAAACACAGCTTATACACTCAGAAGTTCTGCCTAACTTGTAGGATTTTGAGTATAACCTTCCTAGCACATGAAATGAGCTCAACTGCATCCCTTCTAAGATATTCTTGCCTATAGCCTTCCCCAGCTCTACCTGTGGCAGGTATTTCTTCTGGAGAAACAGAACAGATCTTCCTTAGCCCTCTTTCCTACTCTAGAGGTTTTAAGCCCAGAAGCAACTTCCACCACTTTAAATAAACAATAAACTATTTTCAGGAAATGCCTCAGCCCGATGCAGTCCCTGGACCAGAAAAAATGTCTAGGAAGCTCAGAGTACATATGATGAAGCACTGTGCCAGTCTTAATTAACAAGTTTCATAATTGTGGGCTTCCCAGGTGGCACTAGTGGTAAAGAACCCAGCTGCCAATGCAGGGGACGTAAGAGACCTGGCTTCGATCCCTGGGTAGGGAAAATCCCTAGAGGAGGGCATGGCAACCCACTCCAGTTTTCTTCCCTAGAGAATCCTATGGGCAGAGGAGCCTGGTGGACTACAGTCCATAGGGTTGCAGAGTCAGACATGACTGAAGCAACCTAGCATTCACGTACCATTACTTTAGTTACTATTAACCAACATATATGGAATTATAGCATTCTGATATTATAACCATTGGTACCTCTGTGCTGGTGTGTACTGGTTGGTCATTAAACCTGAGAGGTTCTCATGTCTTAGTCTGATTCTGAAAGTAACACTAGACTACAAAAAGCTGTGAGCCTGCTGCGACCCTATCATTGCATAACATACTAAGAAGGAAATGTTCTCCTAGAGCCTGTAAGGGTGTCCCTCATGACTCAAGCGGTAAAGAATCTGCCTGCGGTGAAGGAGACCTGGGTTTGATCCCTGGGTGGGGAAGAGCCCCTGGAGGAGGAAATGGCAACCCACTCCAGTGTTCTTGCCTGGAGAACCCCATGGACAAAGGAGCCTGACGGGCTATAGTCCACCGGGTCGCAAAGAGCTGGACACGACTAGAGCGACTCAGCACATGCACACAGAGCCTATAAAGTACTATACAAAAAAAGACCTAAGGAAGTTGAAAAAATACTATGTACAACCAAAATACACATCATGTAGTCATTAAAAGTAACATATGAAACGGGGTCTGCCATATTAGGCACAACCAATCCATCACAGTAATATTTTTTTATAAATTCTGAGTACTGATTAGCAGAATGAACTGAAACTGAATCCCTATCTGTTTTTCTACTGTTGGTCCCAGAAGTTTTTAATAGTTGAAGAGTGTAGTGTTCGCTCTGCAAACGAAATAATTACAGTACCTGATAATGTCCATTAATCACAGCATCATGTAGGGGAGTGATCTGGTACATTCCGCTGATATTCACATCTGCTCCACCTTTTAACAGTTCACTTACTGTCTGATAAAACCCTCCTAGACTAGCTTCATGAAGTGCTGTCCAACCTATGACACAAAAAAGTAATGGTGTTTGTTATATTTGGCATCTTAATAATGTCTGTGCTTGCCCTTAAAATAAGAACTCTAATTCTAAGTTGCTGCTTTAAAAATACTTTGGCTATGAAACAAGGTAATCTCACCATGAGGCAATCTGTATTATCTGTGGATTCAATTCAAATTTTTATTAAAACTCCTACCCTTAACACTGTTGGTATTAATATGGAAAAATATGAAAATAGTAAAAAATTTGAAAACACTCCTGCCCCTCTCAAATAAAAAGGCTGTAAGGAGAGGGGGTCATTATTAGCTCATAGAGACTGCTGGTTGCAGGTTACTTTTCTGCAGAGAAGAGGGGAAAAAAGGCTTATTCGTAGCTCAAGGTACTTTTGTTAAAGTAACCCAGCCAGCAGGACCTCAGTTTAAAAGTTGATTCTTGACCAACGTGGGTTTGAACTTCGCAGGTCTATCTTATACACAGATTTCTTTCCAACAGTAAATACTACGGTATCACACAATCTGAGGTCATTGAAGGAGAAACCATGGATAGGGAGAGCTAACTATAATTTATACTCAGATTTTTTACCACAATGAGAGTCAGGACCCTAACTCCCACGCTATTCAAGGGTCAACTGTATAATTTTTTCTCCCAATTTGCAAAAAGTTAGTTACAATAATTCAATTAACATACTATAAAGTGCTCCAAGGATACCAGTCAGCCAGATAAATCTTTTCGTTAGTCAGACACAATGATATAAGTCAAAGATATCTATTAAACTCCAAAATAACAAATCTTTTATTATCTCCCCAAACTGCAAGTTGGGAGATCCTCAAGCAAAATCTTTATTTCTTTTTAAAAATGTAACTATCTTGGAGGAAATTTCCTCAAAGCTTTCTGAGAAGATAGGTTTCCTATAAAGGCAATACAATTAAACCCACTGTTTAAAAAAATTCAACATCATAATGATATTAGCTGCATGATCTAATGCAGCAACTGTTAACACCCACAGAGATATGCAGTGTCCCTTCTTCTGTATTACAGTCCTCAACAATTTTGCTCCTCATTTTTAATGTTTTTATGTGTCTCTTACCTTGTTGTTGGCTTAAACTTCTTGCTATTATCAACATCCTGGCCTGAGCCAATCTTTCTTTTCAGTTCTAATGTGTCATAAGCTTAGGAGTCTGTGTAAAATAATCCTCAATTCATTGATCTGACAGGGTTTTAGCAAAGAAGCTTTATTAGATCTATTCTGGGTATTCAGAGCTTATTTTCAGGCTATTTCATGGTTGTCACCATTGGTTTTGATAGGTAAAGAATTATTGAAATAGTTTTTTTTAAATCAAAGACAAAGATATCACAAAATACAAATGAGGACTTATAAAATGCAAATGTTACCTATGAAAAAATAATTGGGTATATTACATTTTGTGTACAAACGAAGATCATGGCATCCGGTCCCATCACTTCATGGGAAATAGATGGGGAAACAGTGGAAACAGTGTCAGACTTTGTTTTTTTGGGCTCCAAAAATCACTGCAGATGGTGACTGCAGCCATGAAATTAAAAGACGCTTACTCCTTGGAAGAAAAGTTATGATCAACCTAGACAGCATATTCAAAAGCAGAGACATTACTTTGCCGACTAAGGTCTGCCTAGTCAAGGCTATGGTTTTTCCAGTGGTCATGTATGGATGTGAGAGTTGGACTGTGAAGAAGGCAGAGCACCGAAGAATTGATGCTTTTGAACTGTGGTGTTGGAGAAGACTCTTGAGAGTCCCTTGGACTTCAAGCAGATCCAACCAGTCCATTCTGAAGGAGATCAGCCCTGGGATTTCTTTGGAAGGAATGATGCTAAAGCTGAAACTCCAGTACTTTGGCCACCTCATGCGAACAGTTGACTCATTGGAAAAGACTCTGAAGCTGGGAGGGATTGGGGGCAGGAGGAGAAAGGGACGACCGAGGATGAGATGGCTGGATGGCATCACGGACTCGATGGACGTGAGTCTGAGTGAACTCCGGGAGTTGACGATGGACAGGGAGGCCTGGCGTGCTGCGATTCATGGGGTCGCAAACAGTCAGACACGACTGAGCGACTGAACTGAACTGAAGTCTTTATTGGATTGTATCAAAAAATAAATATATTTCAACCTCTCTAGTAGACAGCTTACTTCTTTGTTTCCACAGCATTTGGCGCAGAGGCGGCACACAGTAAAAGCTCAGGCCACACACCTCTTGTCAGTAGTTCTTGAACTTTAATGGGAATAAACATCACCTAGGGAGGGACTTCCCTGGCGGTGTGGTGGCTAAGACTCTGCACTCCCGACACAGGGCTTCTGGGTTTGAGCCTGGTCAGGGAACTAGATCCCGCACATTGCAACTAAAGACGCTGCACGTGCAACTAAAGATCCTCACGCCACAATGAAGATCAAAGATCCCATGGGCCACAACAAAAACCCTGCACAGCCAAATGAATGAATGGACATTTTAAAGCCATCTAGGGAAGCTCGATCTCTAGATTTTAACCTAAAGATTTTGACTGTGATTTTCAGTGATTTTGTGTGTGCGCTTCAGTAAAGGTTACATTTTTAACAAACATTGTAGGTGACAGGAAAATGGCTTATGGACAACCTTTTGCAAACACTGCCCTCTGCAATTCTGTAAGATATGGTAGTCAGAAGTAGCAGGGTCAGAGTAAGATGCCAACTGAGAAGAAAAAGTAGAAAACAAGGGAGTTCAAAAGTCTGGAAAATACGGACAGGTAAAGAATTCATGAAAGTCACAGAAGTACATGGGGCAGTGAGGAGAAGGTGTATGCTGCCAAGCAAAAGACAGGCAGGGAATAGCAACCAAGGATGCTAATAATGGCACAGGAAAGAGTTTAAAAAAGGTCAATGAACAGAAAGCTGCTCAGACTGATGTTTGGGAAATCCACAAATTCCAGTTAGAGGCATGCAGAACTACTCCTGAGCCTAAGAAGCACACAGAGACTTAACAGAAAGAACCATGGATTTCTCCAAATCAAAGAAGCAAGAGCTCTGGCTAGCAAGTAAGGATCCCTGGTTTAGGGTTATAAGACCATGATAGATGAACTGGTTACGAGACTTAGAATAACAGTCTTTAAAGCTCTGATTGATTACAGTATAAACCCAGGTCCTGCTAAAGTGAGTTCTGAGGGAGCACTTGTATCACCTGCTTATCTGAGGATTGTGCTGCTGATCTCTGTGTATCAAAAGACTTTGCGCACTTTTCATACACCAAGAGAGTCTAGAAACAACAGTAAAAGCGAGGACACATGAAAGGTGCTGGCCCAGTGCTGCTCAGCGCTTTAAGTACGTCAGCGCCATTGAGGAATCATTCCTCTCCAAGAGAACGTGCCAGGTTCTCCCCACAGGAAGACTGTACCAGAGATCCAACCTGGCAGGAAGATTGCTCTTTCTGGGCTTCCTGCTCCACCCTCTCCAACTCATATAGTCTGTTCTCTTCATTTCCCTGGCAACTGTTTTGCTGTCCCTCTACCATCAATTTTCCCAGAAGCTCAATGGATCACCAGCTTCTTTCAGCTCTGAACCTCATTCCTCTTCCATTAAAAGCTGAGTCTCACAGTAACAATGCTCACACAGAGCCAGCAAGCTGGCCCCAGGAGCCCCGTCCCTCTGTGGCAGCTACTGCACGTGGCCAGGCAGGCACAACCTTTGGAGGGGAAATGCCTCTCCGCTTATCTTACCACTTCCTGGAGAGGATGGTGAAGCATCACCTAAGAAGAAAAAATACTTGGAAGCTTTCTGTTTGAGGCTTGACTTAAGCCTACTTTGCCGTAATTTCATAGCAGTAATTCAGCTGAAACAAAAAACACTCTCAAGATAACTGTAGGTGATAACCACAACCTACCGGCATAACTTGGCTGATTAACATTTCCACCTTTTTTGATATAATGATGAACAAGACCAGTATCATTGTGCACAGCAGCTTTATACAGTAAGTTCTCTCCAAAAATGTTTCTCCGGTTAATGTTAGCACGAGTTACTTTATTCATCTTCATTTTTTCTGAAATGAAGGCATGAACAAAAGAAAACCAAAAACATGAATAACTCTTATTTGAAAATCAAGAGGAATATCAGTAACAGAATGATTTCAGTTAACATTCTAGAATAGAAATATATCATATTATGAAGGAGTATTTCATTCATTGACCCAACTATAACAGTATCTACATGCAAAAAGGTGAAAGAGGCGAATGTCATTAGTTTGAAATATTTGAGTAAACTATAGATCATGTAAGCATTCATGTTGATTGAAACTCTAGGAAAGCTGCATATGTAAGACTAATTGATTATTTTCTTAGAAGTTCTAATGAAACAGACTATTTAGAGGTTATTACACCTAACAAAATGTTACAATACTGAAGTATGTCTTATAAAACCATGAAGAGAAAATCTCAGAACTGTATCAGAAAGATTAAAAAAATTACCTCCAGGAAAACCAGAAAAAAGAATGTTACTAAATTTTCTTTCTTTGCTAAAAATAATTGCCATGAAATTAAATAAAGGACTATGATCTTGAGCTGTATAATAGTTTTGACTTCCTAAGCCAGGAGATACACAATTAAAATGGTTTTCCAGGTTCTGCATACCAACTATCATTTCTCCACTGTGCCTCCTAAAATACTGAAATTCTTCATTTAGATAACCCAAATCCTGTCCACTTCTACAGATAATACTCTTTTGATTTTCCCAAATCTCAGAAGAGCTTTGATGACAGCTTTTCTAGTTTTCATGTAAATGCCCTGCTCCATCTTAAAAGGGAACTGAGTACTGCAGCAGATTTTCTCAGTGGGTCACAATTCAACTGCTTTGTTTTTATGTGATTCTCTCCATTCAGTCCCACTGTAAACTAACACAAACCAACTGCTGAACACTTGAGCCTACCTTCCCCTACCCCAGACTGCAAAGCATTCTGCTCCCACCAGATAAACTATATGTAAAGACCAATAGTCTTTATTCCATCTCTGTTTTTGCCAGTTGTACTTGCTATTATAAATATGAAATTTATTAAAAACAAATTAAGAATATAAAAATTTTCAATGAAAACTAAGTTGTGAAAGATATTCACTTCCAATCAGGACTAAATAACTGCTACAACTTACTGTCCCGTTGTAAACAACTAGAAAACTAAATAACATATACGGGGTGGGGGGGAACCCGTTATCCAAAAATTAGAAAAACGGGTAGTTAGATCTATGGCTCCCTGAGTGAAGGCACACAATGCAGTGAGACCTGAAGTCACCCCAGCTTCCTGTCTGGGGGTTCCCGAGGATAACACCAGCCTATGAGGTGCTCCTGCTGGGCGGAGGAGACAGATCAGCGTCTGGGGAGGCTGGGGTAAAAAAATTTACAGGGCAGGGCACCAGAGATGAGGGTGTAGAGAAAAGGCACCAGAAATCTATAAAAAGGGGCTCTTTGAGTCATTATCCGAATACTAAACCATTCATGGGTAAATAGTCATATGAGACTGGGCAAGAAGTACCCAGAAACTATAAATTATTAATAACCACCATCGGAGATCATACAGGCTGGGGAACATTTACATTCCTGCCCATCTGGGGAGAGAGACTTTGTTGAGCAACTGGGGCATTTAGAGAGACCTTTAGCGGGTCATATCTTAGGGACAGAGTAAGGCCTACACTAGATCTACTTAACCAGGATTTTTTTAACGTATTGAAAGGACCAAGCTGACCTTTAAGTAACTTGTTGGCCAAAACAAAAATAAACACTCTTAAAATACAGAGAAAAACACTCAATAATATTCTGCAGCATACAGATTTTCAACTGTTCTCTACTATAAAGGCCTGCGCCTTTGTCAAAACTCAGGGTTTGCTTCTGAACTCCCTTCTCTTCCACTGATCTACTAATATCTCCCTATCTTGATGACAGTACCATGCTGTTTTGATCACCACAGCCATAAAATAACAATAATAATTCTTGAAATAAGGTAGTGTTAACTCTCAAAACTTTGTTCTTTATCAGAGTTGTCTATTTAAATCCTTTGCATTCCATATGAATTTTAGAACCAGCTTTTGAATTTCTAAAAAAAAAAAAAAATCCTACAGGGATTTTGATTAAGATTGTGTAGATTCCATAAATATATCTCAGCAGAAAAAAATCTTAACCATATCGAGTCTTCTGACTCAATGAACAAGGTATGTTTCCATTTCTCTCCATCAAATTTTGCTATGTGTAACATCTTCTAGGTTTCAGGGTACCTTTTACATCATTTGTTAAATTTTATCTGTATTTCACATTTTTTGAAATTTCAGCATAAATCTCACTTCCTAATTGTTTGGCTTTCAAATTTAACTTTCTAATTGTTTGTTGCTAGAATAAAGAAGTGTAATTAATATTAGTATATTGATCTTTTATGTTGCAACTTTGCTAAACTCACTTATAGTTGCTTTTATTGTAGTTTCCATCAGATTTTCTACAGATGATCATGTGACTTGTGACTAAAGACTGTTTTCTTTCAATGAGCAAAAGAAGTAGTGAGAACAGACTTTCCTATCTCACTTCTGATCTTGGGGGAAAGCACTAAGTCTTTCACCATTATGTATGAGAGCTGTGTATCTTCTTGTAGATGCCCTTTATCAGGCTGACCCAATTCCCCTCTATTATAAATTTGCTGAGTTTTTAACCAGTAATGGATATTAGGTATTACCAAAATCTTTCTCTGCATCATCTACTGAGGTAATCATATGATTTTTCTTTTAGCTTATTAATATAACAAATTACAGTGTTTGACTTTCAAATGTAAAGTCAACCCAACATTCCTGTGATAAATCTCACTTGGTTACAATGTACATATGCACATATGTTGCATATGATTTGCTAAAATTGTTTAGATTTTTGCACCTCTGCTTATGAAGGATACTGAACTGCAGTTTTCTGTTCTTGCAATGTCTTTGATTTTTCTATCAGTTTAATGGTGACCTCATAAGAGGAGCTGGAAACAGTTCCTCATCGTCAGGTTTTTGGAAGAGTTTGTGAAAAACTCTTTCCTGGCTTCCCTGGTGGCTCAGAGGGTAAAGCATCTGCCTGCAATGCGGGAGACCTGGGTTTGAACCCTGGGTCGGGAAGACCCCCTGGAGAAGAAAATGGCAACCCACTCCAGTATTCTTGCCTAGAGAATCCCATGGATGGAGGAGCCTGTTAGGCTACAGTCCACAGGGTCGCAAAGAGTCAGACACGACTAAGCAATTTCACTTCACTCATTTTGTGAAGAACTGGTATTATTTCTTCCTTAGTTGTTTGGCAGAATTCACTATTGAAGGTATAATGGATTGAAGTATATTCTCACAAAATTCATGTGTTGAAGCCCTAATATAATAGGGTTGGCATCTTTATAAAAATGGAAGACACACTAACGCTCTCTGCACACACAAAAAAGTCACTGCAGGAAGGCACTGTCTGAAAGCCAGGAAGAGAGGTCTCAGCAGAAACAGAATATTGTAGCACCTTAATTGTGGATTTTCAGCCTCTAGAACTATAAGAAAATAAGTTTCTGTTGTTTAAGCCACCCAGTTCGTAGTACTCAGCTATGTTAGCCTTAGCCAACTAAAGCCTCTTGATGAAAGTGAAAGAGGGGAGAGAAAAGTTGGCTTAAAGCTCAACATTCAGAAAACTAAGATCATAGCATCTGGTCCCATCACTTCATGGGAAATAGATGGGGAAACAGTGGAAACAGTGTCAGACTTTATCATTTTGGGCTCCAAAATCACCACAGATGGTGACTGCAGCCATGAAATTAAAAGATGCTTACTCCTTGGAAGGAAAGTTATGACCAACCTAGACAGCATACTGAAAAGCAGAGACATTACTTTGCCAACAAAGGTCCGTCTAGTCAAGGCTATGGTTTTTCCAGTGGTCATGTATGGACATAAGAGTTGGACTGTGAAGAAAGCTGAGCGCCAAAGAATTGATGCTTTTGAACCGTGGTTTTGGAGAACTCTTGAGAGACCCTTGGACTGCAAGAAGACCCAACCAGTTCATTCTAAAGGAGATCAACCCTGGGTGTTCTTTGGAAGGAATGATGCTAAAGCTGAAACTCCAGTTCTTCGCCACTTCATGCCAAGAGTTGACTCATTGGAAAAGACTGATGCTGGGAGGGATTGGAGGCAGGAGGAAAAGGGGATGACAGAGGATGAGATGGCTGGATGGCATCACCAACTCGATGGATGTGAGTTTGAGTGAACTCCAGGAGATGGTGATGGACAGGGAGGCCTGGCGTGCTGCGATTCTTGGGGTCGCAAAGAGTCAGACACGACTGAGTGACTGAACTGAACAGGAGGCATCTTGGCCTAGAAGTTTTTTTGGTTTGTTGTTGTTTGTTGATTTGCTTTTTGGTGGGGAAGTTTTGAAATAAAGATGCAATTTACTTAGTAGATTTGTTATTACTCAGGTTGCCCATTGGTTTATAATACTTATGTCTGTCAAGGGATTTGTCCATTTCATCTGATGCATTGGCAAAAAGTTGTTCATAATATTCCCTTATCATCCTTTTGCATATCTGTAGACTAGGTCATGATGTCACCTCTCTTACTTCTGACGTTGGTAATCTGTGCTTCTATTTTTTTTCCTGGTCAGTTTGAGAAAGGTTTATCAATTTTACTGATCTTCTCCAAGATTAGTTTTATTGATTTTCCTTATTCTGTTTTCAATTTCATTGATTTTTGCTTTACCATTGTTTTCTCCTTTACTATTTCCTTTCCTCTGTTTACTCTGGATTTCATTCACTCTTTTTTTTTTTTTTTTTCTAGTTCCCTTAAGTTAGAAGCTGGTATCACTGATTTGAGAGGGTTCTTTATTTCTAACAGGCATTTAGTACTACAATTCCCCCATCACTCTTTTCATGACATCTTCATGAAATTAGCTGACTGTTATTGACTATTAGCATTAGTTGACTAAGGCTAACATAACTGAGTACTACAAACTGGGTGGCTTAAACAGAAACTTATTTTCTCATAGTTCTAGAGGCTGAAAGTCCACAATTAAGGTGCTACAAAATTCTGTTTCTGCTGAGACCTCTTCCTGGCTTTCAGACAGTGCCTTCCTGCAGTGACTTTTTTGTGTGTGCCACGTTGTATTTTCACTCTATTTTAGTTAAACATATTCTCAAATTTCCTTTAAATTTCTTTGACCCATGGGTTATTTTAAAGTGTGCTACTTACTTTCCAAATATCTCAAGATTTTATACAGATCTGTTACTGATCTTCCATTACTTCTATTTGCAATTATAAAAAACACTTTATGATATTAATCCTTTTATATTTATTGATACTTCTTTTATGGTTCAGCATATAAACTATCTTGATAAATATTCTGAGTGCACTTGAAAAGAATGTGTTATCTTCTGACCTTGAGGGGAAAGTTACACAGATGTTAAACAGACCAAGCTGTCTGACAGCGTTCTTTGAATCCCCTCTATCCTTACTGTCCACTTGGGTCATTATAATGAGTTAATGATCACTGAAGACTGGCATTAAAATCACTGACTATAATTGTGGATTTGTCTATTTCTTCTTGCACTTTTATCAGTTTCCGCTTCATGTATTTTGAAACTCTGTAACTGTTTACTTCAGATAGATAACCAGGAGTGGAATTGCTGGATGATACTTTTTGAGGACTCTCCATACTGTTTCCATAGTGACTGCACCAATTTACATTTCCCAACAACAGTGCAGTGTTTCCTTTTCTCAACAACCTCCCTACCACTTGTCATTTACTGTCTTTTTGATAACAGCCATTTTAACAGGGGTGAGATGATATCTCATTGTGGTTTTGACTTGCACTTCCCTGATGATTTGTGACGTGGAGCACCTTTTCATGTGTCTGTGGCCATCTATATGTCTTCTGTGGAATAACGTCTATTCAGATCCTCTGTCAAAACACTTAACTAGAAAAGATGTATGCACCCTTACGTTCACTGCAGCATCTTTAGAGATATAGAAGCAACCTAACTGTCCATTAACAGACGAATGGGTAAAGCTGTGACATGTGTGTACGATGGAATATTGCTGTTGCTCGCTGCTCAATCATGTCCTACTCTTTGCGACCCCATGGACTGCAACATACCAGGCTTCCCTGTCCTTCTCTGTCTCCAACAGCTTGCTCAAACTCATGTCCATTGAGTCAATGATGCCATCCAACCATCTCACCCTCTGTCGCCTCCTTCTCCTCCTGCCCTCAATCTTTCCCAGGCTCAGGGTCTTTTCCAGTGAGATGGTTCTTCACATCAAGTGGCCAAAGTATTGAAGCTTCAGCTTCAGCATCAGTCCCTCTGATGAATATTCAGTGTTGATTTCCTTTAGGACTGACTGGTTTGATCTCCTTGCTGTCCAAGGGACTCTCAAGAGTCTTCTCCAGCACCACAGTTCAAAAGCATCAATTCTTCAGCACTCAGTCTTCTTTATGATCCAACTCTCATATCCACACGTGACTACTGGAAAAACCGTAGCTTTGACCATACGGACCTTTGTGGGCAAAGTGATGTCTCTGCTTTTTATGATCACATGGATCACAGTCTTGTGTACCTCAATGAAACTATGAGCTATGTCATGTAGGGCCACCCAAGATGGAAAGGTCATGGGGGAGAGTTCTGACAAAACATGGTCCATTGGAGAAGGGAATGACAAACCACTTCAGCATTCTTGCCTTGAGAACCCCATGAACAATATGAAAAGGCAAAAATGGAGTATTACTCAGCCATGAAAAGAGTGAAATCTTCCCATATGCAACAACATGGGTGGACATAAAGGGTATTAGGTGAAATAAGTCAGACAGAGAAAGACAAATACTGCACAATTTCCCTTATATATGGAATCTAAAAGACAAAACAAATGAACAAACGTAACAAAACAGAAACAGAGTCACAGATTCAGAAAGCCAACAGGTGGTTGCCAGAGTGGAGGGAGTGAGGGGACGAGAGACACAGGTAAGGGGTCCTAAGAGGTACAAAACTCCAGCTGCAAAATAAAGGAGGCCCAGGTATAAGTGTTGGAGAAGGCAACAGCACCCATTCCAGCACTCCTGCCTGGGAAATCCCAGGGACGGAGGAGCCTGGTGGGCTGCAGTCCGTGGGGTCGCTGGGAGTCAGACGCGACTGAGCGACTTCATTTTCACTTTTCACTTTCATGCACGGGAGAAGGAAATGGCAACCCGCTCCAGCGTTCTTGCTGGAGAATCCCAGGGACGGAGGAGCCTGGTGGGCTGCCGTCTCTGGGGTCGCACAGAGTCAGACATGACTGAGGTGACTTAGCAGCAGAAGGTATAAGTGTACAGTGTGAGAATACAGTAATATGTAATATCTTTGTATGGTAAAAGATGGTATCTAGACTTATCATAATGATCAATTTAAAAAGTATAGAACCACTGAATCACTATGAAGCCAATGCAAAGTTGAGGTCATTACACTTCAAAAATAAACAAGCAAATAAACAAACTCATTAGAAAAGAGACCACATTCGTGGTTATTGGGAGTAAGGGGAAGGGGTTGGGGGAATTGCATCAAGGAAGTCAAAAGGTACAAACTCCCCGTTATAAGTAAGTACTACGGATATAATGTACACTATGATAAATATAATTAACACTGCTGCATATTATGTGTGAAAGTGGTTAAGAGTAAATCCTAAGACTTCTCAACACAAGAAAAAAAAATTTTTTTCTATTTCTTTAATTTTGTATCTATATAAGATGATGGATGTCCACTAAACTTACTGTGGTAATCATTTCATGATATACATAATGTCAAATCATTATGTTGTACACCTTAAATTTATACCAAGCTGTATGTCAATTATATCTCAACAAAACTGGAAGAAAAAAGAGAGAAAAATTATTTAGAATTATTACGTACTCTTGGGGAAGAGTTCTCCCTGTAGCTCAAACGGTAAAAACTCTACCTGTGATGCAGGAGATCAGGGTTTGATCCCTGGGTCAGGAAGATCCCCTGGAAAAGGGAATGGCACCCCACTCCAGCACTCTTGCCTGGAAAATCCCATGGACGGAGGAGCCTGGTAGGCTGCAGTCCATGGGGTCGCACAGAGTCAGACACGACTGAGTGACTTCACTTTCACTTCTCACTCTCATGCATTGGAGAAGGAAATGGCACCCCACTCCAGCATTCTTGCCTGGAGAATCCCAGGGACGGGCGAACCTGGTGGGCTGCCGTCTCTAGGGTCGCACAGAGTCACACACGACTGAAGCGACTTAGCAGCAGCAGAGTGACTCACACACACACACACACACACACACACACACACACACACACTTAGAGAAGTAACCCCTGCATCGTTATGAAATAACTTTATCCCTGCTAAGATTCTTTGTTCTAAAATCTACTCTGTCTGGTACTAATGATGTATTATATAATGTATACAATTCATAATATATGCTGTTCTATATAACAGTATATAGTGACTTCAGTCATCTTCTAATTTGTGCGGTAAGATAAATAATGGTCCTCCAAAGATGTCCATATCTTTTTTTTGAGAGTTGCAATATTTTATTTTATATAAACATGTATCTATTCTTTTTCAAATTCTTTTCCCATTTAGGTTGGTATATTATGTCTAGCAAAGTTCCCTGTGCTATACAGTAGGACTTTGTTGGTTATCCATTTTAAATATACTAACGTGTACAGTTCCATCCCAAACTCCCTAACTACCCCATCCCCCCACTCTTTCCCCTGGTAACTTTAAGTTTGTTCTCTAAGTTTGTGAGTCTGTTTCTGTTTTATACATGAGTTCATTTTTATCATTTCTTTTTTAGATTCCATATATGAGATATCATACAATATTTCTCTTTCTCTGACTTACTTCACTCAGGGTGACAATTTCTAGGTCTATCCATGTTGCTGCAAATGGCATTACTTCATTTGTTTTAATGGTTAAGTAATATTCCATTGTATATATGTACCACGTCGTCCTTATCCATTCCTTTGTTGATGAGTATTAAGTTGTTTCCATGGCTTAGCTATTGTAAACAGTGCTGCAATGAACACTGGGGTGCATGAATCCTTTCAGACCATGTTTTTCCCCCAATGTGTGTCCAGGAGTAGGATTGCAGGGTCATATGGTAGCTGTTTTTAGTTTTGAAAGCAACCTCCATACTGTTCTCCATAGTTCAGTTCACTTTGGTCACTCAGTCATGTCCAACTCTTTGCAACCTCATGGACTGCAGAACGCCAGGCTTCCCTGTCCATCACCAACTCCTAGAGCTTGCGCAAACTCATGTCCATTGAGTCAGTGATGCCATCCAACCATCTCATCCTCTGTCATCCCCTTCCCCTCCCGCCTTCAATCTTTCCCAGCATCAGGGTCTTTTCCAGTCAGTCAGTTCTTCACACCAGGTGGCCAAAGTATTGGAGTTTCAGCTTCAACATCAGTCCTTCCAATGAATACTTAGGACTGATTTCCTTTAGGATGGACTGGTTGGATCTCCTTGCAGTCCAAGAGACTCTCAAGAGTCTTCACAAACACCACAGTTCAAAAGCATCAATTATTTGGTGCTCAGCTTTCTTTATAGTCCAACTCTTACATCCATACATGACCACTGGAAAAACCATAGCTTTGACTAGATGAACCTTCATTGGCAAAGTAATGTCTCTGCTTTTTAATATGCTGTCTAGGTTAGTCAGAGCTTTTCTTCCAAGGAGCAAGCATCTTTTAATTCCATGGCTGCAGTGATTCTGGAGGTCCCCAAAATAAAGTCTGTCACTGTTTCAACTGTTTCCCCATCTATTTGCCATGAAGTGATGGGACTGGATGCCATGCTCTTAGTTTTCTGAATGTTGTGTTTTAAGTCAACTTTTTCACTCTTCTCTTTCACTTTCATCAAGAGGCTCTTTAGTTCTTCTTCGCTTTCTGCCATAGTGGCTATACCAATTTGCATTTCCACCAATAGTGTTGGAGGTTCCCTTCTCTCCACTCTCCCTCTAGCACTTACTGTTTGTAGATTTTTTGAAGATAGCCATTTTGACTGGTATGAAATGATATCTCACTATAGTTTTGATTTGCATTTCTCTTAATAATTAGTGACACTGAACATTTTTTCATGTGCCTCTTGGCCATCTGTATGCCTCCTTTGGAGAAATGTCTATTTAGCTCTTCAGCCCATTTTTTGATTGGTTTGTTTGTTTTGATGATATTATGACACATGAGCTATTTGTAAATTCTGGAGACTAATCCCTTGTTGGTCACATCATTTGCGAATATTTCCTCCCAATCTGTTGTTTTGCTTACAGCTTCCTTCATATCTTAATCCCCCAAACCCTGAGAATGTTCTCTTATAGATAGCAAAAGAGACTTTGCAGATGTGATTAAGGATCTAGGGAAGAGAATCTTACCATGGATTATCTGGGTATCTACACAATCACAAGAATTCTTTAAAGATGAAAGGGTTGGTGGGAATGTAAATTGGTGTGGCCATTGTGCAAAAGAGTATGGAGATTTCTCAAAAAAATAAAAATAGAACTACCACATGACCCAGTAACTCCAATCCTGGGTATACACATGAAAAAAACAACAATATTTAAAAAGATACATGTACCCCAATGGTCATAGTAGCATTATTTATAATTGCCAAGATATGGGAGCCACCTAAGTGTCCATCAACAGATGAATGGATAAAGGACATGTGGTATGCATATACAATGGAATATTACTCAGCCATTGTTGTTTAGTTGCTCAGTTGTATGAGACTCTTTGCGATCCCATGGAGTGTAGCCCACCAGGCTTCTCTGTCCATGGGACTTCCCAGGCAAGAATACTGAAGTAGGTTACCATTTCCTTCTCAAGGAGATCTTCTGGACCCAGGGATCAAACCTACTTCTCCTACATTGCAGGTGGATTCTTTATCCCTGAGCCACTGGGAACTCAGCCATTAAAAGGAACTAAATTTTACCATTTGCAGGAATATGGATGGACTTGGAGACCATTATGCTAAGTGAAATAGTCAGAAAGAGAAAGATAAATACTGCATGGTATCCTTCTTATGTGAAGTGTAAAAAATACAAAAAACTAATGACTATAACAAAAAGACTCACAGATACAGAGAACAAACTAGTTATCAGTGGGGTGGGGAGGGGCAATATAGGAGTGGGGAGTGGGAAGTACAAGCTACTGGGTGTATGACAGGTCACAAGGATATGCTGTACAATATGGAGAATATAGCCAGCATTTTGTATTAACTGCAAATGGAGTATAACCTTTAAATTTTGTATTAAAATTAAACACAGAGGAAAGCAAAAAGATTAAAAGAGGGGAAGGCAAAGTGACAAGAGAAGCACAGATTGGACAGATGTAGCCAGCAGCAACAGCAGCAGCAGCCAGCAGCAAAGGAATGCCATAGCCTCCAGCAGCTGGAAGGGAAAGGAACACATTTTTCGCTGAGCAGAGAAGGAACCAGCCCTGCTGAGACCTTGGTTTTAACTCCCAGCACTCATTTGGACTTCTGACTTCAGGACTGTAAGAGAATGAATTTGTATTAAGTCACAAACTTTGTTGTAAATTGTTATCACCATAGGAAACTAATACAACTGATGCTAGCAAAGTATATTTTCCCTCTATTCTTTTCATTTTAACCTATTTATGCATTTATATTTCAAATATGTTTCTGAAAGTAAGCATATAGTTTAGTCTTGCTTTTTACCCAATATAACAACTCTGCCTTTTAACTGAGAGTGTCTTAATCATTTATATTCAGTGTGATTGTTAACGTATGGTTGGGTTTGAGAGTATCATCTTATTATTTTTTTTCAGTTTTTCTCATCCGTTATTTATTTCCTTTTCCCTCTTCTACCTCCTTTTGGATTAAAAATGAATATTTTTGTTAATCCATTATATCATCTGTGTTGACTTTCACTGTGATTAGTTATTTGTTAAAATGTTTTTTTCAGGGTTTATAGTGTATCTTCAACTTATCATGAGTGAGTGAGTAAGGGAAAGTCACTTAGTTGTGTCCGATTCTCTGCGATGCCATGGACTGTAGCCCACCAGGCTCTCCTCTGTCCATGGGATTCTCCAGGCAAGAATACTGGAGTGGGTTGCCATTCCCTTCTTCATCAATTTATCACAGTCTACCTCCAAATGATATCTCCTTACATAAATTTTACAGTGGTATACTTCCATTTCTCCCCTAAAAGTCTTTTTATGTTATTATTGCCAGGCATTTTACTTTTATGTACACTTAAAATCTCATAATCAATTGTTATTTTTGTTTAAATAGTCAATTATTCTTTAAAATTGATTAATAAGAAAAAAATCTGCATTTTTATCCATCAGTTTAGTCGCTCAGTCATGTCCAACTCTTTGCAACCCCACAGACTGCAGCACACCAGGTTTCCCTGTCCATCACCAACTCCTAGAGCTTGCACAAACTCATGTCCATTGAGTCAGTGATGCCATCCAACCATTTCATCCTGTCATCCCCTTGTCCTCCTGCCTTCAATCTTTCCCAGCATCAGGGTCTTTTCCAGTGAGTCAGTTCTTCGCATCAGGTGGCCAAAGTATTGGAGTTTCAGCTTCAACATCAGTCCTTCCAATGAATACTTAGGACTGATTTCCTTTAGGATGGACTGGTTGGATCTCCTTGCAGTCCAAGGGACTCTCAAGAGTCTTCACAAACACCACAGTGTAAAAGCATCAATTATTTGGCGCTCAGCTTTCTTTATAGCCCAATTCTCACATTCATACATGACTACTGGAAAAAACATTGCCTTGACTAGACAGACCTTTGTTGGCAAAGTAATCTCTCTGCTTTTTAATATGCTGTCTAGGTTGGTCACAGCTTTTCTTCCAAGGAGCAAGCGTCTTTTAATTTCATGGCTGCAGTCACCATCTGCAGTGACTTTGGAGCCCAGAAAAAGAAAGTCTGTCACTGTTTCCATTGTTTCCCCATTTATTTGCCATGAAGTGATGGGCCGGGATACCATGATCTTAGTTTTCTGAATGTTGAGTTTTAAGCCAGCCTTTTCTCTTTCCTGTTTCACTTTCATCAAGAGGCTCTTTAGTACCTCTTCGCTTTCTGCCATAAGGGTGGTGTCATCTGCAGATATGAGGTTATTGATATTTCTCCCTGCAATCTCGATTTCAGCTTGTGCCTCATTCCACATGATGTACTCTGCACAGAACTTAAATAAGCAGGGTGACAATATACAGCCTTGATGTACTCCTTTAAGTCTGTTGTTCCAGTTCTAACTACTGCCTCTTGACCTGCACACAGGTTTTTCAGGAGACAGGCAAAGTGGTCTGGTATCCCCATCTCTTTAAGAATTCTCCACAGTTTGATGGAATAATTTTTATACATATAGTTAACAAGTCCAACGATCTTCAAGGTGTAAATGTAGATTTCCATTGAGTGTCATCTTTCTACTGCCTGAAGAATGTCATTTAAAATTTCCTATAATACGGGTCTGCTGATGATGAGTCCTTTCAGCTTTTGTGTGTCTAAAACTATTTCACCTTCATTTCTGAAAGATATTAAGTTGGGTATGGAATTCTAGGTTCTAGGTATAGAATTCTAGGTATAGAATTTTTTTTAGTACTTTAAAACTGCTGCTTGCATTGTTTCCAACAAGAAATTTGAGTCACTCTTATTACATGAAAAAAAAATAGCTTTTTTTCCTTATCCACATATTTATAGTCTTCTGATTTCATAAATGACTGACTATTATTTAATTGGTTATATTGTAGTTTGTTAACTATTCAATTTAGGTTGTTTCTAAGTCATTCTATTATAGCAAACAACGCCGCGATGAACATCCTTATAAAATATACCTACGTATTTGAGTAAACATAGCCATAGAATAAATCCCTCTAAGTAGAATTGCTGATTCAAAAGAATTGTGATTTAAACTTCTGATGAAGATCAGTAAACAACCCTGTAAAAAGACTGAACACACACTATTATCAAAACCATACTTTGCTGCAGTCCTGTCACTGAGAATTCTCAAATGTTTACTGGCATTCTCTTAGGTGAAAATTACACCTCTTAATTTGCATTTTGTTAAATGTGAATGAGATGCTAATCTTTTCAACTATTTATGTATTTTTTTTCTGTGAATTCCTTGTTCATATCCCTTACCTATGTTCTTTATAGTTAACTGTTTGTAAGAGGTTTTTGCATACAATTATAATTAACTCCTTGTCATTGTTGTTAATATTTCTTCTGTGTTTGATGACTGATTTTCTTTAGGATATTTTTCCATACAATTTTTTTTAAATGAATGTAGTCAATTTTATCATCCTTTTCCCTCTTGGCTTCTGGGTTTGAGTTGTTCTACACAAAGGTTTTTCCAAGATTGGAAAAAGATTCACTTGTCTTTTCTTCTAGGACATTTTTTTTTAACTTTCTGGCCAAACAGGAATTAAATTTGGTATAAGGAATAATATAGGGATCCAGTTTTGTGTTTTTCACGACTTATTGCTTAGTGTTCTCTGCCACCAATTTTAGATGCCATATTTATCACAGACCTGACCCCATATTCCCACTGTATCTGGCTTCTACATCTAAACACTTTATTCTGCTTCATTGATTTATCTGTTGATTCTTGTGCCAGTATCAAATTATTTTAATTTTTACTGCTTTTCTAATTGCTTTCATATTATGTAGAGCTGGTTTGTTCCTCTCTATTCTTCCTTTGCTTTTATTTTTTTTCAGAATTTTCTTGGCTAGTTTTTATATTTACTTTTCCAATTGAAATTTTATATTATTCTCAAGCTAGCCTCCAGTCCTATAAAGCAAAAAAAAAAAAAAAAAAAAAAACAATTAACAAATACACAAAATCTGTTTCTGACTGCACTGCCATGCATTTACAGAATAATTTAGGGAGAAGTTTCTTACAATACTGAATCTTTATTGTCAAGAATACAGTTCTTCTTTCCATTTATTCATCTTTTTTATATTCTTCAGCATAATTTTTACACTGTCTTCATGAAGGCATGGCACAATGACAACCCACTCCAGTACTCTTGCCTGGAAAATCCCATAGACAGAGGAGCCTGGTGGGCTGCAGTCCATGGGGCGCAAAGGGTTGGACATGACTGAGCGACTTCACTTTCACTTTTCACTTTCATACATTGGAGAAGGAAATGGCAACCCACTCCAGTGTTCTTGCCTGGAGAATCCCAGGGATAGGGGAGCCTGGTGGGCTGCCATCTATGGGGTCGCACAGAGTCGGACACGACTGAAGTGACTTAGCAGCAGCAGCAGCACGTAAGTAGGTATTTTCTCACTTTTGTAACTATTGTAAATGGGTTCTTCTTTTATATTTTGAAAATGTGTAATATATATATGAAAGATATTTGTCATCTTTTGTTTTATTACAAAACAAAGGTTACATGTTTTTAAAGCTTTTTAGCTGGAAATAATTTCAGATTTATAAAACAGTTTAAAAATAAAACAAAGGCTCCACCTATTGTTAACATTTTGCCACCACTTAAATCATTCTCTCTCTCTCTTTATATATACATGCACACAGACATATATACACAGAAATAATAATTTGTATATACCATGCTCCTTTACTCACTAATATTTAAGGATATATTCTCTAAAAACAAGGACACTACCTTACATAATGATTAAATTAAGAAAATTCAACACTGATAAAATATTATTCTTTAATCTACAATCCATATCTCAATTCTACCAACTGTCTCACCATCTATTTTTTGTAACCCGTCTTTCTAGGTTCTTATTATTTCTGACAGTTTTAAGTTCATTCTTTGAGGTTTTACATATAGGAACAAAGAAATAACACCTACAAACATAATACGTTTGCCTTCTTTTCTCTGTTTATTCTTCTGGGTTTAATTTCCCAAAGCCTATGTTGGCTGGCCATACCACAAAGAGGTCAGACATCTGAATCCAAAAAGGATTCTGAAATTACTGTCTTAAAAGTACAAGTTTAGAAAATACATGACCCTGTGAGATAGAAGTTAGGACACTGACTGAGCCACCAGGGAAGCTTAGGAGGTAGAAGTTAAGGATCAAGTCCTAGTTACACTGCTGATGAGCTGCACGGCGCTGGGGAAAAGCCTTTCTGAACTTCCTCATCAGTAAAATGAGGAAGGTGAGACACAATAATCTCTAAATCCTCTTTAGTACCAGAATTCTGTTTCCATAAGTGACTTATTAAAGAAATAAAGAAAACAGGCCTACCTGCAGATTTTCTGTTTTTCTTGATCTGTTCTCCATTCTTGAGCCTGGATGAAGGAACAGTCTTCCCTTTACCTTCAATCTTTAAAGCAGGATTCTGCATTCTTGAAAATCAAACATGTTTTTAAAATTACTATCGTGTTCTCTACAAACATTCACAGAGAATCATACCAAATTTTTGACTAATACTTTTCAAAACTCAAAGGCATGATGGCAGTTTTATACAAGGAGATTGCTCCTGAGTAAGCTGCAGATAATTCAGTGACACACACGCCAGTTATTATGGTTTCTAGGCTTATCTTTTTGTCATCTATGGTATCTCTCCTTTAGGGACAGTCAGTCACAAGTGTGAGTATTTTGAGTCTCTTGTCCTTCACTCCCCACCTAGGCATGCCACTATCTACTCTATTTCCAACTTCTAGGGGAAGAGAGGCAGGCTCTCTGCAAGAAAGAAAGGGCTTGCCATGTAGTATGGCACTGATCAAAAACTTTAAAAAACTGAGATAAGAACAGACATATAGATCCATGAAACACAATAGAGAACTCCAAAATAAACCTACTTATATATGGTCAATTAATCTATGACAAAGGAGCGAAGAATATACCATGGGGAAAGGATAGTCTCTACAATAAATGGTGTTAGGAAAACTGGACAGTCATATGTAAAAGAAAAAAACTGGACAACAATCTTAAACCACATACAAAAACCAACTCAAAATGGAGTAAAGACTTAAACACAAGACATGAAACCATAAAACTCCTAGGAAGAAATGTAAGTAAGTACCTTGACATCAGCCATGGAAATGATTTTTTAGATTTCACACCAAAAGCAAAAATAAACAAGTGAAACTACAGCAAACTAAAAAGTTTCTGTATAGACAATGAAACTATCAACAAAATGAAAAAAAATTTAAAAAAACTACCAAAGGTAGAAAATATTTGCAAATCATATATCTGAAAAGGAGTTAGTATCCAAAACATATAAATAACTCATACAACTCAACAATAAAACAGAAAATAAATCCGATTAAAAAATGTGAGAGGCGCTAACAAGACATTTCCAAAGAAAGCATCCAAATGGCCTACCATCCAAATGGTACATGAAAAGGTGCTCAGTATCACTAGTCATCAGGGAAATGTAGATTAAAACCACAATAAGATATCAGCCCATACCAGTCAGAACAGTCATTATCAAACAGTCTACAAATAATAAATGCTGGAGAGGGTGCAGAGAAAAGGGAGCCTTCACGCACTGTAGCTAGGAATGTAAATTAGTGCCACCACCATAGAAAACAGCATAGCGATTCCTCAAAAAGTTAAAAACAGGACTACCATAGGATCCAGCAACTCCACTACTGGGTATCTACTCAAAGGAAACAAAATCACTGTCTCAAAACAATATCTGCAGTCCCATTTTCACTACAGCTTTATTTATAACAGTCAAGACACGGAAGTAACCTAAGTATCCATCGACGGATGAATGGATAAAGAAAATGTCACACACACACACACAATGGAAAAGTATTTAACCATAGAAAAGAAGAAAATCCTGCCATCTGTGACAACACAAATGGGCCTTGAGGGCATTATGCTAAAAGAAGTAAGCCAGACAGAGAAAGACAAACAATGTATGACCTCACTTATATGTGGAATCTAAAAAAAACAAACTAATGGATACAGAGCATAGACTGGTTCTGTAGGTTAGAGACAGGGTGGGTAAGTGAAATGAGTAAAGGTGGTCAAAAGGTAGTAATGTATAGCATGGTGGCTATAGTGAATAATACCATATTACATGTTTGAAAAGCTGCTAAGAGAGTAAACCTTAAAAGTTCTCATCCACCCCCCCCCAAAAAAATGTGTAACTATGTGTGGTGATGGATTTTAAACAAAGAAAGAAAATTAGCATTAAGCTAAAATACAATTTCCCATTACTTCAGCCTAAAAAGAGAAAGTAAAGGTCTTTTCTGGTTTTTCTTAAATTGCAAAATAAATGTAACAACACTGAAAAATAAAGTTCTTTACTTAGACATAACTGTATAAAAGCAGAGACATTACTTTGCCAACAAAGGTCCGTCTAATCAAAGCTGTGGTTTTTCCAGTAGTCATGTATGGATGTGAGAGTTAGACTATAAAAAAAGCTGAGCACCGAAGAACTGATGCTTTGAACTGTGGTGTTGGAGAAGACTCTTGAGAGTCCCTTGGACTGCAAGGAGATCCAACCAGTCCATCCTAAAGGAGATCAGTCCTGGGTGTTCACTGGAAGGACTGATGTTGAAGCTGAAACTCCAATTCTTTTGCCACCTGATGCGAAGAGCTGACTCATTGGAAAACACCCTGATGCTGGGAAAGACTGAAGACAAGAGAAGAAGGGGACAAAAGAGGATGAGATAATTGGACGGTATCACTGACTCAATGGACACTGAATTTGAGTAAACTCCAGGAGTTGGTGATGGACAAGGAGGCCTGGCATGCTGCAGTCCATGGGGTCACAAAGAGTCAGACATGACTGAGTGACTGAACTGAACTGAACTGTAAACTTACTCTAATGTCCCAAGCATAAGTCTATAGCATACCTGAAATTCTCAGTTGAAGAACTATTATTTGTTTGATCCTCACAGCCAAGTATTTTGGATAAAATTTTCTCTGGCATCTTATACATGTCATCTGTGGGCTTTACCTCTCTGACTACTTTTAGTCTGGACGATCTCCTTAACACATGTGGAGGGTCCTGGTCAGAGTTATTTTCCAGATATGAGTTTCTCTTATTATTTATTGGATCACAAGAAGTGACATGTTGATGAACCAAAATTTGCAATTCAAATGGATTTGGGTCTTCTAGACTCTGTAATAAGATGTAAATACACATAAAAATGATTATAACAATTCAAAAAATTAAAATAAAATTAGGAGAAATTAAGTTTTATTTTGTCCTTTGATTACACAAAAATGCTTCATAAGATGAAAATATAAAAATCCATGACATATGTGAACAGAATGAAAATTTCATATTAATATAATAAATGACAATATAGATTTAAAAGCTTAACACAAAAATATATTACTTGTATTACATAAGTAATATTCATCCTTAAAACTCAAAGGTAGGGAATTCCCTGACAGTCCAGTGGCTAAAACTGCCTTCCAATTCAGGGGGTGTGTGTTTGATCCCTGGTTGGGGAGCTAAGATTTCAAATGTCTCAAGGTCAAAATAAGCAAAACATAGAACAGAAACAATATTGTAGCAAATTCAATAAAGACTTTTTAAAAATGATCCACATCAAAAAAACAAAAATCTCAAAAAAAAACCCTCAAGGTCAAACCTAAGGTCACCCTGGGTGCTTTCATTTTATAGGAAATGAGTAGTACAAAATGATTATCAGCACATAAAAACAGCAGAAATATCATGCCAGGCCAGATCAATGTTCTATACAGTCTAGAATTTTGCTATTTGACAGCAATGGTAAGTGGTATTTGTGGGACAAGATAGTATTAGCCTATAACTTCCATTACACTGATTTAAAAGGTTAGCCAGTATATCATGAATGGCTCTAATGTCCCCTCAATAATCCATTATGGATTTAACCTTCACAGGGATACATGTTTTTATACATACCATGTAAACCTTTCTTGAGCTTATTTATATATCCAGCACATGAAGCTTCACAAGGTAACAAATTTCATATTTTCATTACAGCTAAGTAAAAGAGGATTTAATTTGATCTGTTCTAAATCAATCTCCTTTCTACTTTTATGTAGACTTTTTTTTTAAGACTGCCTAAGTTAAAGCTTAAAGCTTACTCTATCAATATCAGTCATAATTTCCGACGACAGAGGATGAGATGGCTAGATGGCATCACCGACTCAATGGACATGAGTTTGAGTGAATTCCAGGAGTTGGTGATGGACAAGGAGGCCTGGCGTGCTGCAATTCATGGGGTTGCAAAGAGTCGGACACGACTGAGCAACTGAACTGAACTGAAGTTAAAGCTTACTCTATCAATATCAGTCATAATTTCCTACACTTTACTAATACCACCTCTTTTTAGATGAGAATCTTGGAATGTTAATTTAATCCTCATGTCCTATCCCCATGATTAGTTTCTCTTTTTCTGGATTTTAAAAAATATCATTAAAAAATGTCTGCATTGAAATTTTTTGATCAGAATACATATGTTATGTGAATAACATGAGCTTAGCATCACATTACTTAAACCTTTCAAGAAATGTTCAAAAGAGCATTTTGGTAAGAGCCAGAAGGAAAAAAGAAAAAAATCCAAATGACCTAGTGAATTGGCTAAATAAATTATATGTATTATTTTATACACACAATATATATATGGCCACACAGTGGAATACCACCCAACAAATAATAAGATTTAAGTAGTGCTACCTGGAGACGGAAATGGCAACCCACTCCAGTATTCTTGCTTGGAAAATCCCTTGGACAGAGGAACCTGGAGGGCTACACAGTCCATAGGGTCGCAAAGAGTCTGAGACGACTTAGTGACTAAACAACAACAACAAGTAATGCTACGTTCATTCACATAGAAAGATAACCAAGATGTATTATTAAAATTTAAAAATAAGTTACAAAGCATTATGTATAATATAATCCTATTTATATAAAATAAACTTACAGAGACTGTGCATAGAAAAAATGGAGACATACAGTAAATGGTTAACAATTATCTCTGGTAAGTGGAATTGTTGGAGACTTCCTCTTACTGTAATGTTTGATTTTTTTTTTTTATGAGGTTGTATCACTATTATAATCAGGAAAAAATTGCCAACGTGAAAAGTTGGTAAGTTGGTTAAGTGATAGGCACCGGAGGGTCTCCCAGCACAAAAGTCCAGGAACTCTAAACCAAACTGTGTCACCGGACAGTATCCTCAGCCACGAAAAGCAAAGCTGTACTGAAGCCAGGCAGACCAGCTACATTTCCCTCTCCTGGAAGACCAATTGCATTTATGTCCAACTAGAAATTAACATGGGGTATCTTACCTCTACTTTGCACTCAGGTAGACATAGTGATTTTCTGAGCTAACAGGGAAACAGTCTGAGAAAGAATTTTTTTCTTTCGTCTATATAAGCAATGTGATAATGATATATCTTCTCAGGTTTTCAGAGGAGAAACTTGACTATTTTAACTTTCAACTCCTTGAAAACTCTACCCTGGGAACTTTCAAAAGGATCACTATATGCTTCAAAGTCAAAAAGTATCTTCTGAGTGTTGTTGTTTAGGTAAAAGGTTTGAATTTAAAATAAAGTGTATGGGTAATGAAGACTCATCACTA